>NW_006160080.1:257248-282042 GCF_000334495.1 Tupaia belangeri chinensis | reverse complement strand
AGAGAGAATGAGAAAGCAAGCCACCAGGTCTGGGACTTGAACCATGATCGGCCATGTGGGAGTCCAGTGCCCTTAACCACCATGTCACCTGCCGGCCCCTGTATTTATTTATTTAGATACAGGGTCTTGCTATGTTGTCTCAACTGTCCTGGAACTGTGATCTTCCTGCCTCAGTCTCCCAGATAGCTAGGATTACAGGCATGTACCACTGCACCCGCCTGCAGCTAATTTTTAAAAAGCCTGCAGTTATTTTTTAAAAATCTTATCTCAACAAAATCATAGAGGTAAGGAGAGGTAGTTGTGCTCATTTTACAAACAATAGACTATCCAAGATCATTGTTGACAAAGCCAGCTCTCCTGGAACCATGAAATTTCCATTAGCCCAGGTAGCACAGTCAGCCCCACAAATTTAAAAGGTTTTGAAAACATTCAGCTGGCTGCTGCTGTTCATGTTGTGTAGAAGCCTGAAGCACAATGTGAAATAATAAAATACTGAATGCAAGAGCTAGGAACAATGGAGTACAGTCCTGCGTTATGGAATTTGAGGAGCAACCTATTCAGAAACCTGACAGTTGCTCCAAAGTCACTGGCTGGTCTAATAGGTTACAGGGTGCACACTCCTTACTGTGACTGTCTTTCAGAATACAAGTGCCACCTTGGGTATGTGACTGGCAGACTTCTAGGGAACTGACATCCAGGCTGACAACATGTCTCTTACCTGACCCTTCAGCTCCACTTGTCACCCATGAAAGCCTGCTCTGGCATTGGCACAGACCCTAAGCCTCTGTCCAGAGCACCCACAACCTTCCTGGAACATGACAAGGTTTGCTTTCCGCCCATTTAAAACTGCCACCACTCTTGAGAGTACCCCAGGTGGGCCCCTGGCCCAAAGTCCACATTGGCCCTTACCCAGGAAACCTTCCTCTCCCTGGAAACCTGGCATTTTAGCCTCCAGCTGCTAAGCTACCAGGCTGAGAAAAAAGCATCAAGCAATGTCAGCCAGAAATTTTAACTGTGTCTGCAGTTTTGCCTGTGCCTTTGGGAAGAAAATATACTGAACTAGAAGGCTAGTCTTCACATATTCTGACTCATAAGATTTTAACCTCTCCTGCTTTGGAACTAGAAAGGACAAAGGAGTAGCTATTTTGTCTAGGCTGAGAAAATGAGATAATTGTGTAGTTTATCTCTGGCATTCAATGCATCACTCAGATTTCTTTTTCTTTTATGCTTTAACTTTTGATTGACTTAAGACACACATATAGGGAAGTGCACAAATCCTATATGAACAGCTCAGCAAATATTCACGACCTGACCACATGCTTTGAGTCAGCATCCAAACAGGAAATGGAGCACTGCAGCATTCCAGGAGCCCCTTGGTGCCCCTTTTCCGTAGGTTGCTATCACCCCTCCCCCAGGGAATAACTATCCAGACTTTCGACATTTCAGAGATTAGTTTAGATTCTTTTATATTTTAATTAAATTAAAAAGCTCATTATTTTTGAGACATGAAATTCAAAGGTAATGTTAATATCAAATTTTTAGAAGTTGAGTTTTTTATAGAAATTTCAGAGTTTTAATATTAATGTGTCTTATTTTATTTTAATTGCTAGAGGGTACATGTACTTGCCAGAAAGAGAGAGAAAGCAACTCTCAATGGAGCATGGTCACGCCCTTCTCCTTCATTTCTCCATTCCATTGGGGTTTTGTCCATGCACGTCTCACATGCACCGACCATGTTTTTTAAGTTGCCAGAACTGGGATTTGAACCTTAGTCTGCCATTGGCATCTGGCTCCATTAACCACTAGGCCACAGAGCTAGTGCTAGAGTGTCATTTTTATCTAGTCCAATTGTTATGTACTAAATTGTGCTCCCTACTTCCCAAATTTCATATGCTGAATCCCAAACTTCCAGTGTGACTGTGTTTCGAGTCAAGCCCTTAAGGAGGTAAGGTTTGTGTTGGAGCTCAGAAAACTGGCACTTTGACATGCTGAATTAAAGAAACAGCTTTGAACCAAGAGCTCTCTCTCTGACCTCCTCCACTCCCATGCCTGAAGAGCAGAGAGGGCCTTTACTCTGATATTTCATTACCTGCTTAAAGACTGGACCTGCAATTGCCTTCAGCCTCCTTCTGAAGTTTCATTAAACTCATAGGAATATCAACACACCTGGACAGATTTTGTCATAAGTTATCATACATCTGCCAGGCCTGTCCAGCTTCTAAAAATAATCATTTACTCACCGTACTCTGAGCATTGGACCCTTTCTTTCCTCCTTAAAAATAATTAACTCTTGGGACTAGCAGTTAGCATAATGGCTATGTCGCTGGACTCCCATGTAGTTGACTGTGGTTCGAGTCCCAGACTCGGTGGCTTAAACTCATGCCAGGCACATGTGCGTGCGTGCCCAAGATCCTGAGAGGATAATGGAGGAGAAGGGATTGCGGCATGGCCATCCCCCCTTGGGGGTGATTTCTCGCTTTCTGTCTCTCTGTCTCTCTGTCTTTCTGGCGACTGCATGTGCCCTATAGCAAAAATCTCTCCAAATAATAATAATAATAATAATTAACTCTTTGCACCAGCAGGTGGCACAGTGGTTAAGGCACTGGATTTCCACATGGCTGACCACAGTTTGAGTCCTGGACCCAGTGGCTTGAAACACTCTGGACATATGAGCCCAAAATCCTGAGAGGAGAATAGAGAAGAAGGGATTGGGAAATGGTCATCCCCCGAGGGGTGATTTCTCACTTTCTCTCTCTCTGGTGAGCTAACGCATCCTATAGCAAAAATCTCTTCTCAAAAAAAAATTACACTAAAATTGCCTGCATCCTCCTTTATCCTCTCTCCTAAGAAGGTATAAAAGTTTCAACCATCTGGTCCCTGTTTGAGTTCATAATTTGTATGGCTTTGTGTATGTTAAATAAATCCGTGTGCACTTTCTCTTATTAATCTGCCTATTATCAGTGCTTTTCAGCAAACCTCTGCAAAGAACAGAAAATTCCTTCACCTCTACAGAGGTCATACATATGGGGCCCTAATTAAATAGGACTGTGGCCCTCCCCCGCATGGGAATATAGGGAGAAGGCAGTCAGACAGTGGTAAGCCAGGAAGGGAGCCTTTCCTAAGAAGCAAATCTGCTGGAGCCTTGATCTCAGACCTCCCAACCCCCAGGACTATGAGAAATGAGTTTCTATTATTTAAGCCACTCAGTTCTGAGCATTTTGTTATGAAATCCCAAGGTGACTAATAGACCAGTTTTCTTAAAAATATGTTTCACTTTGGGCCAGCCCATGGTTAAGACAGGTGGATTCCACATGGCTGACTATGTGGTTCAAGTCCTGGACCTGGAAGTTTAAAAAACACACCAGGCATGTGCATGTGTGTGTCTAAAACCCCGACAGGATGGAGAAATGGAGAAGTGATTGTGGTGTGACCACACCCCATTAGGGAGTGCTTTTCTCCCTGTCCCTCTCTATTTCTCTCTGATGAGCACATGTGACCTCTGGTAAACTTCTTTTAAGTGTATTTCACTTTTTTTGAGTAAAAATTTATGTGTAAAGTTGATCACTGAAGACTAGCCTCTATAATTCAAAATAATGCATTGGGTTTTTCAGTATTAAAAGAAGTTGGCATAGGACCAGCAGATGGCGTGATGCTTACGTCGCTGGAATCCTGCATAGTTGACCACAGTTCAAGTCCCAGACCTGATGGCTTAAATCTCACACTGGGCATGTGTGTGTGAGTACGCAAGATCCTGAGAGGACAATGGAGGGAAAGGACTGCAGCATGGTCATCCCTCCAAAGGGGTGATTTCTTGCTTTCCGTCTCTCTGTTTCTCTCTGTCTCTCTAGCAAACACATGCACCCATAGCAAAAATCTCAAAGAAGTTGGCACACCAAATTAGCTTAATACTGTCCATAAGAGGGACCAGCAGATGGCATAATGGTTATGTTGCTGGACTCCCATGTAGTTGACCACAGTTTGAGTGTCAGACCGGGCAGCTTAAAACATGCCAGGCACATGTGCATGCATACCCAAAATCTGAAAAGGAGGATAGAGGAGAACGGATTGCAGCGTGGCCATCCTCCCAGGGGGTGATTTCTCACTTTCTGTATCTCTATCTCTCTCTGTCCCTCCAGTGAGCACACACACCCTATAGCAAAAATCTTTCTTAAAAAAAAAAAAATACTGTCCACAAGAAAAGTGGTTTCATTAGGTAAGCATAATGAGACCTGAGCACTAAATGCTTGGGAACAAAGACAAGACGACAAGATCTCCCTCTTCTATAAAATTCACACTTTACTTGGAATGTTTCAATTATTCCACGTCAATGGCAGATACTAATGGTGCCTCTGATGTAGATTTAGGTGCCCCAGTTTTGAAGTAATGCAATAAACTCTGTCCTTGCCACTGCCTTTGAGACCAGAGTGGTAGCTGCAGTGCCTCACAGTCAAAGCAGACATCCAACACATGCTGTTGATTAAAGAGGCGGCTGGAGAATTCAGAAATGTAGCTGGAGTGAGCAAGGTGCCAAGAGGTGGTTCCCTTTAATTAACACTCTGCTGGGAAGAATCCCAGGCTCCCAGTGGAATCACCCATAGTACCCAAAAGGAGTACAGTGATTCTATTTGCAAGCCAGTGTGACGGAGAAGTGTTTCCACTTAGTCATATTTTCTAAAGCCATCGTTTTTCCCTCCTGTAAACAAATGCCAATTAATTTGTAGCATGTGACTTTCTTAGAGTTGAATAAAAATAAAAGCAACCGGTGGTATGTAATTTGCCACTTGTACTTTTAATTTACAGACCTATTGCATGCCACTTGTGTCAGTCAAAGAAACAAGAAATAATTAGAAAGGTAGACTAATAGGGAGAATAAGATGTTTGGGGTATATGGGTCTTCACCACTCACAAGGCACTGTTTGTTATTCTGTATCCAAATATAAAACAAATGATCTGTCTCCAACAAAAACAATTTAGTCTGAAAACCAGCCAAAGGAAAGCAGCTGCCACTAGATTAAAAAGTCATTTTCTTGGCCAACTCAGATTAAAAAAGATACATTTGATGAACATATTTCTTCAACTCAAGCAGATTTTTATTATTCCGTGTTTGAGCTGCACATAACAATAAAAACAGCATCTCCTGGCATGACCATTTGCTAGAAATTTAATTTCAGATAAACAGATGGTACTAAACCAAAAATATTAGTAGGGTATCATCTGTAAAACTCAAATCATTTTAGTAATGTTGTCTTTAGTCTTTTTTTTTTTTAACAAAGAAGTCTCTTTTTGTATATCTACTACACCAAAATCTAGCTAATATTGATCTTGGAGGATATTGAACAAGAGGCTCTTGGCGTTTCTCTGGGGTCTTCCATCTCTAGGAGCTCTTAATAAGAAATACAGTTAAGATCAGCTGGTAGTGTGGTGGTTAAGGAGGCTGGATCCCATGTGACTGAGGAGGCAGTTCAAGTCCCAGACCTGTGACCTAAAAAACACACCAGACACATGTGTGTGCGTGCCCAAAATCCTGAAAGGAGGGAGAAATGGAAAAGAATGGTCATAGTGTGGCCATCCCCCACAGGGGTGATTTCTCACTCCATCCCTGCCACAGTGGGGAGGCACAAGCCCACTACCATTTTTTTTTTTTTTAAAGAGAGAAAGAAACTTAAAGCATACTGCTCCTTTTTAATTTCAGGACCCCGAGCTAAAGCCGGATATAAATTTTTAAAGGTTGCTAATGGAAGTTAGAATTCCCTTTACTGGTTAATTTACCTGCTATGAAAGGCTTGGACGTATTTTGTGCCTGAAGGTCCAAGTTCTATATGGCCAACTTCAGTGAAATGAATGGATGCACAAAAAGGACAAAAGGATTGGCATAGCAAACATAGCGGAAAGACAAGTTTCCCAAGTATCATTAGTAATTCAGAGAAAAAATTAAAACAGTACTTCCCACTGCTCAGTCAAAGTTCTATCCCATGAGGTGGCCCGTAACCTAGTCGTTAAGGGAGCTGGATCCCACATGATTGACCGTAGTTTGAATTACAGTCTGGGTGGCTTGAAAAACACAGTGGGCACATGTGCTCACCAAAATCCCGACAAGGACAGAGAAATGGAGTAGAAACGATCATTGGTGTGATCATGCCAATTAGGGGTTTTTCTCTCTGGTGAGTGCACATGCTCTCTGGCAATTAACATGTTTCTGGACTTATACTATTTTAATATAAATAAGTGGGGATTTTTTGTTTGTTTAAGGTTTTGGCTATAGGATGTGTACACTCACAGACTGAGAGAGAAAGAGAGGGAAAGTGAGAAATCACCCCCCCCTCCCAGCGAGGATGGCCACACCACAATCCTTTCTCTTCTGTTCTCCTCTCAGAATTGTGGGAATGCACGCACACACACATCCTGCATGTTTTTCAAGCCACCAGGTATAGGACTCAAAGCATGCAGTTGGCCATGTGGGATTCAGCCACTTTAAACTCCATGCCACCTGCTGGCCCAATGCTGTGATTTTTAAGGCAAATTGAAGGTAGAATTCTCTGTACTGATTGATGAGTGATTTTTTTTTTTTAAGGCAAGGTTTCTTAATGTTGTCTCTACTGGCATTTGAACCACATCATTCTCTGTTGTAGGGCTGTCCCATGCACTGTAGGGTGTTTAGTAGCATCCTTGGCCTCTACCCACTAGATGCCACTACGACAACCACCTTCTAGGTAGGATAATTAAAAATGATTCCATGCATTGCAAAATTCCTGCCTTGGGGTAGGGATGGAGGGCAGTCTTAACTCCCAATGAAGACTTGAGAAAACTTTTAGGTCTTCACTCAGCAGCCACCTATTCAAAGAATTTCTCTTTACCTCTTTTTCCCCCCTTTTTCCATTTCTAGAGGGCACATACTCTCACCAGAGAGAGAGAATGTACCCCTCAGCAGGGCATAGTCACACCACACTCCCTTCTTTCTCCATCTCATCAGGATTTGGAGCATGCATGCACATGCACCCAAGCCTCTTTCAGGTCTGTGGGGTGGGGTAGAACTTGAATTGTGATCAGTCATATGGGATCCAGCTCCCAATGCACAGCACTTTACCACGTACTATGAGGCTGGCCCTCTCTTACTATGAAAAAAAAAAATTGTTTCCATAGGGTATATAAACTTGACAGAGATAGAGAGGGGGAAAGCATCCCCCATGGGCAAGGATCCCACACTATCCCTTCTCGTCTATTTCTCCCTCCTGTCTGGAGGGAGTATGTTTTCCAAGCCATGTGGTCTGGATTTGAACCGTATGTCTGGCCATGTGGGATCCAGCTGGTTTAACCACCTGTCCATGGCTGGCTCCTCTTTATCTTTTGAAAGAAAGAGTCTCACTAGAAATAAAGTATTTTTTCAAAAGTTTTTAGTTAAAGTTGCAAGATTTAGCAAATGAAAAATAGAGGATGCCTAGTTAAATCTAAATTTCAGATAAAAAACAAATAATTATTATATTTAGTATAAACACGTCCCAAGCATTTCTTAGTGTTTAATTTGCCAACCTTACTTTTGATGAAGTACTAATACCATAAATAGGTTACTAAACACTACTTTCAATGAAATACTAGTACCATAAATAAGTTCCTAATCACTAATCCATGGTAGGAGCAAACAGGATTGAACAGAATGGCAAAGGTAACATAGTCAGTGATTTGTAGTGAAGAGAGAACATACTTAAGAATCTGACTGCCATTTTTGAAGATGTGACTTTAGGCAAGTTAACTTCTCTGAGTCTCTACTTCCTCTTATTAAAAAGAAAAAAAAATAGCAGGGGCTGGAATGGTAGCACAGCAGTAAAATGGGATGTTCTGTGAAGCTGATCCATGTGGGAAGCTTCTGAGCTCACATTTAGAGACTTCTCTAAGTATCCCGGATACACACATAGCATGCCCACGATATGGGGCTGGCTGAGGCTGGGGGGGTGGATCATAGAGTCAAGATCCTATTGGAAGTGTTGCCTCACTGTCTCTCTCTGTGTCTGTCTTTGCCACTCATGGAAGAAATAAATAAATAAATAAATATTTTTTAAAAATGGGAGGAGGGCCAGCAGGTGGCATGGAGGTTAAGGCGCTGGATCCCACATGGCCAACTGAATAGTTTGAGTCCCTTGAAAATCACACAAGGTGCATGTGCGTGCATGCCCCAAACCCTGAGAGGACAATGGAGGAGAAAGGATTGCAGCATGGCCATCATCCTTGGGAGTGTTTCTCACTTTCCCTCTCTCTTGTTCTCTGTCTCTCTCTCTCTCTGGCAGTGCATGTGCCCTGCAGCAAAAAAACTGAAAAAAATGGGAGGAGTTGAGGATGGGAGAGGGGATTATAATTTTTTACTAGGTCATTCTTATGTATAATACATTATGAAGGAAGGTAGCTCTTTGAAGATGAAGTGACAGAGATGTTGTTTCGAGTGCTTGGTATTCTTTGGACAGGTTGAGCCATGGACCCCAGAGCTTAAAACCACAATAGATAGTATATCCAGCTGCCACCACAGTACCCCACATGGGATCTAATAGGCCCCAGGCAACATCTGCTGAGGTCAAGAGGGGATGAGGAAAGGACCAAGGTTGCCTATGCACTCTTCTCTGCCTGCCATGCCTAACCACCCTGAGCTGAACTGTCCACTCAGGGCCCCTTGAATAGAGTTGGGCATATACCAGGCAGAAAGGTGGCAAACATCCAGCACACAAGAAGTGAGCTAGCCATTTGCAGGACCCAGGGGTTCTCTTCTTCTCTTTGGAATTTTCATGCAAATTTTCCGCCTTGCAACTGGTGTGACAATGCAGAAAACATACTAAGCTTTTTCTGAAAAAGGTACTTCCCTACATCTCTATTTCTTCATCTGCAAAAGGAAGGGGTGGGGCAGATCAACTCTAACATCTATTTCAGTTTTGAAAAATGATGTGGTTTCCTTCCTTCAAAGGCCCAGCTGAAGCCTCCTAAGGCCTCTGCTCTGGAAATCTTGGCAGCACTAATCTCTCCCATAGCTTTTACTAGCTTTACCATCCATCAAAACAAATCAAAACACACCCTGAATATATACAGACTTTATTTGCCATTTCATTTATTTATTTATTCATTCATTCATTTATTTTGCTATAGGATACATGCACTTATCAGGGACAAATAGAGACAAAGAGAGAAAGGAAAAGTAAGAAAGCAACCCCAAGGGGGATGGTCATACCATAATCCCATCTCCTCATTTTCTTCTTGAGATTTTGGGCATACACATGATCCCAGTGTGTTTTTCAAGCCAGGTCCGGGATTCAAACCACACTGTTGGCCATGTGACATCCAACCACCTTAACCACTATGCCACTGAACCACTATGCCACCTGCTGGCAAACATTTTAATATATTTTTGAATCATTTTTGCTACAAGGTACATGCAATCCCTTCTCCTCTATTCTCCTCTCAGGATTTTGGGCACTCACACACACACCCAGTATGAGTTTTAAGTTGCCAGGTCTTGGATTCAAACCACAGTCGACTACATGGGAGTCCAGCACCTTAACCACTATGCCATCTGCTGGCCCCCACATTTAAATATTTTTAAAAATCACAATATGAGAAAAAAATTTATGTTAGAGAGCTACTAAACAGAAAAATTTGGTTTGCATATGCCAACAAATTTGAGAAATCTAAGACTAAAGAAACACTTAGTAAAAGTCTTTTTATTTTTTTATTTTTTTGAGAGGTTTTTGCAATAGGCCGCTTGTGCTCGCCAGACAGACAGAGAGAGACAGAGAGACAGAAAGCGAAAAATCACCCCTTGGCAGCTAAAGAGCAGAAGTAGCCAAAGGGAGGTGGAGCTGCATCTCTTCTTGGGATCTTAGGCACGCACGCACATGCGCCCAGAGTGAGTTTAAGCCACCGGGTCCAGGGCTCAAACCATGGTCGACTACTTGGGAATCCAGCGACATAGCCACTACGCTAACTGCTGGTCCAGTAAAAGTCTTTTTAAACGTTTATTTTTATTTATTCGTTTCTTAATTGTCAGAGGGTATGTGTGTTTGCCAGAGAGAGAGAAAGCATCCTGCAATGGGATTTGGTCATGCCATAATCCCTTTTCCTTCATTTCTCCATCCTGTCAGGATTTGAGGCATGCACACACACATGCCCAGCATGTTTTTCAAGCCATTGAGGCTGGACTGGCCCTGTGGGATCTGGCTCCAAATGCACAGAACTGAACCATTGCACTATGGTGCCAGCCCCCTGGATTGTACTCTTAAAAATCACTAAGACAGCGTAATGACTATGTCGCTGGACTCCCATGTAGTCGACAGTGGTTCAGACTCCCATGTAGTCAACCGCAGTTCGCATCCCGGACCTGGTGGCTTAAAACTCACACAGGGTGTGTGTGCGCACATGCCCAAGATCCCGAGAGGAGAACGGAGGAGAAGGGATTGCGGCGTGGCCATCTCCCCTGGGGGGTGATTTCTCCCTTTCTGTCTCTCTGTCTCTGTCTGTCTGGCGAATGCATGCACCCTCTCTCTGTCTGTCTGGCGAATGCACGCGCCCTATAGCAAAAACCTTTCCAAAAAAAAAAAATCACTAAGCAAATAGATGTTAAATGTTCTCATCACACACAAAAGCAGTATGAGCCAGAGGGTGGTGTAGCGGTAAAATGCAACCCTCATTGAGAGGCAATACCTCATGGGAAGGTTCTCCATTCAAGTGTGAAGATTCCCCTAAATGCTCTGGGCGTTCCTGATTGTGCTTCCCCATGATCAAGAGCTGGCTGAAGGCTGATCAGGGTTGGAACCCTAATGCAGGTGCTGTCTCCTTCTCTCTCACTCTCACTGACAGAAGAAATAAATACATATACATTTTTTTAAAAGTATCTGAGGGGCCAGCAGGTGACACAATGGCTAAGGCACTGATCCCACATGGTTGACTCGGTGATCTGAGTTCCTGACCCAGCTGCTTGAAAGATATGCCAGACATATGGGCATGCATGTCCAAAATCCCGGGAGGAGAATGGAGGAGAAAGAATTGTGGTTTTTTTTTTTTTTTTTTTTGAGAGAGATTTTTGCTATAGGGTGTGTGCACTAGCCAGAGAAACAGAGAAACAGAAAGTGAGATATCTCCCCCCCAGAGGGGATGACCATGCTACAATCCTTTCTCCTCCATTCTCCTCTCAGGATCTTGGGCACGCACGCACACACGCCCGGTTTGAGGTTTTTATTTATTTATTTATTTATTTATTTATTTATTTATTTATTTATTTATTTAATTTTATGTATTTGATCATTATACATCACTTTGCTTGTAAGCTGAATTTACCCAACATGAATACACTTCACACTAGTCCAGTTGAGAATACAAAACACATCAACGTTAACAGATAACAATCCATTTCTGTGTCCCATAAATGTCTTGCCTATATTCCTCCTTAACTTCTCTCCTTACACTATCCCCTTTCTCCCACCCTGTTTCTGTTACCTAACTCAAATCAGGTTCACTCACCCAAGTTCTATAAAACCAAACCATAGGCATATGATGATGAAGGAAAGTACTGCTTTATTGCAAAGCCCAAAGCAAGGAGAGCGGGCAGCTCATACTGAAAAGACCCAGTCTCCCCGAGATGTCCTCCACATGCGTTTTTAAGGACAAAATTCTGGGTAGAGGTTCCAGGTTCATGATCAGCTCAGCATTGGTTCAAGAGGGCATGACCATCTCGTGGGCATTCTTGTTTGGTGAGGCCTTCGATAATCAAATTTCTCTTCAGGTGTCTGGAGTCATTCAGCCTGGGGTCTTTGAGCTCACAGCTAGCAGTTTCCATCCTACAAAACATCTTACATATTGAAATGAAAACCTTATCTTTCCTTTAAGTGAGAGTTTTAGAGGTCAGATGGCCCTTATTCATGGTCAAAGTTGTTTCATTATCATAACCAAAGTCTGAAGACTTACTCCTTACTCTGGGCCATTACAATGTAAATAGACCTTATAGTTCAAGAACCTTAGAAAATACATTAGGGGATCCTTGCTCGGTTTCATTCCCACATTGTCTACAGAATCTATAACCATTTTTATGCTTCTATATCCTCTAATCTCTCAGTTTCTACCACAGAGTGAGAACAGTCAGTATACGTTAAGTGGAGACACACAATGTCCCTCTTTCACAGTCTGGCTTGCTTCACTCAGCAGTAAATCTTCCATATTCATCCACTTTCTATCAAATGCCAGGGTCTTGTTATTTTGTTTGTTTGTTTTTATGGCTGGATAGTATTCTATAAATTATATGTGCCACACTTTTTCAATCTATTCATCTGTTCATGGACATCAGGGTTATTTCCAGGTCTTAGCAATTGTGAGTGATGCTGCAATAAACATAGATGTGCAAGCACCTTTCTGGCTGAGCGTTCTCCTATTCTTTGGGCAGATACCAGTGAAAGTTTTAAGCTGCAAGGTCTGAGATTCATAGTATGGTCGACCAGGTGGGAGCCCAGTGATGTAACCATTACACCATTTCCTGATCCCACTTCACTTGCTTTCTCAGTCTCACTCCTGCAAGCTCACATGCCCTATGGCAAAAGTCTAAAAACAAAGAAACAAAGTATGTGAGATAATGTGTATGTTAATGAGCTCAATTGCACCATTCCACTATATAGATGTATGTCAAAACAACCTGTTAATACACAATAAATACATACACTATTTGTCAATTAAAATAAGTGAATGCAATTTTTTAAAGAACAAAATGTTTTTAACACTTTTTAAAAAATGCTTTCAAAGAGACCATTCCCTGTCACCTCCCCTTAGAGTGACAGAGTGAGTCCTTACTGTAACCTTAGATGGGAGATGAATCTCTCCTGGGATTAGGCCCAATCTCCAGTGTTTACAGTGCAGTCATCTCCACTGTGCCAAATAGCCTCTAGATATGTAAATGTATGTACCTTCCCGAATTAGCACAGGGTCTCTTGGGAGGCGTGTAGGACACCTTCAGGAGGCAGTCTTTTGTCTCTCTGGGAGACAAAAGAAGTGATTATTCTTCTTTCTGTTTTGCTCTATAAATTATGCAAGATTTTTGTCCTCACTTTGTAGTCTCTTGAGTGGACGACCTGCATGTATGTGCTTTGATTGCATATTCAATAATAAATTGTGTTTTCTCTGTCTCCAAAATTGTTACAGACGGGGTCTTGCTGGCAAGATTGTTTTGCTTCTTCACCACATTATTCTTCTATTTTTTAAAAGAGATTTTTGCTACAGGGCACATGGGCTCCCGGAGTGACAGAGTGAGACAGAGAGACAGAAAACGAGAAATCACCCCCCAAGGAAGATGACCACACCGCAATCCTTTCTCCTCCATTCTTCTCTTGGGATTTTGGGCACATGTGTACATGTGCCAAGTGTGAGTTTTAAAGTGCTGGGTGCAGGACTCAAACCACGGTTGACTTCGTGGGAGTCCAGCAATGTGACCATTATGCCAGTTGCTGGTCTTTATTCTTCTGTTTTTAAAAAACAAACTTTAGGGGGACCAGCAGTTAACGTAATGGCTGTGTCACTGGACTCCCACATAGTCGACTGCGGTTCGCGTCCCGGACCCGGTGGCTTAAACTCATGCCAGGTGCATGTGCGTGCGTGCCCAAGATCCCGAGAGAATGGAGGAGAAGGGATTGTGGCATGGCCATCCTCCCTGGGGGGGTGATTTCTCGCTTTCTATCTCTATGTCTCTCTCTGTTTGTCTGGCGAGCGCATGCTCCCTATAGCAAAAACTTCTCCAAAAAAAAAAAAAAAAACTTTAGGGTCAGCCAGTGGCATGGTTGTTAAGGCAGCAAAATCCCACAAGGCTGACTGTGCAGTTCAAGTCCTGGACTCAGTGGCTTGAGGAACATGCCAGGAATGTGTGTGCGTACACCCAAAATCCCAAGAGGAGAACAGGAGAGAAGGGATTGCAGTGTGGCCATCTCCCCGGGGGATGATTTCTCACTTACCTCTCTGTGTTTCTTTGGCAAGAATACATGCGTTGTAGCAAAAACTAAAAAGAAAAATAATAATAATAAACTTTAAAAATAATTTTGGAATAATTTTTTTTTTAATTTCAAGAGGGTGAATGCACCTGCCAGAGAGAGAGAGAAAGATAAAAAGCACTCCGCAATAGAGTGCGATTACACTGAAATTCTCTTTCCTCCACTGTTCCACCCCATTTGGATTTGAGGCACACACATCCACGTGCACGTGTGCCTGGCATGTTTTCTAGCCCCCCGGGACCAGGATTCACACTGTAGTGGGCCATATAGAAGCCAGCCTTCTAAGCACACCCTGTAACTGCTGCACTATGGGGCCTGCCCTGGAGTAGTTTTAGAAATGCAGAAAAAGTATAAAGATAATATAGAGAGAATGATGTAGCCATTGTGGAAAACAGCATGGAAGTTCTTAAAAAAAACTAAGAAATCGAATTACCAATGATCCATCAATCCTATTTCTGGGAATTCAAAGCAAGATCTTAGGGCCAGTTCCATGGCCTAGTGGTTAAAGTGGCTAGATCCCACATGCCAACTGTGTGGGTTAGAAAACACACTGGGTATGTGTACATGTGTGCCCCAAATCCCATGGGATGGTAAATGGAGGAGAAGGGATTGTGATGGAATCACATCCCAGTGGGGATGTTTTCTCCCACTCTTTCTGTGTCTGTTTCTCTTTGGGGATGACACATGCCCTCTGGCAAAACTACTTACTTACTTAATGTTTTATAAAAAGCAGGATCCCCAAGAAATACTGGCACACCCATGTTCATTGCAGCATTATTCACAATAGCCAAGAGGTAAAAACAACCTAGATGTCTACCAGTAAATGAATAGATAAACAAAATATGGTATATCTATGTGTATTAGTCCATTATTGCGTTGCTACAGAAATACCGGAGACTGGATGATTTTATAAAGAAATATAGGTTTATTTAGCTCACTTTTGGTCTTGTTTTGTTTTTTTCTTAATGTCTTCCAGAAGGCACATATGCTTGACAGAGAGAGAGTTTTTCAAGCCACCAGGGCAAGGATTTGAACCATGTGGTCAGCCATGGGGGATCTGGCTCCCTTTAACCACCAAGCCATGGGGCCAGCCCATAGCTCACTATTTAGAGGTCCAGGGTCCAGGGTCCAGGGTCCAGGCTCCAACTTCTGGTGAGACTACAACATGGCAGACGGCAGGAGCCTGAATAGAGCAGAGTGTGGTCTATATCTGTATGGCCTGTGCCTGCCTCATTTCCTCTATTTTTTTTTAAATTTTTCTATAAGGTGTATGTACTTGCCATAGAGCGAGAGCAAGAGAGAGAGAGAGAGAGAGAGAGAAAGAAGGAAAGTGAGAAAGCACCCCAGGGGCAATAGTCATGTCACCACCCCTTTTTCTCTGTTTCTCCTTTTGGGATTTTGGGCACACATACATACTCTTCCAGTATGTTTTTTAAGCTGCCAGATCCAGGACTCAAACCACATAGTTGGATACGTGGAATCCAGTTGCCTAAACCACCATGCCACCAGTTGGCCCAATAGTTGGCATGTATATTATATGTGTGTGTGTGTATGTATGTATGTGTGTGTGAATAAGATATAAATTTGTGTCTCTGTTTGGGGTAGGTAGTGCTCTAGATTTCACTACTTGCTATAAGGCGTTAGTTAAGTAAAGAAAGGTCTTCATTGACTTTGGAGGTAGAGGTGAGAGAGGGCCAAATTGCACCCCTGAGAAATGGAATGTGTTTGGCTCCTGAGAGACAAGCCAGAGAAGGAAAAGAAGGGAGAGCTGAACAAAGAAACAAGAAGCTTATGCTGGACTGGCTCCATGGTGTGGAGAAGTAATGCACTGCTCAAGAGAAGCCAGCTCCCACATGGTGACCAAGGTTCAAATCCCTGGCCTGGTCAGCCTGGGCACTGGTGCAAGTGCCCAGGATCCAACGGGCTGAAAGACTGGAGGACCTGGTTGCTGCATGACCAGACTGTGGAAGAGGCTCATGTCTGTCTCTCTCTCACCCTCTCGTGGGCACACAAGCTCTATGGTGAATGAAAGGACAAAACCCAAACTAATACTGGCTTGATGAAGGGACCAAGGAATTGTTTTAAAAACTGGATAGTCACTGTTGGTCATTATCTGTCAGGGGTTCATGAAATGCACAATTTGGCCCCATGCCCAATGGCCCAAGCCAAGACCAGAGCCAAGCATTCTATCCTAGAATGAACTTCCATATATCAAACTTTAAAGTAGTATAAGTTTATCATTGAGTTATAGTTGTCACTTTTATTACGTGTATTTATATATTAAAATAGAGAGAAACAAAAGTACCCTCAACAGGGTCTCACCAAGCTGTGATCCCTTCTTCCCTAGCCTTCCAAGCCAACTGGGATCATGGTTGCACCAAGTGTGTTTGGGTCAACCTGGGATCTGAACCTTGGGTCTTTCCTATGGGTCTAGTATTACACCCAACTACCTGAGCCACTGCACTGGGCCAGTCGTCGCTTTTTAAAGGACATTTACTACAGCTACAAAAATGCCTCAGTACACACAGTTTGTTGATATCTCTTTTAATCACTGTACTACCCATTTGCAATTTTGTACCAACTGGACATTCACTTTCCACTGAAGTCAGAGAAGGTGCAGGATGTTTTTGCCCAGCACTGCCAGCATGGGGTTATGCTTCTGGGGATGGTGCCACCAATGTATTAAGTTTCCTTCCTAATAGTAACTTACCAAATTCTCAATTTACCTCCCAGAGTCAAAGATGACAGTACAATTTCACTAAAGCAATTTGCCTAGCCTACCTCTGTGCATGTCTTAAAGAAGATCATTTCTCTTTTCTATTATTAGTTTTTTAATTTGCCAGAAGGCATACATGCTCACCAGAGAGAGGGAGAGAGGATGAGAGAGGAAGCACCCCCTAATGGGATACGGTCATGCCATAATCCCTTCTGCATTTCTCCATCCTACTGGGATTTGGGACAAGCATGTATATACACCCAGTATGTTTTTCAAGTCACCAGGTCCAGGATTCAAACTGTGTGGTCAGCCACATGGGATCTAGCTCCCTTAATCACCAGTCAATGAGGCTGACCCTAAAGAAGATAATTCCTGAATATTTTCAAGAGCAGCCTTAAGATTGTTTTTCTTGCTCGTTCTTCTTATTTCTAAAAGGTGTGCTACACTTACAATGCTTCACATGATCACAGGAGATGAATTTGTCTTCAAACCTAGTATCTGGAGATGTGGCATCAGAGCAAGTAATTGGCTTTCAAGATGACAAAACTATCTCTGAATTTCCACCTGCATCTCAGCTTTCACTGCACTCACACCAATTTCAGCATTTGCACTAGAGAAAAATGATAGAAGTATCTTTCCAGCAGATTATGTAGGAAATCCTTGTGCTTCAAGGCACATCAGTCTGGTTAACTGCTCCAACAGTTTCTTCTAGCAAATAAACCACCTTCACTGAGAGAAACCACTGGTTGTTAATAAGCCCAGCTATGCTGGTATCATTATCTGCAAAGTACTGAATTAAGTTTCCTTTGTCCAAGTAAAATTTTAAAAAATCAGTTCTTACTACTTTCACATCTTCTATGACATATATTTTGAAGAGTACTTCTGATAGTACTTTGTACATTGTCAGGGAAGGAGTTATTGTTTATTAAAAACCACAAGGAGTTAAATTAATGCTTTAAAAAAATAGCCAGAAGGCATGGCACGTGTACTCACTGGAGAGAGATAGAGGCAGAGAGGGAAACCAAGAAAGTACTTCCCCTGTGGCATGTTGACACTGCAATCCCTTCTGCTCCATTCTCCTCCTTTCACGATTTCGGGCATGCACACACACACGTCTGGGGTGCTTTTCAAACTCTCAGATCCAGGACTTGAACCACATGGTCAGCCTTGTGAGATCCAGCCACTTTAACCACCACATCACCAGCTGGCCCTAACCTAGTGCTTTCTAAACTTTAGTGATCCCAAGAGATCCTGATTTGGTAGTTTAGGGTAACATCGAAGGATCTGCACATTTCTTTTTCTCTTTCTTTCTTTCTTTCTTTCTTTCTTTCTTTCTTTCTTTCTTTCTTTCTTTCTTCTTTCTTTCTTTCTTTGTTTTTCTTTTTCTTTTTTTTTTAAGTTTATTTATTTATTCCTTCTATGAGAGAGAGAAAGAAAATCAGGTATCCACACAGGGTCCTCACATTGTGATTTACTCCCAGACAGCCTGCATCATGGGCAGACACAGTCACATGCCGGGCTTGCTCAGTGAGATCTTAGGCCATGAACACAGGACCTTCCCCATGTGGGTCCAGTCATGTTACCACCACACCACCATCCGGCCCAAGAAGCTGCAAGTCTAACAAGTTCCCAACGGATGCAGCTGCTGGTGAACATCTAGAATAGCTCTGAGTGAGAAAATGACCTTGTCCCCACTCACTATCTTCAGTTGTATGTCTGGTTTGTTGAAAGGATGTTTGTCTACTTTTCTTATTTTGCCACTTTCTAGGACTCTTTTCAAGAAAACCACTTGGCCCACTAGAGTTTTTTTGTTTGGGTTTTAAACTACTTTATTGAGATCTAATTTACATACTATATAATTCATATGCGAAAGTGTGCAAGTCAATGGTTTTTAGCATATCCACAAAAGTTGTACAACTGCTATGGTTTGAATGTATCCCCTCCAAAATTGAGGCATTGCCAATGTGATAGGATTAAAAGATAGGGTTTGGGGCCAGCCCATAGCATGATGGTTCAGGTGACTAGATCCCACATGGTCAACTACATGGGTCTAGTCTCAGTCCTGGCAACTTGAAAAACATGCCAGGCACATGTGCATGTGTGCCCAAAATCCCAAGAAGAGAATAGAGGAAAAGGGATTGCAGGGTAGCCATCCCCGACCCTGGGGGGGGGTGCTTTCTCACTTTCCCACTCTTTCTGTCTCTCTTGCTGTCTCTGTCCAGCAAGTGCACACAGCCTATAGCAAAATTTAAGAAAAGAGAGAGAGAGAGAAAGAGAGAGAAAGGGCTTTTAGGAGGTGATGAGGCCATGAGGGCACTTCTCTTGCTAATGAGATTTAAGGCCCTTGTAGAAGAGGTTTCACACAGCTTTTGGCTCACTTGCTTTTTAGCCTTCTGCCATATGAGGAAGCAGCATTCCTCTCCTCCAGAGCACGCAGCCCTCTTCAGACAGCTGCACCTGCTCATGCCCTGATTGGACTTCCCACACTCCAGGACTTCCCACACTCCAGTACTGTGAGAAATAAATTGCAGTTCTTTACAAATTATCCAGTTGGTAGTATTCTATTATAGTAGCACAAACAGGTGGCATGTTGACACTGCAATCCCTTCTGCTCCATTCTCCTCCTTTCACGATTTCGGGCATGCACACACACACGTCTGGGGTGCTTTTCAAACTCTCAGATCCAGGACTTGAACCACATGGTCAGCCTTGTGAGATCCAGCCACTTTAACCACCACATCACCAGCTGGCCCTAACCTAGTGCTTTCTAAACTTTAGTGATCCCAAGAGATCCTGATTTGGTAGTTTAGGGTAACATCGAAGGATCTGCACATTTCTTTTTCTCTTTCTTTCTTTCTTTCTTTCTTTCTTTCTTTCTTTCTTTCTTTCTTTCTTCTTTCTTTCTTTCTTTGTTTTTCTTTTTCTTTTTTTTTTAAGTTTATTTATTTATTCCTTCTATGAGAGAGAGAAAGAAAATCAGGTATCCACACAGGGTCCTCACATTGTGATTTACTCCCAGACAGCCTGCATCATGGGCAGACACAGTCACATGCCGGGCTTGCTCAGTGAGATCTTAGGCCATGAACACAGGACCTTCCCCATGTGGGTCCAGTCATGTTACCACCACACCACCATCCGGCCCAAGAAGCTGCAAGTCTAACAAGTTCCCAACGGATGCAGCTGCTGGTGAACATCTAGAATAGCTCTGAGTGAGAAAATGACCTTGTCCCCACTCACTATCTTCAGTTGTATGTCTGGTTTGTTGAAAGGATGTTTGTCTACTTTTCTTATTTTGCCACTTTCTAGGACTCTTTTCAAGAAAACCACTTGGCCCACTAGAGTTTTTTTGTTTGGGTTTTAAACTACTTTATTGAGATCTAATTTACATACTATATAATTCATATGCGAAAGTGTGCAAGTCAATGGTTTTTAGCATATCCACAAAAGTTGTACAACTGCTATGGTTTGAATGTATCCCCTCCAAAATTGAGGCATTGCCAATGTGATAGGATTAAAAGATAGGGTTTGGGGCCAGCCCATAGCATGATGGTTCAGGTGACTAGATCCCACATGGTCAACTACATGGGTCTAGTCTCAGTCCTGGCAACTTGAAAAACATGCCAGGCACATGTGCATGTGTGCCCAAAATCCCAAGAAGAGAATAGAGGAAAAGGGATTGCAGGGTAGCCATCCCCGACCCTGGGGGGGGGTGCTTTCTCACTTTCCCACTCTTTCTGTCTCTCTTGCTGTCTCTGTCCAGCAAGTGCACACAGCCTATAGCAAAATTTAAGAAAAGAGAGAGAGAGAGAAAGAGAGAGAAAGGGCTTTTAGGAGGTGATGAGGCCATGAGGGCACTTCTCTTGCTAATGAGATTTAAGGCCCTTGTAGAAGAGGTTTCACACAGCTTTTGGCTCACTTGCTTTTTAGCCTTCTGCCATATGAGGAAGCAGCATTCCTCTCCTCCAGAGCACGCAGCCCTCTTCAGACAGCTGCACCTGCTCATGCCCTGATTGGACTTCCCACACTCCAGGACTTCCCACACTCCAGTACTGTGAGAAATAAATTGCAGTTCTTTACAAATTATCCAGTTGGTAGTATTCTATTATAGTAGCACAAACAGATAAAGACGGCAACCATAACAGCAATTTAGAAGATGTTTAGTATCTCAGAAATAAAATCATATTCTTTACCTTATCATACCCCTGCTTTCAGATCTCCCAGCTCCCTGGCAATCACTAATCTACTTTCTGTCTCTACAAATTTGCCTCTTCTGAACATTTCCTAGGAATAGACCCATACGATCACCTTCTATTCTTAACTCATTACTTGTAGAGATAGTAGCAGAACAATATTTCTCATGAGTATAATTAGAAAACAACTCTGGGCCCAGTTATGGTGGTACAGAGAGTAGAGGCACTGCTGCACAATGCTGGAGCCATATGAGAAGGTTTGGGGTTCAAATCCTGAGTCTTCCTGGACATGTTCTGGTCGCTCTCTTTCTCTCTTTCTCCCTCTCTCCCTCTCTCTCAGGAAATAAATGAAATTAAGAAAGAAAGAAAGTGAGAGAGAGAGAGAGATAAAGAGGGAGAGAGAGAGGGAAAAAGAAAGAAAGAGATGAAAGAGAAAGAAAGAAAAAGAACTAACTTTGTTGGCCACAGTTGTTTAAAAAATAAGGCTCCTGGGGATGCCATCTCTTCTTGGTCAGTATCCATGGTGAAGATTATTTGGATTTCAAAGGTTTACCATTTGTGGTAGAATCTACTTATTTTATATGGCCGCCACCTTGTCTTCAGAGAATGGCTCACTCCTCATGGAGAGGCCTATCTTCACCACTCCAATTGTGTCTCTCTTTTTGTTTACTTTTTTTTTTTTTGACAGAGTCTCCTATGTTGTCCAGGCTGCCCTCAAATTCATGATCCTTCTGCCTGAGCCTCCCACAGGCACATGCCACCACACCTAGCCAACTGTGTGGTTATAATAGCAGCTAATCACAATACCCTCCCTTCAATCCTCATCACTCTCCCTGTTCTAGCCTGATTCCAAGCCTGCACTGTCAGAGGTCTGCCCTGAGCATTTTCAGATCACTCCCAAGGGAAGGGAAACATCTCTTTTCTTTTTTTTAAATTTAACTTTATTTATTTAAATTTGATCAGAGAGGGACAGAGTGAGAGAGAGATGAAAAGTGAGAAAGCAAGCCGCCAGATCTGGGACTCAAACCGAGGTCGGTCATGTGGGAGTTCAATGCCCTTAACCACCATGCAACTACCGGCCCCAGGAACCATTTCTTTTCTTATGTCTACGCTGGGAGGATGTGAGCCCTTGAACTGCATATCAATCAAGATTTCAACATCCTTGTTGAAAACTCCAGAGAGAAGCAGATAGGAGGAAGGCAGAGTCTTGAGGACGGGAGATCCCCATCTTGTTTGAGGTCCTTAGGCCTGTCCTTGTTTCTTGCTTTCCCAAGACTTGATTTGTTGATCTTACCCTCTATTCTCGGAGTGTGGAATGGACCTCAAGCAAGGCTGAAGGCTCAGATCCAAAAGGTGTGGTAAATTAACCTTCAATGTCACCAGTCTCATGCGAACTGTGCTATGGTTGTTTGTTTGTTTGTTTTTTGTCTGCTTCTTAAACCTGGTGAGAAGGCAATCAGATAGCCATGCTCTCTGGTCCGACTGAAAGGAGTAAAGAAAGTATAATATTATACAAAGATCCCCAAGAGATGAGGAGAGAAAGTTCCTTCCATCCAGCAAAATTCTCACTCTGTTCACCTTAAAGGATCTCTGAGGAATCTGGATTCACACTGCATCATCTCCTGCTTTGCGAGCCTGTTGGGTGCAGCTAAATTTCTGTATTTTTTGCTATCAGAGACACAGTATTCCTTTCACTGTTATCTTTCCACCAATCACATCACTGTCCTGCTGAGACAGTCATGCAATGAGTTATCATCCCAAGATCCTTCCAATAAATCTCTTTTTACTTAATGTCCTTTCTCCTTGCTTTGTCATGTGCTTTGAAAAGTTCAACTAATACAAATACTAAAGCTCAAAAATGTAATCATCATCCTGCTTAACTAAAGATAATGCTCTCACTATACTTTTGTGCAAAATATGACTCCATAAAACCATATCCACTTGGAAACCTTGTATTACAGAGTACAGACAAAAACCAACTCAAACTTAATTGACTCACATAAGTGATACAGTCCAGTATAGGAGCCCTATCTCCACTTATTTGTGACTCTTTCCTTTGCCTTTTCATGTAATACTGTTACCCTAAAGCCTTGCATTTTTACTGTATATATTTAAGTTGTACCCCATGATGTTTTTACATATCGTAGTCCGCCCTTACCCTGGGGAGTTAACTTCCAAGTAGGGGTCTGAAACCATGGAGAGTACCAAACCTTATGTATACTATGTCTTTATGATCTGATAACTGAGAACTGGCTAGTAAGTGACAAATGGGTGGGTGGGAGGTGTGCCGAGTGGATACGCTGGATAAAGGGATGATTCATATTCCATGAGGGACCCAGCGGCATGGAGTGAGATCTCACCACACTACTCAATGCATGATTTAAAACTTTAAAAACTGTTTACTTCTGAAATTTTACATTTAATATATTCAGATCATGGTTGGGCATGGGCAACCAAAACTTCAGAAAGTGCATCCTTGGCTAAGGGGAGACTACAGTACAAATACAAAAGGAATCTTCAAAAAGTTCATGAAAATGCATTTTCATGAAAAAAATCTATACACATACTTCAATTTTTTGCATCAAAATAAACTAATTTTTTATTTTTTATGAACTTTTTGAAGCCCTCTTGTCTATAGTGAAATGATCAACATAGTCACAAATTATGATATCTATCAGCTCATATAGTTACTTTTTTTAAATAGATTTTTACTGTAGGGTGTGTATGCTCACTGGAAAGACAGAGGGAGAGAAAGTGAGAAATTACCTTCCTGGGGGGACAGCCACACTTCAATCCCTTCTCCTCCATTCTCCTCTTGGGATGTTGGGCACACACACACAGGTGCCCAGTATGAGTTTAAGCCTCTGGTCCAGGACTTGAACCACAGTCGACTATGTGGGAGTCATTACACCATCTGCTGGTCCCATCATATAGTTACTTTTTGTGTGTGTGGTAAGAGTATCTAAAATTTACTCTTAATGTAGAATTTTCAGTGTACAATACCACATTAACTCTTATCCTCACGCTGTATATTAGCTCTCTAGATTTATTTATCCCACATCACTACTGCTTTGTGTCCTTCACTTGCCTCTAGTATGTATTCTTCTATTCTGTTTCTATGTATTCTTTATTCTTTTCTTTGTTTCTGTGTGTTCTTTCTTTATTCTTTTTCTTTTTAGATAAGAGATATCAGTGATATCATACAGTTTTTTTCTTTCTCTATCTGACTTATTTCACTTAACATACATCCTTTAAGTTTATCCATGTTGTTGCAAATGGCAGGATTTTTTTTATTTTTATTTTTTTAGGTTTTTGCCATAGAGCATGTGTGCTCACCTGAGGACAATGTGAGAGAGACAGTGAGAGGAAAAGTGAGAAATCACCCATCAGGAGGATGGCCACTCCACAATTCATCCTCCTCTATTCTCCTCCCGGGATCTTGGGCATGCACGCATATGTGCCCCGCATGAGTTTCAAGTCACTAAATCTGGGACTCGAACCACAATCTGCCATGTGGGAGTCCAGTGATATAATTACTATTCCATCTGCTGGCCCCGAGATCTCCTTTTTAAAGATGAATCATAGGGCCAGCAGGTGCCATGGTGGTTAAGGGTGCTGGACTCCCACATGGCCGACCACGGTTCAAGTCCCGGACTTGTCAATTTGCTTTCTCCCTCTCTCTCTCTTTCTCACTCACTCTCTCTCTCTCTCCCTCTCTTGCTGTGTCCCTCTCTAGTTGAATTAAAATAAGTAAATAAATACAGGTAAAATAAAATTATTATTTTAAAAAGATGAAATATATAATATATATATATATATTTCTTTATCCATTCATACATCAGCAGAAACAGGTTGTTACATATCTTGACGATTGTGAATAGTTAAGAGTTATGG
>NW_006160080.1:240559-257186 GCF_000334495.1 Tupaia belangeri chinensis | reverse complement strand
TACCCAGAAGCGGGATTACTGTATTTCACTTATTTTACAGATGACTCTAGTTTTAATTTTTTTAGGTATTTCCATAATGTTTTTCACAGTGATTGTGGCAATTTGCATTCCTACCCACAGCGTACAAGGGTTCTTTTTTCTACACCCCTTGAATAACACTTGCTACTTCTTGTTTTCTTGATAAAAGTCACCTTTACAGGTAGACTAGCATTCTTTATGGAGGTATAATGGGTGTAGAGTTTTGTCTTCTCTGACATTAGCTCTTTTCTAATTGGACAAACTCAGCATTCATGAAACAGAAAGGAAGGGATTGAGGCTGCCACTTTGTAGGCTGAGGCAACCTCAAGGGCTAGCTCTAGCTACCACAATGATCCAGTCTCTGTTTGGCTGGGTTTAGCTGGATTATTGTTGACATTCTATTGTGTACCAGGTATTGCTGATGAACGAATATCATCTTGTTCAAAAGAAGGTCACTGTCTTCTAGTCAATACATTAATAGTTGCTTTGAATACTAACTGAAAGATGGCCCAAGAATACTAACTGAAAGATGGCCCAAGAAACCTGGAGGAGGGCACTTGGTCTAACCTAGGGTGTTGTAAAGGTTCCCTGATAAATATTTTGCCTGAGCTTGCAGATACTTCCAATTGGGTTTAAATTCCATAAGGACACTCCATGAGGGTAAGGCCTGACCCCATAGTATACACTTATCCTTGGCAGGGACTGGCTGTTGTGTCATCTTAAATCCATTCCAAGAGAGCCTTTGCACAATTGTATTTTAGGCAGTTAGTGGTTTTCTTGTTTCCATTTTCAGCTAGTTGTTTGTTCTCTCCTTATATTCCCTTTCCTTAACTTCTGACAGTGTAACAATCCTATCCTGCCCTCTTCCATTTATTCCTCGAGCTCCGCCCTCTCCACCTACATGGGAAAACTTAATTTTCATTTTTCAATGTATAGAGACACAGTATTTCAAAGCAAGTTGGCTACTACTGAGAAGATGAGAACTGATATATATTAGGCACCAACTATATGGCTGGCAGGAAAATACCCCCTCTTTTTTAATCCACTTAATTTTCAAAGAAGGCTATGACATAGATTTAGTATTCCTGTTTTACAAATGAGGAAACTGAACCCCAGAGAAGGTGTATTACAAACTAAAAGTTACATAGCTACTTAGTGGAGTTGCAGAAATCTGCACCCAAGGCTATCTGATTTCGTTTTTCCAAAGTTATGCTCTCTTCATTATCTAGTGATTCCAATTTTGGCTGCATATAAGAATCATCTGGCCAATTAAAACACACACACACACATGCACACACGCACACGCACACTCACAACTAAGACCTTGATCCCACTTCTAGAGACCTTATTTTAAATTCATGGGGCCCTGATTTGATCATTATGCACTATGCATGATTCTAATGAAAACCCAGGGTTAGAATGTGCTGCCTCTCAGACCGTGTCAATAAACTTCAAGAAACATAGCAAAGGCTGGACAGCACTTCGTTGACATCTAAAAATAGCTGGTAGTGGCACGAATCCAGAGTATTAAACTTCACCCAGGATGCCTCACTCATGCAGAATGTTTATGCCAGGTCTGGGCCCAAGACAAACAGCACAGACCACGTCTCAGAAGCCTACTCTTGGCTTTGCCTCCAAGTCTATATATGATGGTTGACTTTTAGTATATGCCACAAATGCCCTGCCCTGTCTCTCCCCAACCACCCTGGGTTCCCCCATAGAAGCTGAGGAAGACAGACCTGTACTTGCTGATAGCTCCTCAGCTCAACCAACCACCATGTCTCTGTATCTTTGCCCAATGACTTTCTCTAGTGCTTCAGCTGCCTCGGTCTGCACATAGTGTTCAGGAGGTACCCGAGAATGATCACCCCCAGGGACAGCCCTTAATCAGTAAGGGAGAGAAGTCAGTGCTAAATGCCCCAGCTTCCTGTTCTCAAAAGGACAATTTGGAGACTGCTTGGAGCTCCTGAGCTTCATTTTCCCATCGTTACAATGACTGAGTAATACAGTCTTTTGGGTGACATCCTCCCTAACCTGTTATCACTCTCCATTCCCTCACTTAGGCTTCCTGGGACCACCTCCCCAGTTAACCCCCTGCATCCAAATCCTAGACTCAGGGTCTGCTTTGGGGGGTATCAAACTGGAACCACCTCTAGGTCTCATTTTGACCTCAGAGATAAATAAGCATTAAGCTAACATTGGCACCAACATATATATGAATAGTACTTTATAGCTTACAAAGAGCTTTCACAAATGCTATCATTTTGATCACCAAAGGAGGATAACAATTTCTAACACCATCACAAAAGAGTTTTAGGATGGATGCAATGGGCTTTAATTTCTCCAGAGAAAAGTATACTGTTACCATAACAAAGACAGACAAAGATTAATTTTTCTCTTTCTGCATGTACTGTGCTGATTCTATTAGTGGGCTCTTCACAAGAAAAATGGTCTATTCAAGCAAATTCAGTATTAGAAAAAATCCTATTGATTATACAGAGGATGCTCAAGCAATTAATGCAACAATGTCAGTGGTTTTTTTCCCCAAGTTTTATCATGAATAGTCACTCATGTTTCATTATGTAAAATTATGTTAAAAAATATGTGCCCTGGAAACATTTTTCACTGAGATAAAAACAATTTATAAATAGGTCACAGAGTAGGGGGTAACAGGGAAATCCAATCTTTTTCCCTGTCCTGCTACAATTTAAATAAAAATGAGATAGGAAGGGGGATATCCTTGGAATTGCATCATAAAATATAATATACTTTGCCATTTTTTTGCAACATACATACAAAAGACTGCTGGGTATTATAGCTTATACCTGTCTTAGTTATAGAGAACTTTAAATAAAACTGACTGGCTGAAGGAAAGGATATTATTTTGAGAATAAGAATGAGCAAAACTGCACAGTTCCCTCTGAGCCCAAATCCCTAATGCAATGGGTAATCCTGCAGCAGAAGAATCGGATTTAAACTATTGTTGTCCCATCTATGCTGAGTCAGGGCTGGCCACCTTGCACTTTTCTTCACAGAAAGTAGGGCTCCCCCTAGGCAGAACTGCAGTCTTTTCTTTACAATTTGAACCTTTTCACGGCTGAATTCCTATTATTCAAAATTTAAGGAATTTTAAAGTATTTCCCTAAAAATAAGACTAGAAATTCTAAGTTTATATAGGAGGGTAACACATATGAATCACACAGTTAAGGTTTTTCATTTTTTACTTTTTAAAAAAGAATTATTTATTTATTTCACTTCATTTGTTATTATTATTTTATTTTTTACTTTGGCCAGAGAAGGAGAAAGGGACAGTGAGAAAGCAAGTTGCCAGGTCCAGGACTCGAACTGCAGTCAGTCATGTGGGAGTCCAGTGCCTTAACCACCACACCACCTGCCGGCCCCAATATTTTTCACTTCTTAAAAGAAGATTATTTACTTATTTCTTCAATGAATGAGAGAGAGAGATAGAGAGAGAACACCTCCAACAGGGTCACAGGCAAGCATGTGCCTAATGCATTCACGGATGTCTCTAGACTCGAGCTAGAAATCTTCCCATGTGGGATCACCTCACAGAGTATTGCGTTTTTACTATTGTACTGCTGTTCAGCCCCCAGGTTCTTTTACTTTTGTATTTACTTTTCAAGAACATCTAGATGATTTTTTAAATATGTCTAAGTGCTAACATTTACAAATGATGCCATGACTTTCCAGAATTTTTTCTCTTAACCCATAGGCCCCGACCTTAATTAAAACACAGAATTTCATCTTTTGGGGTTAAGATTGAATCACGAAGTCATGACAAAGTAGGGTGCTAAGCTGGGTTTATAAGCAACTTCAAGAGAAAAATCAGGTTTGAAATGGATAGTACTGGGAGTAATTGAAAGGGCAGTTTTGGTGTTTCCTACCTGAGGACTGTGTGAGACCCAATACTGACTTAAATGTTGTGTGCTGCTCATGGACATGGTATCTTTTTCAGACACAGCACTTAAGTTTTACCCTGGATTTTAGAAGGATTTCTATTTTCCTCTTTGCTAGGATAGAAATATTAGGTTGTTGGGGAAGCCACAGTGTATTTTTCTGGTTTTCTATGCATCATGACTTTCCCAATGACCCAATATGTTTTTGAAAAATGAATTTGTGGGGGACCAGCATGGTGACGTGGTGGCTAAGGCACTGGACACTCCCACATGGCTGACCACAGTTGGAGTCCTGGACCTGGCGGCTTGCTTTCTCACTTTCTCTCTCTCTCTCACGCTCTCTGTGTGTCTCTCTCTGGTCAAATGAAAAGTTTTTTTTTTTAAAAAAAATGAATGAATAAATAAAATGAAATAAAATAATTCTTTTAAAAAAGAAAAATGAATTTGTGGTTTTGAAAAGTTTTAAATAATCAGTGAAGTTCAAACATTACCACATTACACAGAATACTTGTTTGTGCTTTCAAACAGCAAATATTACTTTAAAGTCATGCTCACTAGATGATTTTTCCTTCAACATTTGGAAGTTATAATATTCTTAGATGTTTTATTTATCAGTTCCCTTTCTCCTACTGTTGATTGCATGTTAAAGGAACAGCGCAAGTCAAAAGATTTAAGTTAAAGTCACGTGAATAGTATAAATGGTGGATATTGGAATAGGATTGGTTGCACAGATATTCCTAGATCACTTTAAGCAGATTTTTGTGTGTGTGTGTCTGGCTAAGAGTTAGATCTTTGTATGTCAGCTAAAACTGTCAAAATTAAAGTCAGTGTGGGCCAGCTCGACGACAAAGTGGTAATGTGCAGCTCAAGAGAAGCCAGATCTGACACGGCCACCTCAGTTTGAATCTCTGGCCCAGAGAGCCTGAAACATGTTGGGTGCATGTGTGAGTACCCAAAATCCAATGGGCCAGAAGAGATCATAGCATGACCAGACTCTGTGGAGGGTGCTCGACTATCTCCAACTCTTTCTCTCACACATGCATATGGACATGCTTTATCACGAATTTAAAAAAAAAAAAAAAACAGTTAAGTCAGTTGTGAAAATCCAAGGTATAGAAGATTTCTATATCTGAAAATCTGTAATCCATCCAGGTCCCCAGGAGTAAATGTGGTGAATGAGACTTTGCAAGAGCAGTTTTGAATTTTCTAATGCATGTTTCCCAGTTGGAAACAAATCATTTTTATTACCTTTTTCATATGCAATTTGTGAACTCATAAATATTATACATAGTTAAAGATGGAATGGAATTCTATGATTTACTTTTTCATAAATTTTGTAGAAAGTAATTGGCTTGTTCTTTGGTACTCTCATGATATTGAAGATGAAAAATATTACAGAAGCATTTTGATGGATTTTGAGGTTTTAAAAATTTGTGGTGGGAAACTTGACTCTGGAATATTATGGTTTCTGATTTGGTATCGAACTTGAACTTTTTCTATCCCTACTCCCACCCTCACATATACTCGCCATTCATGAACTGAATTACATGTGGCACCTTGGGAGGGAAGAAGGTTCTCAGTAAAATGCTCCTATAAATGGACGAGAGACCTCAGTACATCAAGCAAAATGTTTGGGAATGAGTGGATTTTGAGTTTACTGATTTAGAAGAAAGCTTATTGCTGAAACTTTAGCACTCATCTGTTATGGGAGTTGAAATAAATCCAAGAACTTTGAGTGCATTCCTTGGTTTATTACTACTTGGGTAGCCTCTGGGCTCTTATTAAGAACACTAGTAGCCTGCCTTGGGGCCAGCAGATGGTGTAATGGCTATATTGCTGGACTCCCACATAGTCGACCGCAGTTCGAGTACCAGACCCAGCAGCTTAAAATACACGGGATGTGTGTACGTGTGTGCCCAAGATCCTGAGAGGAGAATGAAGGAGAAGGGATTGCAGCATGGCCATCCCCCCTGGGGGGGTGATTTCTCACTTTCTGTCTCTCTGTCTCTCTAGTGAGCAGTACACACCCTACAGCAAAAATCTCTCTCTCTCTAAAAAAAAAAAAAAGAAAGAAAGAAAAAGAAAAGAACACTAGCTAGTAGCCCTCTGTGGCACAATCAGTAGCATACTGAACTGCGGTGCTGGAAGCCACATGGCTGACTCCAGTTTTCGATCCTTCACCTGGTTAACTTGGCACATGCCAGGTACACATGTGCCTAAGATCCTTATGAGCTGAAGGAAGAAGGGGATTATGGCAAGACGGGACCCTTTTGAGGGTCTCTCGCTCTCTCTTGCATCATGTGCTCACTGTCATGAATAAAATAAACTAAAAGAAAAAAAACTAAAAGAGTACTAATAGCTATTTTCATGTCGATTTTTCCCAAGCAGACATTTATTCTTTCTAGTTCTTCATTAGTCTTTGAAGAAAGAACTAAATCCTTAAAATTAATCTGTGATTCATATGTGTGTGTGTGTGTGTGTATAAAAACTGGCCTACAAAACCACTAAGCTTTTTTCCAGAGATGACCCATCTTACCTACTCTGAACTTATGTTGTTAGAGCACTTAAACATGGGGACAGCAGGTGGTGTAGTGGTGAAGGTGCTGGACTCCCACATGGTTGACCATGGTTCAAGTGCCGGACCTGGTAACTTGAAAATCACACTGGGCATGTGTATGTGTGTGCCCAAAATCCCAAGGGTAGAATAGAAGAGAAAGGATTGTGGTATGGCCATCTCCCCTAGGGGCGATTTCTCACTTTCTCTCTATCTTTCTCTGGCTAGCTCACCCTTCCTATGGAAAAATTCTAAAAATTAAAAAATAAAATAAAGTATTTGGACACATGGAAGAAGAGAGGAAAGAAAGGGAGAGAAGAGCAGGGAAGGAGAATAGAGAGGGGGAGGGGAAGGGAATGGAGGGGAGAACTAATTCACGAATAAATATCACCTAGTTAGGTTTTACTTCTCTTTTTGTCTTGCTACTACCTTTCAAAATCTTGATTCTGAATTTGATGTCCCTTCCACTCCCATGTCATCTGACGATTTGCTCAGTTTGCCTCTCAAGAGAAACAGTCTGTGAGACAGCCTGTGCCCCTCCTAGGGAGCCTAGCAATAGGCCGTGTCATAGGAACGACTTCAAGATTTTCAGCTGATGGGACCAGTGGTTGGCATAATGGCTATGTTGCTGGACTCCCATGTAGTCGTCCGTGGTTCGAGTCCCAGACCCAGTGGCTTAAACTCATGCTGGGTGCATATGCGTGCGTGCCCAAGATCCCGAGAGGAGAATGGAAGAGAACGGACTGCAGCATGGCCATCCCCCCTGGGGAGTGATTTCTCGCTTTCTGTCTCTCTGTCTCTCTCTGTCTCTCTCTGTCTGTCTAGCGAGTGCACGTGCCCTATAGCAAAAACCTCTCCAAAAAAAATAAAAAAGAAAACATTTCAGCTGAGAATGGTGGTTGCCATATACAAATTCCACGTGGCTCATTATCCAAGATTAGGATGAGCCTCATCTCAGCAAGGTCATTTTAGTGACCATTAACCCAAGTCCTCCTAATTCCCAGTGACACACTCCATGTCTTTTGCCTCTATAAGTACAGCACAGCAGAGTCCTTCTCCTGAAGCCAGTCACTGGGGCTTCCAACTGTGCCTTGCCTCAAAACATATCTCTACGGAAAGAGATGAGTGGGGCAGGGGACACATACAATATATGTATTGACCCTCCATCTTTAAATTTCCACACACTTGATTCACCCGTGCATTAAGTACTGTGTATAGTTTCTGTCCCTGTCCCAGGATCTATAATAATAGCCTCACACAGTGTGGGGCACTCGCCACTTTACCTAATGCTATAGTCTTTTACAAGAACAGAAGAGTTCACCTGGGGTAGGATACATCTTCCCTGGGGGTGTCTGCAAATCACCTGGCAGAGTTAATATAACCAGTGACTAGGTAGTCACAAGGCTTATGCCCCCAAACTGCAGAAGCCCTCGGACAGGCTATCTGCAATGAAAGAAAAATGTGGGAAGATGAAGCTACCCATAATTCTATCTCCTCGCTCTGCTTCAGCGGTTTATAGATCCTTTCAAGTCCTAAAGATGACAACAAAAGTGTGGTAGGCAGAATAAATGCCCCTCCCCATAGGTCCGTATCTTAATCCCTAGAATCAGTGAATATGTTACCTTCCAGGAAAAAAGGGAATTACAGTTTCCTTTTTAATTTAAGAATTATTTATGTATTTAATTCCATTTGTTATTATTATTATTTTATTTAACCAGACAGAGACACACAGAGAGAGAGAAAGTGAAAGCAAGAAAACAAGCCACCAGGTCCAGGATTCAAACCATGGTTGGTCATGTGGGAATCCAGTGCCTTTAACCACCATGCCACCTGCCGACCCTGGAGAATTAGTTTCCAATCAGCTGATTTTAAGATAGGGAGACTACTCTGGATTATTGGGCAAGCCTGATGAATCACAAAGCTTCTTGGAAGTGGCAGGAGGCTGATGAGTCAGTTTGTAGGAAAACCACATAGCCAAAGGAGGAGTGTGTTCACCAGCTATGGTTCTGCTGTCTGGTCATCATCCTGGGCCAAGCCAAGCAGTCCCTACCAGGACTGGGAATGCAGCCAAGTGGCTCCTGATCACCTCCTCACATTTCTGTCTCTAGACTCCAGACCCATGTGAGAGTTTTCGGCAGAGCTGCAGGACTGGCTCTGTGTTACTTTTTGAAGTCTGCCCATTAACACAGTATCTTCTCTGATCTCTGATTTAACTGTGGAAACCCTACTTACAGTCCAATTAATGTCTGCTCCTGAAAGGAGGCTTGTGTTTAATGAGCTCCTGGAGGAACATCTGCAAAGTCTTTGGGCTGAATGGGTGCCGAAAGTCATCTCCCCTAGTGGGTTTCCCACAGAAGGATGCTCTCTATACAGAAGCCCTTCCTCTGACAGCCCAAGGCCTTCCAGTTCCCACTGTTGTACGATAGATAGGGGTCTCTCTGTCCCTTCCAATTTCTCTATGAATATGTAGAATAACAGCAGGGTAGGAACCCTACAACTATAAAACTCTTAAAACATAAGGATAAAGCCTCATGACTTCGAATTTGACAATGCATTCTTAGATATGACACCAAAAGCACAAGCAATAAGAAAACAATAGATATATTGCATTTCATCAAAATTAGAAATGCTTGCAAATTAAAGAGCACTAACAAAAAAGTAAAAAACAAACAAACAAACAAAACAACCTATAGGACTGACTCCATAGTGTGGTGGTTAAGTGCCATGGAGAGAAAGCCAGGTCCCATATGGTCAACCACAGTTCAAACCCTGGCCCTGGCAGCTTGAAATGCATGCTAAAAATGTGTGCACGTGTGCCCAAAATCCTGATGGGAAGGAGAAATGGAGGGAAAAAGATTGTGATGGGAACATGCCCTATTGGAGAAGTCTCTCTCTCTCTCTCTATCTCTCTTTGACAAGTACAAGTAACCCTGGCAATGAAATTTAAAAAAAAAAAAGAAAAAGAAAAAGAAAAAAAAAAAGAAGCAAAAGAAAACAACCTAGAAAATGGAAGAAACTATTTAAAAATCATATGTCTGGTAAAAGTCTAATATCAAGAATATAAAAAGAGGGGGCCTGACAGTGATGCAGAGATAATACAACACTCTGAGAGGCTGACCCTCAGAGGTTCTGGGGAAGGTTCTGGGGACCTCCCTGAATACACTGAATGCATGCATGCCCAGGATCTGGGGCTGGCTGAAACTAGGGTGGATTGCGGTGTGAGGACCCTGTTGGGGATGCCTGTCTCTGTCTCTCTTACACATGGAAAAAAGAGATAAATAAACCTTTCAAAAACAAAAGGATGATTTTTAAAAAAGCCTTATAGCTCAATAATAACAACAACAAAAAACAAATGGCCCAATTAAAAATGCACAAAGGATTTGAAGAGACATTTCTTTAAAGATATAGAAATGACCAAAAAGCACATGACAAGTGCAAATCAAACCATTGTGAGATATCATTTCACATCCAGTATGATAACAACAACAACAAAACCCAAAAGGCCTAAAATAACAAGTGTTGGTAAGGATGTGGAGAAGTCAGAACCATCACAATTTGCTAGAGGGAATGTTAAATGATATAACTGCTGTAGTAAACGGTTTGGCAATTTCTCAAAAGGCTAAACATAGAATTACTCTATGACCCAGCAATTCCACTCGTAAGTATATATCCAAAAGTCTTAAAAATATATGTTCAAACAAAAAGTTGCACACACATGTTTACAGCAGTACTATTCATGACAACCAAAGGTGGAAACAACTGAAATGTTCAACAAATGTATGGATAAACAAAATGTGGTTTAGCCATACAGTGGAATATTATTCAGCAGAAAAAGAAATGAAGCACTTAAATAGACTACAGCATGGATAAATATGCAACATATGCTAAGTGAAAGAAGCCAGACAAAAAAGGCTGCAGTATTATATGATTCCATTTATATGAAATGTCCAGAATAGGGAAATCTGTAGACACAGAAAGCAGTAGTGGTTGCCAAGAACTGATGAGAAGGGGACATGGGGAGCAACTGCTAATGGGTACAGAGTTTCCTTTCGGAATGATGAAAAAAGATCTCTAACTAGATGAGGGTAGTGACTGTACAACATGGTGAATATACTTAATACCACTGAACTGGCTTTATTGATCATTAAAATGGTCAATTTTATGTAGTATGTATTTTACCACAATAAAAAGAAAGAACTAAAAAAAAGAACAAAGCCATAAATGGAGTGACCATGCAGAGCGTACTTGTGCATCCTGTCCACGAGGATACCAAGACCTTGCCAAATGTCTTGCAGAAACATTGATCACCTCACTTTGATCAACCAGCCTAATATCATTAGCGAAGGTACAAGTAAAAGGAAATCTAATGACCTGATATGATGTTCTTTGTGACCCCACCATCTCAGTTCCTACAACCCACTGATCTCCTAGGTGGGCGCTCACAAGTCATCCTTCAACTATCATAATCCATTACATGATGCTGCTGGAATAACATTAAGTCTACTAGACTGTGATTTTTGGTATCATCTCCTTTTTCAGAATTAGGACTCCCCTCCATTCCTCTGGCATTTCTCCTTCTTCCTAACCATAGACATTCATGGTCTCATTTGTAAGTTTAGTGTATTCATTTGGGCACTTCTATATCTTTGGAGAAATGTCTCTTCAAATGAATTCGTAGTAGGGGCCAGAATGTACTTACAGCCAATAGGTGCTGTACTATTTTTTTTTCTTTTTAAAGTTCTTTCGAGAGAGAGAGAGAGAGAGAGAGAGAGAGAGAAGAGGTCCCTAACAGGGTCTTGTCATGCTGCGATCCTTCTCCCCAGCTCTGCAGTCAGCCAGGATGCACCTGGAATGCTCAGGTTGACCCAGGAACTAAACCCTGGGTCTTCCCATATGGTCTCAGAATTGCACAGCAACACCCTACTGCCTGTGCCACTGCAGCTGGGCTGGGTGCTGCATATTTCCTCTGCCTTTCTTCTTTTTTTCTGATCTCCCCTTCCACCACTCACCTCTTGCTCACTCTACTCCAACCATACAAGTTTCTTTCAATTCCTTACATTGAATGTGCCATGCTTCCTTCCACTAAGCTCGCTGATTAAGCACTCTCCATTCTCTCTTCCTGGAAACATATCCCTCACATTTTATCTGGTTTATTCCCTCACTTTCTTCAGATCCGTGCTCCAATATCACTTTGCCAGGGAGGCCTTCTCTGACTATCCAAAATAATGCACTCCCCACTCCCTGCCCCGGCCCTTCTCTGGCCTTTCTTTCTTGCTATTTTTCACCTCCTGACCTATTTGTGTATCTGCTTATTGTGTGTCTCCCCTGGTACTCCCTTCCTCTTACCTCTTGGCTCTTCTCTACTTGACATATTTATGTGTTTATTTTTGGATTATCTGCCTTCCCTGGCATGTCCCGGGCACTCTGTAATTATGTAATAAATCAAGGTTGGGTTCCAACTCTCCTCTCACCCAGTCAGTCAATCAACCAAGAGTTATTGAGCAATCTTTATATTCCAGGCACTGCATTAGGTCTCTGAGATGCAGAAAATGAAAAGACATGGTCTCTGCTTGTAAAAAGCCTGTGGACTAGTAGGAGTGAATAGAAAGCAATTTGTCATAGCAGGGGCCAGAATGTGGGGAATATCAAGGAGGCCTCACTGATGAGCTGAAAAGGGCTGAGATTTTCTGGAGGCCGAGAAAGCTTTCCACAGGTGTTCAAAGTCACTGGGATGTGAGAGAACACAACTCCTTTAGGGAATGTCAGTATTCTGAGGCTGGAGTTCTGGATATACAGGAGAAAGGGTGGCACTTATCATCACTGCTTATCTGTTTTATTTGTTTGTTTTTTGTTTCTTGATTTTAGTTTTGCTATAGGGTGTGGCACTCACCAGAGAGAGGGTGTGGCATTCAGCAGAGAGAGACTGGGAGTGGGGGGAAGGGTACACGTTGAGAAATCACCTCCAGGGAGGATGGCTATGCCACAATCCCTTCTCCTCTGTTCTCCTCTAAGGATTTTGGGCACGCACACACACGCACCTGCTGTGTTTTTCAAGTTGCCAGTTCAGGAAACCATGGAGTCAGTCATGTAGAATTCAGCCACCTTAACCACCACCCCACCAGCTGGTCCACTTCTCTGTTTATTTGTCCTCTACTCTCTTTCCCCTTATCTCTTGGGCTTCTCATCTTCTGAGAAAATTCCAAGAGCCTGACCTTGAAGAGCCACCACTCAGAGTTGACGGAACACATGGTTGTGAAGACAGAAATGGGGAAAATAAGGCAGAGAGCCCAGCGTTTAGGCTGTTTGTACAAAGCCCTCATTATTCCTGTTTGCAGATGGCCCCGATACTTAAGAAAGCTGCCAAGTTAGATTAAAATCAATCGAGAATGTAGAATATGGGTCTTAAGTTCAACAGACAGAACTACTGGTGAGGGAGTAGTTGCTATACAAACGCCTCCCTGTTTCAGCGTAGGCTAGAGTGGGGCAATGTTCAGGGAAAGGCTGGCTAACCAACCCAGCATGTAATTGAGTCTGTTCTTTTCTCTGTTCTCCTAATGATTCATTAAGCAGAGTGTACCGCTCACTGCGATCCAGACTCACGACTTCAAATCAAACAGAGGAGGCCAATTTCTACAAAGGAGAGGAAGGAAACAGACAGTGCCCCCGGCGTGGTTGGGGCAGGTTACAGAGACAGGAGCCCCACAATCGTTTTTCTCTCAGCAAGGTATCTGGGGAAAACTAGCTTCAGTCCTAGGCAGAGGACAGGTAGTAGAAAGTCTAGACTACTGATAAACACATGCCTTGGACTTGCTAACCACCATGCCCATTTTTCTTTAACAAACCTTTATGTAATTAGGACATTTTAGCTGTAGTTAAAGATTTAGTTTAGAGGAAGAAACGGACAATTGGCACTAAATACTTCGAGTATAAATATTATGGTGGTAAGAAATTAAATTTGATGTGGTACTTTATAGATCTGAAAGTTGTTGGAAATATCCTGTGAGGAATGAATAATAGCAGTCACACTCTGGTATACCTACTAAGCATTATGATAAGCCCTTGGCATACTTTATTCCATCATCAAAATAACTTTCTGAAAAATATATATACATTACTAACCTTATTTAACAGATGAGAACACTGAAGTTTTGAGAGATTAAGCAAGCTGGCTAAAGTATACAGAAAAGCCAAAATGTAAAGCCTGGGACTGTCTGAATTGGGGTGCACACTATTTTATGTGATGCCCTGAAAAGCTCTTTCAGGCTTTTGTGGAAAATTCCAAGTACCTTTCAAAACAAAGACCTGTCAGAGAAAGGAGAAAGTGTTTTCACTTACTTTGAATCTGTAATAATGGAAGTCACAGGGAGGAGTTATAGTTTCTTTAGAAGTCATGAAAAACCATGATCCTCCAATTCTTTTCTTTTTTAAGAGAAATTTTTGCTATAGGGTGTGTGTGCTTGCCAGAGAGACAGAGAGAGACAGAAAGCAATCCCTTCTTCTCCATTCTCCTCTCAGGATTTTGGCCACACACGCACACACACCCAGCATAAGTTTTAAGCTGTTGGGTGTGGGGCTTGAACTGCAGTCAAACACACGGGAGTCCAGTGACGTAACCATTATGCCATCCACTAGTCCCCGATTCTCCACTCTCAAATTAGATACAAGCACAAAGAAAGCAGTTGAAAGAAACACTCTTACTTAAGAGAAAGAAAACCACCTCAATTCATGGTTAAATCATGAAAATAAATGAGGCATTAAATGAGAAAGTATCTTCATGAGATACACAGAAAAGCCCCTGGAAAAGAGCCCCTTGTGCTTTAGGTGTTATGGGGCTGATCCAAAGTCTAGGTATCGGCCTCCTAGCTCATCATACTGGGCTATTTCTAGACTTCTGACACGTACCTCATGAAGCACTTTATCTGTTTAGAAGGGACGCGCACACACAAATCTCAAGACAGCAGCAGGTTTGAAGAGGACTTTTTGGAATCCTCGAATTGAAAGGGCCCTTAAAGTTCTGCCTGTCCAGCTTTTCCTTAAATGTCTCCAACAACTAGGAACTAACGTTCAATTCCAGACTCTTAATTATTATGTCATACTTTGGGACCAGCAGTTGGCGTAATGGCTATGTCGCTGGACTCTCATGTAGCCGACCATGGTTCAAGTCCTGGACCTGGTGGCTTAAACTCATGCCAGGCGCATGTGTGTGTGTGCCCAAGATCCTGAGAGGAGGATGGAGGAGAAGGGATTGCAGTGTGGCCATCCCGCCTGGAGTGTGATTTCTTCCTTTCTGTCTCTCTGTCTCTCTCTCTCTTTCTGGTGAGTGCACGCACACCCTATAGCAAAAACCTCTCCCCCCCCCAAAAAAAAATTATGTTGTACTTGTTTATATTTTATCTGATATCGACCACCCTGTAACTTTCACCCATTGATCCTGGTTTTCCTGTTGGAACTAAACTGAATTTTATCTTATATCCCATCTCTTTAAATGCTGTAAGAGAGCCGTCCTTTGGCCCCTAAATATTTTATTTCCTGAGCTAACTATCCTCACTCATTTCGGCTGTTGCTCATCTGTCATGATTTATAGCACTGTGTGATATGACTCCTAGGAAGCAGTTGAAGTTGGTCTATGTCCCTCATGAAATATGTTTCCCAGAATTGAACATAGTAAATTAAAGTATGGTAAGACTACTCATCAAAGCATAGAACAGTCAGAACACTATATTTCTACATAAACAGCCCAGAAATCCTTAGACTCCCCCTCATGCCCACTCCTTTGTTCTTCAGCCTCATCATGCTCTGGGCTCTTACTGGATTCAGGGCACTAAAATCCCCAAATCTTTTTTCCATATGCTGCTATTTAGCAAATTCTCCCGACATCGCTTAACTTTGGTTTTAAAGATAAAACACTAAAACTGGTTTTATTTAAAATTTTTAAAGAATTATTTAATTTATTCATTTATTTTTTAATTTGATCAGACACACACACACACACACACACACACACACAGAGAGAGAGAGAGAGAGAGAGAGAGAGAGAGAGAGAGTAAGTGAGAAAGCAACCCACCAGGTCCAGGACTTGAACTGGAGTTGCCCATGTGGGAGTATCCAGCACCTTAACCACCACACCAGCTGCTATTCCCCTAAATTTTGTTTTAATAGAGATGGCCACTATGCAGTTATCCTGCCTTATTCCAAAAGATACTAGGTGTCTGACACGTTATCCCTGGGTTTGGGTCCTGCTTTGTCACCTGATGGATTCACACTCCCCACCCCCCAGCTTCTTGTTCTCTATACATTGATCACCAGGTCTTCTCAGCCTATATCCACATTACTTAAAGAAGTATTTAAAAAGACTATGCTAGGAAAATGGCCCTGTTCAATACAGACCTTTGCAAAATTTGTCAGATTTTGAAAAGATAGATCCATTAATCAGCATTCTTAGGACAAAGCAGTTATGCTGTTAAAGTAAGTATCTTATCATTCATTCAATTGCTCCACCTTTTCCACAAGGAGTCCATGAAAGACTTTGAAAAAAATGCCTTATGGAAATACGGAAACTGTGTTTGCAGGATTCCTTTGATCTACTCATCTAATAAACATATCACAAAGGAAACCAAGTCCTCTCTGTCATGCTGTCTTTCTTAGTAGATTCATGCTGTTTGTTTTTTTTTTTAAAGGATTATCTCTTCTCTCTCAAGAAGTTCACATATCATCAGTTTGATATATTTTTAAGTATATTTCTTTCTTTCTTGCATGCATGAGAAAGATAGAGACAGAGAAAGACAGACACAAGCATGCCCAGAATGTTCAGAAAGATCTAGGGACACAAACCAGAACCTTCCCATGTGGATCAGCCTCACAGAGTATTGTGTACCACTGTGCCACCATTCAGCCCCATTTGATATTGTTAACAGAGAGTTAACATTGAAATCCCCAGTTAATATTTCTGTAATCTACTGTCTCCCCATTTTTGAAAACCAAGACATTTACCAATTTCACATCTTCAGGAAGTCCTTCTATTTCTCATAGATCACAGATGATATTTTACAGATCTCTTTTGAAAATTATTTTCATATCCTCAGATATGATTTGTCCAAACCTGAAGACTTGCTTTATTTTAGTTTGTTGGAATGTGTGT
>NW_006160080.1:227628-240462 GCF_000334495.1 Tupaia belangeri chinensis | reverse complement strand
CCAAAGGAGTAAGGCAAACAATAGATTCTGCAGCAGCAGTGAATCTTCAAATTCAAATACCCTTCAGCAAGACTTGGTTCTCTCTAGCTCGTCTTTCTTGCATATTACCCATTAAATATCTGTGTAGTTGGGATCTTTAATTGCTATCTTCCTCCTCCCAAGATTTTATGTGTCTTTTAAAATTGGAGTTCCTCAGAGAGCCTCAGCCCCTCTTACCAACAAATTTAATCATGCTAACGATTTAATGTTTGTGTTCCCCTAAAATTCATATGTTGAAACCTTAATCCTCAAAGTGATATTTGGAGATGGAGCCTTTGGAATATAATTAGGTTGTGATGGTGGAACCCTGATGATGGGATTAGGTCCCTGATAAGAACCTACTCAATGAACTTATTTCCCTTCCCTTCTCTCTCCATCCTGTGGTGATACAAGGAGAAGATGGCCATCTGCAAAATAACAAGAGAACCCTCATCAGACACTGGATCTACTGGTGCCTTAATCTTGAACCTCTCAGTCTCCAGAACTGTGAGAAAAAAGATATTTGTTGTGTAAGCCTCCCAGTCTATGGTATTCCAGTCTAACTGCCCAAGTCTAACTGACTAAGATACCCCACTATTATTAATAAGGACTTCCAGTCCTTTCATACAGACAACAAACAGTCCCTTATGCTTATTTGTAATTGATATTTCCTGGAGGTAAGTGTATTCATCCAGTTTCACTGCTTTTAATAGGCTCTGAGCCCCCTTTCATGGTCTCTGTTACCAACTCGGTTGAAAATTAGACAGAGACCAGAGAAGATGAAGCCACTGAGAGCTTCCAAGCTCAGTAGGCTAGGCAATAAATTATTCCATTATTAGGATGAAAACTGGATCCTCGCATTAACCTTCCTAATTGCTTGCTTACCTTGTTTTTATACTTTCTAAGTGAACGGGAACAAAGCCACTTGACGCTGTTCTCATTAACACTAATGATCAATAAGTAGAATTTTTTTGCTGATTCTTATATTTTGTTCAATATTATGTATGCTTAATTTAGAGCTTATTAGGGCACTGCCAGTTTTGCTCATTATCTCCTCTGCAAGATGAATGTGTTTCTTAGGCAAGTAGTTAACACGAAGCAACAATGACTGACTCACTTTTTGTAATTAAGCAAGGCTTTTCGTTATATTTACTACGGGCAGGGATAGGGAGGGAAGAAGCAAGCATTAGCATTTACTATTGACTTATTCTAGATACTCTCAAGAGAAAATGGTACTTATATTAATTTCAGTACTGAATATTAATGAGCAGAACTGATTTGGTGTCCAGAGGAAGTATTTGGCCTTGCATCCTCCCCTAAGCTCTTTTGAGGTTCTTTCCATCCATTCAAATCATGCTCTGAATGAAATATTGACACATGCTGCAACATGGATGAACATCGAAGACATTATGTGAAGTGAAAGAAGCCAGTTTCAAAGGACCAAATATAGTATGATCCCCTTAATTGGGAATGGCCAGAAAAGGTGCATCCATAGGCAGGCAGCAGATTGGTGGTTGCCAGGGATTGGGGATGGTGATGTGGGGGATGTGGAGATTGTGGGTAATAGCTAAGGGACATGGGGCTTCTTTTTAGAGTGATGAAAATGATCTTAAATTGATTATGGTGATGGATGCACACCTTTGTGGACAGACTAAAAGTCATCAATCTGTACACTCTGAATGGCTGAACTGTGTGAATTATATCTCAATTAAGCTGTTTAAAAATGATCACACTTTACTCTTCCTGTTATTATCATATACTCCTCCCTTTGTTTCTTTGGAGTCTTTCTTTAGCAACTGGATCACTGTCACCTCTTCTATCAGGTCCACATCGATGATCCACCACTCCATGCTCCACTGAGTCCCTATCTTGGTCTTCACTTCTCCAGTGACCTTCACCTTCTTACTACGTAGCTACCCACTCCACCATTCTTTGTTGCATGCTTCACCTGACACGCCACCCACCTCTGAAACAGTGTGTTCACATCTCTCTCAGAACACAATTTTAGACTCTTCCAGATGGCTCACTCAGTTGCTCTAACTATAACCTGAACTTGGAAGGCACAGAGTCTTCCTCAACCCTATTCCTTTCTCTCTTTCTGCTCTATCTACATTCACAACCTCCCTCCCTGCCCTGCAACTCCCCAATTTCTTTTTGACTACTTTCCTTTTCTGGCTTGAATTCCATGCTTCAACACTTCAGTCTCTCATCCTCTGTCTCAGTTTTGTGGCAAATCTTAACCCTCCATTAGGACAAAAATTATAGACTGACCGAGTCAGAAAGTTATCTCAACTGTACTCGCGGTGTCCTCAGTTATCCCTCCATGTTGTTCCAGAAGCCTCTCCAGTTTTCCGAGGTCTCTACACATTTCTCAACCCATGTCCACTTTCACCTCCACATTCCTTTTTATACCCAGCATATAAGCTTACATGCTCCTCTACATCAGGCTGGAAAAAGCTTCCCTACCACCAAACCATATGCTTACCCACATTCATTCTTCCTCTTCTACCATTCATTGTCCCAAGCAAAATGGAAGCAAGGCCCCTTCTCTTACTTCAAGTTCCCATGTGTTCTGCCTCGCATGGTGCCCTTACTGTTCAGTGTCCTTCTAGAGTATTGAGTGTTTACTTCCTTCCCTTATTTTTTCAACTTCTCCCTCTTTTTTTTTAGCAGTAAGTCTCTCCTTCCTTAGGCTACTACCCTCCTCTAACTTGGTGGCACATCCTCCTATCTAGCTACCTCTCTGCGTTTTGCCTCCTCTATATCCAAACATCCTAAAAGAGCTGTCTCCTCTTCTCTCTTTCCACTTTCCCTATATATGCTACAATAGGTATCTCGAGTCATCACATAACACAAATGTCTTTTTTTTTTTTAATCCAGTGAGTCCTGTCTGTTCCTTCTTGAATTTTCAGCAATATTTGGCATATTTGACAATTTTCTCCTTCTTCTCAGGGTCTCTTCCTTTAGCTTCATGATATTTCTGAATTTCCTCTTGTGTCTTCTTTTCAGGCTTTCCTGCTGCCTGCAGTTAGCATTTCTGAGTTGTGCCCTGGTATTTGTTTAAGTGATCTCTTAAAACGTTACAAATTAACACAAATTTCACCATTTAAAATAGCCATTTCTTATCTCCCAGTTTTTGTGGATCAGGATTCTAGGCACAGGTTAGTAGGGTCTTCTGCTCGGGGTTCACAAGGCTTAAATCAGGGTCCTTTTCCAAGTGCATTCAGGTTGTTGGCATAATTCTATTCCTTGTGTTTATGAGACTCAGGTCCCTGGTTTTTTGTTGGCTATGGGCTGGGTTCATTCTCACCTGCTACGGGCTAATCTCAGGTCCTTCCATGTGGTGCCCTTCATCTCCACAAGAAAGAAACCCTGTCTTGTTGAATACCTCTTATGCTTCAAACATCTGACTTCTACCAGATTGAGAAAACTCTCTTCCTTCCCCTTTTTTCTCTCTCTTCCTCTTTCTCTTTTTGTTTTTCAATTTCCAGAGGATACAGGCACTCACCAGAGAGAGATGAGAGAGAGGAAAGGGAGAAAGCATCCCTCAAAGGGGCATGATCATGTCACAATCCCCTCTCCTCCATTTTTCCTTTTCAGAGTTCGGGCACACATGCACATGTGCCCAGTGTGTTTCTCAAGTTGTCAGGCCCGGGACTCGAACCATGTGGTTGGCCATGGTGTGGGAGATCCAGTCACCTTAACCACTATGCTGCCAGCTGACCCCCCTACAGTGCTTTTAAAAGAAAATATTGTTATATACATTCTTCTGGACTGATCTCATCTTCCTACTCAACTTTATCTATTAGGTCTAGGCCAATGACTCAATAATCACTGGCTCTAACACCAACCTCACTCCTGAACCATTAGACCTGTATCAACAATTCCCACTGTCCACTTAGAGGCCCCACAATACCTGATTTTGAAGGCTTAAAATGAGTTTATCATTTCACCACCAGTCTCCCTTTGTCCCGGATTCCCTCTCTCAGGGAATCATCTGCCAATGTCATCTTTGACTTTATGCCTATCCCCCCACTGTCACATCAAAACAACCTACAGTAATCAATCCTACCTTCTAAACTCTCTCCAGTCTATTACCTTCTCTTTATTGCCTGTTCAGCCTACCTGCACCTCCGACAGTATTCAACAGTCCCAAGTGGTCTCTTGGCTATCAATCTTGACCTCTGCAGAGGACATGGTGGAACTGCTTATTCAATATCCACTCCAAGCTCTTTGTAGTGCTCCTTTCAGAAAACTAAACACTACTTTCCTTAGTTGGGCTTCTGGTTGCAATGTAGTTTCCAAACATCAAGTTCACCCATGCAAGATCTGCAAGGCAGAAGTGGTGTATCATGAAGAATGGGGCCTTGTTTCTGCTATTTCTGCTGGCAATCAGGGTACGGAGGCATTTGGCTTTTAGTAGCAGTTGTACAGGGAGCCCAGAGTACAGTCCCTACTTATGAGAGTGAAAAGAGGAAAGACCCAAGCATCCGCTTTGCAGGCAACTGATCCCTGATTTTCAGATCACAGCAGAGGAAGGATAATCTTGGAGCCAGCAGTTACATGGAAACAGCCTCTTAACACTCCAGCTCTCTGAGCAGTAGCAGTTCTCTGGCAGTCAAGTTTTGCAGTGTTATTCTACAAGTTTGTCCTGGAAGCTCAGCCTGGATTTTGTTCCTCCAGTGGTTCTAATCATTTTTAGACTGCTTCTGTTTGCATTAGTTAGAATGGTTTACTTTACTTGCAACTAAATTCTGACTACAGTGTATCCTACAATTAGCCTCATTTCATCTAGAGTGATTTTTCTGAAAGTTTAAAACTCAAGTCCAGTAATGATACCACCCTTGCTTAAAATCTTCCAATGTCCCTGATGTCTTTAATATAAAGTCTAAACATTTTAATCTTGTTTGAGAGGTCCTGCATGACCTGGTCCTCCTGACCTCTGCAGACTCATCTTTACCCATGTGCCCTCTGACCAAGCTGGCCTTCCATTCAAGTCCTTAAGATGACCATGCACTGATCTCTCTGCACATGCAATTCTCCCTATGTGGAACACTTTTGACCTGTCTTCTCTTGGCTAGCTCTCATTTCTATCTTGGTCTAAAGGTTACGCCCTTCAGGAAACCTTCTCTGACTCCACCACCCATCATTACCAACAAAACTCTAGGTTCGGCACCCCCCCCCCCCCTTCTTGAATTTTCAGCAATATTTGGCATATTTGACAATTTTCTCCTTCTTCTCAGGGTCTCTTCCTTTAGCTTCATGATATTTCTGAATTTCCTCTTGTGTCTTCTTTTCAGGCTTTCCTGCTGCCTGCAGTTAGCATTTCTGAGTTGTGCCCTGGTATTTGTTTAAGTGATCTCTTAAAACGTTACAAATTAACACAAATTTCACCATTTAAAATAGCCATTTCTTATCTCCCAGTTTTTGTGGATCAGGATTCTAGGCACAGGTTAGTAGGGTCTTCTGCTCGGGGTTCACAAGGCTTAAATCAGGGTCCTTTTCCAAGTGCATTCAGGTTGTTGGCATAATTCTATTCCTTGTGTTTATGAGACTCAGGTCCCTGGTTTTTTGTTGGCTATGGGCTGGGTTCATTCTCACCTGCTACGGGCTAATCTCAGGTCCTTCCATGTGGTGCCCTTCATCTCCACAAGAAAGAAACCCTGTCTTGTTGAATACCTCTTATGCTTCAAACATCTGACTTCTACCAGATTGAGAAAACTCTCTTCCTTCCCCTTTTTTCTCTCTCTTCCTCTTTCTCTTTTTGTTTTTCAATTTCCAGAGGATACAGGCACTCACCAGAGAGAGATGAGAGAGAGGAAAGGGAGAAAGCATCCCTCAAAGGGGCATGATCATGTCACAATCCCCTCTCCTCCATTTTTCCTTTTCAGAGTTCGGGCACACATGCACATGTGCCCAGTGTGTTTCTCAAGTTGTCAGGCCCGGGACTCGAACCATGTGGTTGGCCATGGTGTGGGAGATCCAGTCACCTTAACCACTATGCTGCCAGCTGACCCCCCTACAGTGCTTTTAAAAGAAAATATTGTTATATACATTCTTCTGGACTGATCTCATCTTCCTACTCAACTTTATCTATTAGGTCTAGGCCAATGACTCAATAATCACTGGCTCTAACACCAACCTCACTCCTGAACCATTAGACCTGTATCAACAATTCCCACTGTCCACTTAGAGGCCCCACAATACCTGATTTTGAAGGCTTAAAATGAGTTTATCATTTCACCACCAGTCTCCCTTTGTCCCGGATTCCCTCTCTCAGGGAATCATCTGCCAATGTCATCTTTGACTTTATGCCTATCCCCCCACTGTCACATCAAAACAACCTACAGTAATCAATCCTACCTTCTAAACTCTCTCCAGTCTATTACCTTCTCTTTATTGCCTGTTCAGCCTACCTGCACCTCCGACAGTATTCAACAGTCCCAAGTGGTCTCTTGGCTATCAATCTTGACCTCTGCAGAGGACATGGTGGAACTGCTTATTCAATATCCACTCCAAGCTCTTTGTAGTGCTCCTTTCAGAAAACTAAACACTACTTTCCTTAGTTGGGCTTCTGGTTGCAATGTAGTTTCCAAACATCAAGTTCACCCATGCAAGATCTGCAAGGCAGAAGTGGTGTATCATGAAGAATGGGGCCTTGTTTCTGCTATTTCTGCTGGCAATCAGGGTACGGAGGCATTTGGCTTTTAGTAGCAGTTGTACAGGGAGCCCAGAGTACAGTCCCTACTTATGAGAGTGAAAAGAGGAAAGACCCAAGCATCCGCTTTGCAGGCAACTGATCCCTGATTTTCAGATCACAGCAGAGGAAGGATAATCTTGGAGCCAGCAGTTACATGGAAACAGCCTCTTAACACTCCAGCTCTCTGAGCAGTAGCAGTTCTCTGGCAGTCAAGTTTTGCAGTGTTATTCTACAAGTTTGTCCTGGAAGCTCAGCCTGGATTTTGTTCCTCCAGTGGTTCTAATCATTTTTAGACTGCTTCTGTTTGCATTAGTTAGAATGGTTTACTTTACTTGCAACTAAATTCTGACTACAGTGTATCCTACAATTAGCCTCATTTCATCTAGAGTGATTTTTCTGAAAGTTTAAAACTCAAGTCCAGTAATGATACCACCCTTGCTTAAAATCTTCCAATGTCCCTGATGTCTTTAATATAAAGTCTAAACATTTTAATCTTGTTTGAGAGGTCCTGCATGACCTGGTCCTCCTGACCTCTGCAGACTCATCTTTACCCATGTGCCCTCTGACCAAGCTGGCCTTCCATTCAAGTCCTTAAGATGACCATGCACTGATCTCTCTGCACATGCAATTCTCCCTATGTGGAACACTTTTGACCTGTCTTCTCTTGGCTAGCTCTCATTTCTATCTTGGTCTAAAGGTTACGCCCTTCAGGAAACCTTCTCTGACTCCACCACCCATCATTACCAACAAAACTCTAGGTTCGGCACCCCCCCCCCCACCTTGTGCTCCCATATTACCCTGGCCTTCCCCTTTGAAATGCTTACTGCACTGTATTAGGATTGCCAATTTAAAACTGTGCCCACCTCCATTATACCATATGATCCTGGTGGAAGTTTCCATGTCTAAATTAGTCTCTATTTTATACCCTGTACTCAGGGAATACCTGGCCCAGATTTAGGTGTACAAATGGGATAAAGTAATAAAGAAGTGCATCTTAAGCAGAGAGTCTAACATCTATTAGAGTTATGTTTTAGAAAAACACTCACATGGCCATGTGCAGAAGGAACTAAAATGGGGTCAGTTGGGGGGAAGGGGCTGAAGTAGAAAGTCCAATGGGTTTGGTCTGATCCTCTACAGTATTAGTGAGGATGGAAAGGAGGAGCATACTTCAGAAAAACTGATAATACTCGAGAAGTAATGAGACAGGGCCTTATAAAATCTTTTGACATTTCAATTCAATTTAATTAACATTTTTTGAGTACCTACTCTACGCAAAGCACTGTATTAGGTTATGTGATATGGCTATTGTTAAGATATTATCCTAATCCTGGAGACTGCAAGGGTTTCTCTTGGAGACTGCAAGGGTTTCAGCAGGCTAGTGGAGACACAAATACTTGAATACCAGGCAGAAAAGTGAGTGGAGAAGGAACTGGAGTTAATGTTTTGAGGCTAGTAGTTTGTGTCCCCAGGGCAGTGCACTGTGGTGAAGAAAAACATGGCCTGGAGACAGAACATAGGAATCCTATTTCTTCACTTCCCATTAACTAGTACTATGATCCTGGACAATTTGTTCAACTTCTTAGGCTAATTTTCTCATTTGTAAAATGAAGTTCTTGATTGAAATGACTCTTAAAATTCTATTATCTTATATATTGGTATCTTTAAAATGTGTGCAGCATTTCTACTACATTTTCATATCATCTAATTAAAATGTCCATGTATTTTAAATAGTGCTTTAGGATCAATATTTTAACTTCTCCTACAGTATTTAAAAGAAGACAAAGACGTAACATGGTCACAAACTGCAAGTCATGGTTTCTTGAGTCTATGCGATGGCAGATAGTATCTTTTGCCAACTAGGTACAGTCTACCCAAATGTGCCTTCTTTAACAAAATTTTTTCCCACAGGGTGTGTAGACAAGAGAGAAAGAAATATGGAAAGGGAGAGGGAAAAAGCGCACCCCTAAGTGGGCATGGTCACACTACAATCTTTTCTCTGTTCCTCCATCCTGTTGAGATTTGGAGCACACACGCACTCATCACCTTTTTAAAAATTACTTATTTATTTAGAATTATTTTATTTAGTTTTATTTATTCATTCATTTATTTCAATTTGATCACAGAGAGACACAGAAAGAGAAAGTGAGAGAGAAGCCACCAAGTCTGGGACTCGAACCATAGTCAACCATGTGAGAGTGTCCAGCACCTTAACCACCGTGCCACCTGCTTGTCCCCCCCCTTTTTTTTTGAGAGGGTTTTTGCTATAGGGCGCGTGCACTCGCCAGACAGAGAGCGACATAGGGGACCAGACAGAGAGAGACATAGAGACAGAAAGCGAGAAATCACCCCCCAGAGGGGATGGTCATGCCACAATCCCGTCTCCTCCATTCTCCTCTCAGGATCTTGGGCACGCACGCACACGCACCCGGCGTGTTTTAAGCCGCCGGGTCCGGGATGTGAACCGCAGTCGACTACGTGGGAGTCCAGCGACATAGCCATTACGCTAACTGCTGGTTCCCTCCATGCAGTTATTTTTGTAATACACATTTCCCTTGAACTTGCTGAAGAGCCCCTCATAGAACTGGTGGTAGGAGAGATGATGGTGGAACTGTCTGGGAATATCTGTTCCTTGCAGGCATTCAGGAATTTGGGCTGATGGAGACTTAATCATCTGCAATACATGAATTCCAAGGATACTCCCAAGTACATAGCTAGGAGACAAAAGCAGGTTTGGGGAGGGAGGGGAAGAGGGAAGAGGCTTTCATGTGGAAGGTTTTTATGAGACAGACATGATGTCACTTCCATCCATATTTCCTTGACCTGACCTCACCCTCGTGGGCAAACCGAACTGCAGGGGAGGCTGGGGAACAGGGTCTAACTAGGTGCTAAGGAAGAGGAAGGACAGACTTTGATTATTATATGATGGTCTCTGGTCTCTGCCTTACCCAGGGATTCTGTCTAGCAGTTCCTTCTCAATTTCTTCCTTTCTACCTTATGTCTGTAGCTGCTGACAAAATATTTCAAGGGTGATAACTACTTGCCGTGAGTAGTTGAAAAATATTTTTAGAGTAGTGATATCATCAAGTTAGCATCTGATTTTTATGGTGTAACTTTCAGGTTTCTCTAAATGCTGAAATGTGTGCTTTAGAATATTAGAGTAAACTAGTTTGTAAAGGGTATGCAATGACCATAGGTCATTTTGGGTTGTGCATATAGACTGAGCTTCAGGTTCATATAACTGGGAATATTACTCTCCTAATATTATCAGTTAATGAGGTCAGCAATGCAAAAATTCAGACCTTGTTTCCTTTAGATCACTTGTCTGGGAAAATTATGAAACAACTGCTGGCTTTTCAGTTAGCATTACAGATTTTTTGGTGCAGAGCAGCAGTTCTCAAAGTGTGGTCCTTGGACTAGCAACATCAGCCTCATTGGGGGACTTTTTAGAAATCCATTTTCAGGCCTTACCTCAAACCTGCTGAATCAGAAACTCTGAGAATGAGGCCCAGCAATCTGTGTTTTCACAAACTGTCTGGAAGGATATGCTAGCAATTAAGACTTGAGATAGACTATTGCTGAATCATTTCATTTCAAGGACCAGGTCAAAACATTATTTGACATTGTTTAAAAGAATCTTTCTTATCACTGAGGATTAACAGTGATACAAAAAACTTGGGACCAGCAGATGGTATAGTGGTTACCTCGCTGGACTCCCATGTATTTGACCTTCATTTGTGCCTTGGACCCAACGGCTTAAAACTCATGCCAGGTGCATGTATGTGCATGCCCAAAATCCTGAGAGGAGAATGGAGAAGGGATTGAGGCATGGTCATCCCCTGGAGAATGACTTCTCACTTTTTGTCTCTCTAGTAAGCGCACACACCCTGTAGAAAAATCTCTCCCCCCAAAAGGAGTGATAATCAACAGAATGAAGATTGCTAAGCACCTGAAAGTCACAAATGACAGCCATGGAAATCTAAGGTTCTGATAAACCTCTCAAGAGGTTCCCTAAAATAAATGTTTTCAGGGCCAGTCAGGTGGCATAATGGTTAGGGTGGCTGGATCCCACGATGCAGACTGCATCATTCGAGTCCTGGATCCAGAGGCTTTAAAAACCCACCAGGTATACGTGTATGAGTGCCCAAAATGTCAAGAGAAGAATGGAGGAGAATGGATTGCTGCATGGCCATTCCCCCTGGAGGGTGCTTTCTCTTTCTCTCTCTTTCTGATGAGAGCATGCATTCTGTAACAAATTAAAAACAAAAACTAATGTATTTACATGTTTGATTGGTGACTGTTCCTCTGACCAAACCTTTGGGTTTATCTCTGAAAGACTTGGAATTTTGTGTTAGGAGAAACAGTTTTAGAGCTTCAGGAGTGAGTCCATATCTTGTATTTGTATCCTCATTACCTTCCAGAGTGCCCAGCATAGAGTGGATTTAATAATAAACATTTATGATAAATGAACGAAAGAATAAAGTAGTCATCTCATGGATTCAGGTTCTTAAGTAATTTCTGCTAATATCTTGGGATCACTTAAAATAATCTTTTTTTGGATAGTTTATTCTAGTATTAAATAACACTAAGAGAAGAAAAAGAATACTGGCTGCCTCATGTATGTGGCCAGTCTTTGTAGGAGTTTAGGATTTTATCTACTAAATAGTAAGAATAATGCCCTGGGTCCAGCAGGTGGCATAGTGGTTAGGGCACTGGACTCCCACATGGCTGACCAAAGTTCAAGTCCTGGAGTGGGGCAGCTTGAAAATCACACTGTATGTGTGTGTGGATGCTCAAAATCACAGGAGGAGAATACAGGAGAAGGGACTGAGATTTAGCCATCCCTCCTGGGGGGTCATTTCTCACTTGCCTTCTCTCTCTGTCTGTCTCTTTCCAGCAAGTTCACATGCCCCATGGCAGAAGCCTAAACCACAACAAAATGATAAAAAAAATAAATAAAAGAATAATGCCTCAACTCCTGAGAAAGAGCGAGTGAGAGGAAAGCACAAAAACAACCTATATGAAGCTAGTGTTTGTTCTGTTTTTTGCTAGATCTGTGAAAGATCTGTTATTGTAAGCCGACTTCTACCATGATTAACCCAGGACTTCTCAACCTCATCACCACTGCCATTTGGGGCCAGATCATTCTTTGCTGCAGGGCTGTCCTCTGTATTGTAGGAGGTGGAGTAGCATCCCTGTTCTTTACCCACTAGACGCTAGCAGCATCACTTCTTCCCAACTGTAACAAGTAAGATGTCTCCAGAAACTGCCAAGTGTGTCCTAAGGAGTAAAACTGCCCAGGTTGAGAATCAATGCTTTAACACAGTATTAATAGGAGAATAGTAATTTTTCCACATTTTATTCAAAGCTATGGAAACAGGCTTCAAGAAAGAACATATGTTCCCCATTTCTCTTTAGCTCATCATTGAGGACTTTGGCAGTGACAGCTCTGTCTATTTTGAAATGATTTGGTTCACAAATCCTCATTATTTTAGGCCAGTTTTCTCATTGGGACAACTTTATCTTTGGAAATGCAAATTTACTAACTCTAAGCATCTTTTTTACACTTATCATTATCTTCTAGACTGATTCAGCACTGAATTCCATTATTTGGAATTTTTATTTAACAATTTCTAAATTATATAGAGACAGGCTAAAAGAACTTTATATGAGTCCATACTATAGAGTTACCAGCTAACTGAATGGTTTTTTATCTACTTCATTACAATACTAAAAAAAAAAAACCATGTAAGTAAAAACTTAAATAAAATCTAGTAATAGCCTCTATTACCTGCTACCCCAAGATTCTGTCCCCGGAAAGAAAGTGATCCATAGAATTAGTAGGGTGTTTTTTTAGACACCAGGAAGTAAATTCCAGGAGTATTAGTGAATTTCTATGCTGGATTCCCACGTAGTTGACCGTGGTTCGTGTCCTGGCTTAAAACTCACGCCGGGCGCGTGTGCGTGCGTGCCCAAGATCCCGAGAGGAGAATGGAGGAGAAGGGATTGCGGCGTGACCATCCCCCCTGGGGGGTGATTTCTCGCTTTCTGTCTCTATGTCTCTCTCTGTCTGTCTGGCGAGCGCACGCGCCCTACAGTGAAAATCTCTCCAAAAAAAA
>NW_006160080.1:225193-227550 GCF_000334495.1 Tupaia belangeri chinensis | reverse complement strand
ATGGAGGAGAAGGGATTGCGGCGTGACCATCCCCCCTGGGGGGTGATTTCTCGCTTTCTGTCTCTATGTCTCTCTCTGTCTGTCTGGCGAGCGCACGGGCCCTATAGCGAAAAAACTTCTCCAAAAAAAAAAAAAGGTAAATTCTTTATTTTACCCGCAAGGTAAAATGACAGCAAGGCACTTGTTTTTTTTAACTTAAGAAACAAATGCAAAAATTTGGCTTTTAATTTTTCATAAAAATAATTATTGTATTATTTTTACACTATAACTTTTGTATCATTATTAACACCAGGAAATCAGGCCCAGCCAGAATTCAAAAAAGGAGAATTACAAAAACTACCCTACTGACATGACAGATGAATAAACGTGTGTATAACAAACCTGGCAATTTAGAAATTGTGGGAATCAAAGTCAAGCAGTTAATTACTAGCAAAGATGGCAACACTGTTTCTTTTGTCTTTCATGGTAAATGTACTATTAGCACTTAATACTAAGACTGGGGAATAAACCATCTATAATCTACTGAAAAAGACCATCTGCTTCTATAAATTTTGTTCTCGCACACTTGCCAAAAGAAGAGAACATATTAACAAAATAATGGGCCCTGCACTGTTAATTGCTAGGTTGTTTGCAGTTGTGCTGTTGCTATTAGAATTTAATAAGCCATTCCTTCTGCTAAATTAATAAGCAGCCAAGATTATGTAATAGCTGCTTTCAGCTGCTAATTATTTTTCCCATAATTCCTTCTCCTCACTCCCCCCACCCCCACATTTTTGGCTAGGAACACCAAGGCTAGACTGCCAATATGTCATCAGTAAGTCTGCCGTCCTCATTTTTAGAGTCACAGACCAACATTAGGAGCATAACCAATGAGTTTAAATTTGAAGGTGGTCATCTCAGGAACCTTCAGAATATAAGTGTTTGTAAAGAAAAAGAAAAGCAGCATTTGGAATCAGAGGGCAAATTTTCATTGCTTAGCATTAGAGCTGTCTTTGAACCAGCTGATAGAATCTGTTTTGTGTAGTAATGGAGAAACGGGACATTGGCAAGCACCTTTGGGGCATACTGAGCAGGGAGAATTGGGGCAGGGGGCCTAAAGACCAACAGAAAGCTGGCTCTGTGCTTTGTGTCCACCACTTCTTTAATATTTCAGTATACACTAATCATATGATCAGAGTATTGCTGAATAGAGGAGGTATGATACATTTTTAATTTTGCCAAACAGGGACATTAAAAAAGCCCCCCCTCCCCAATCTCTACTATATCTTAGTTTTACAGACTTTGTAACGCACACAAAAGAACATAATCCCAAATAAAAGATTCCTTCAAATTGATGACATTTAGCTTCATGAAAAATTCACCATTTCTTTTTAACTTTGGGTCATTACAAATGCTGGCGACTATGTTAGAACCTTTGCAAAAAGGGCATGTCCCAACACAAGCAATTTTCTAGCTTCCTTTGTAAGAACCTAAATGACTGGGGTAATGAATAGCATTCGACATGGGAAACCCGCAGCTGTTCACGCAAGGTCACCTAATCCCATGGGGGCTCCCCCTTCCTTATCTGTAAAAGATGAGTGGGACTAGACGACTCATCTGTTCTATCATTCAAAAATATACGAACATCCATTATGTGCCCAGCACTATGTCCAGCATCACAGTATCATTTTTATAGTCTTTATCAATCAACACACAACTAACAGTTGTGTTAAACACGACAGTGAAAGAGGTTGGGACACAAAATGAGTAAAATCCAAGATGTGCTAAATGAAGGTTAATGAGCACGTGGGTGACAGGCATTTGTTCTTACAGGGTTTTAGGATGAGGCTTCAAAGCTAATGTGACATTTGATAGGATGGACATGCTAGGCAGAGCAAGTCGTCGGCAAGGTTTAACTGGAACTCAGGAGGTGGTAGGCGCGATCCCGTGTGAAGCAAACGAGATCTCGAAGATGAGATGCTGTCTGGGCTTTTCAGCCAAGAACGGTAACTCATCCTGCCCGCCGCACTGAGGATGGGCGAGGCAAACCCAGAGAAGAAACTTGGAAGCTCAGGACGAAAGGTCTGGGCTAGGGCTGTAGCAGGGCGGTGGGAAGGAGGGCCCGCATTCCAGACAGTTTTGAGGCGGAATGATAGCAGAAGGCCGGGTGAATACGTGCACCAGCTCCGCCAAAGAGCTGACTTTTTCCCAGACAGTTGCAGCACTCCGTCTCTCCTCCCACCATCACCACTGGGCGTCACACCTCCCCATCCCACCCTCTTGGGGCAGGGGTAGTTATCGGAGCTCGAACTTAGCTCTTTGTGGTCCGGACCTTCCCTGCCCCGCACCACGGGGTCGGCTAAGGGCGCCACGGAACC
>NW_006160080.1:219715-224465 GCF_000334495.1 Tupaia belangeri chinensis | reverse complement strand
GAGTGTGGCCCCTGGAGGTTTCGGGACTGCCGGACCCGAGGAACGCTGGCCCCAAGCCCGCTCCGCGGCTGAGCCCATTGTTTTTAATAACAATCTCTAGGAATTGTGGTGCCCTGTGATTTGCGGCAAAACCAGTGCTTTGGTTTTTAACAGGAGGGAAGCGGCACTTAGGCTTTGTAACCAGATTTCGTCCCATGTTGGCACATAATTTATTTTAGGGCGAATACATTGGTTTTTTGGTCCTAGAAAGTGGTGGGGCGGATGTAGGACGCTGCTACAGACAGCCTTGAGCCCGTACTCTTTTCTTAAGCACCCCCCCCCCCGACTCTTCCTGGTCACCAAGATTTAGGAATGCGGGAGCCCATTCTTTTCCAAGTTCTGGTAACGGGTTTGCATTGAATGATGCCCAGTTGATATTTCACTTGCTGTCTCCTTCGAATTCCGCTATCCTCGGGACTTAGATAGGAGGCACTTTGATATCATCCAGTAATGTCTGCATATTTTGTGTCACTGAAGCATTTTAAGTGGGGTAATAAGCCAGCTTTAACTTTATGAAGTTAAGTTGCCATGTCATAAATTTCCAGCTATCTTTGTGCCTTTCTGCATTATTACAAAAAGCGGCATAATTTCTAACTTAAATTTAAGGCCCATTTATTCTCCGTTGATTGTGTAAATTCCCCCTCCCCTGTTCAAATACAAAATGGTGCGGTGAACATTAGAAATCAGGCTGGAATCCTACTTGCAGTGTTAAAGGAACTTAAAATGGCTAAAAGAAAAAACACCTATCTGAATTCTACCTTTAAATTACCTTTATAGAAACAATACCTGTCTGTTTGCAGTTGAAATGTCAAGTTCAATTACTAGAAGCTTGCCTTAAAAATTAAACGTGCATACTAATCAACAGATTTGCAAATACCAATTAAATACAAATTAGTTTAAGTATAAAATACACTGGAATTCAGTATCTTCTCCATTTGTAGATGCTATTTTTTATTGTTTTAAATTATGTATTTCATATAATGTCTGAATATGTGCAACTCTTATTTTGGCCTTTTTAAGGTTTGTATTCTCTTTGATCATGCTATATTAACTCAGATTTTAACTGTGTGCATATTTATGTTGGAATTTTTAAAAAGTGAGATGAGGACAGATGCTTAAAAATCAGGCTTTTGTAAAGAAAAACATGTATTTGTGTGTTTGTTTTTTGGTTAGTATTTTAGATCATTTTGCTTAAAATAGAATAAACAGGAGAGAGCATTGTAAGTGATAAGTGGGTATACAAGTAATTCAGCTGAGAACTAGAATGGCCTCAGGGTGAAAAATAGTAGGTCTCCTGTTTCAAACGCACCTAAACCAATTGATGTCTGCAGTTCGGTTTTGATGCATATAGGGAGTGGGGACTTTACAGAACAAGTAGAACATTGTTAAATTGCAAGAGTTATCTTTCTTTCAAAATTTCACTCCAACTTACTACAAGTTTTTCTCTTTTTTTCTACAGGCTTCGCTCCAAACTTAATGTGGATTGGGTTGCATAGGGTCGCATTTATTTTCCTGCTGTTTTACTTGGCATAGACATATTGATGACTGCTAATCATTTGTCAGTTACATGCTGTCCCCCAAAACTGCTCTGTGAAACATGTAACCCTATTTTTAACTTTATTGATTCACAGTATTGCATGTAATCTTGGTTTTATTTTCCTTAACAGATGCAGTTTATGTTGCTTTTTAGTCGTCAGGGAAAGCTTCGACTGCAGAAATGGTATGTCCCTCTATCAGACAAAGAAAAGAAAAAGATCACAAGAGAACTTGTTCAAACCGTTTTAGCACGGAAACCTAAAATGTGCAGCTTCCTTGAATGGCGTGATCTGAAGATTGTTTACAAAAGGTATAATTTTTATTTATCAGGAAGGTGAAATAGAATCAAATGTTAGGTAATTTGTAATGTGAAAATTGCAGACTTTTGAGGATGACATGTATAAATAATAAAGATTTAGGTGAGATTAGTTTAAGGTAGAACTTTGTATTTTTAAATTAACTGCCGTTTAGATTGATTACTTGGCTAAAATGATAAAAGCAGAGAAATCATTTTAAGACTAATATAATTAAAGGCATAAGTAATTATTCATGCTTAATCTTTTTAGAAAAATTCAATGAATTTGTTTCATTGCAAGGAAAAATGAGATCAGTATTGAATTGAATAACTCTCTGAATTAGACAAACATAAAGTCTAACCCCTTTTCTCCTCAAATCTATAAGTAATGGACTGATATTTGATATGCCTTTTATCTGACTTTTAGAACTACACTCATAAGCACCTTGGATATATAGATCATTTCAAACATGAATATTTAAAGACTCTGTATTTGCGGAATCTGTTAGTAGTGTTTATTAAATTGAAGTACACTTGTTGCTGTGGTGGAGATATGATTAGATATGATAGGTAATTTCGCTATGAATATTTTTTTTAATGTTGCAAAATGACTCAGATTGACTTTTAGTACAAAAAAAACGCTACATATCTTATATCTGAAACTCTTTGAATACCTTTAAATAAAATTTTCAAGATGGTTTTAAGCAGATTAAAAGAAATGTAAGTTCTTTTACACATTTTTTTTAGGTTTATTTATTTCTAACATGCGGGGAGTTGAGGGGGTTAGGCAGGCACCCCCAATGGGATCCACCCTCAGTCTCAGTTGGCCCAGATCACAGTCACATTCACCAGGCCAGTTGCACTCAGGGAACCTAGGAACTTTCCCATGTGGTCCAGTTGCATTACCACTATGCCACCACTTGGCTCATAACAGTTTTTGAGAGGACCTGTACTTTGTTTCTTCCTCATTTCTGTTCCTTTATGAATAACCTATAGAACATAATATAAAAGCATTTTTGCATATAAAACATTGCTCTTGTCTGGGGAGTATGTAGGGGAAATAACAGTATGGGGTGCAGCAGAGAGTAGAAGAGAAGTCTGGTTGGGACCAGCAGATGGTGTAAAGATTATGTCTCTGGGCTCCCACGTAGTCGACTGCAGTTCGAGTCCTGGACCCAGCAACTTAAAACTCAGGCCTGGTGCATGTGTGTACATGCCCAAAATCCCAAGAGGAGACTGGAGGAGAAGGAATTGTAGTGTGGCCATCCCCCCATGGGTGATTTCTTGCTTTCTGTCTCTCTCTGTCTCGTGTACTTGCCCTATAACAAAAATCTCTCTTTAAAAAAAAAAAGAGGTCTGGTTTACAGCGTTTTTACACTTCAAATATGGATGGAACTTTTTGTAGGGGAGATGGCAGGGGAAAATAGTGATTATAGGACACGGCGAGTTCTTTAATATTGTAGACACCTCTTCAGTGTGGAATAATTTAGTCGTCTTTGAGTGATTTTTTTATCCAGTGTGTGGTGTAATATCTTGAAAAAGATCATGGAAAAAAAATTGCAACATTTGAGACCTGGGAGATGTCTTAGAATAATCTAGTCAACTGTTTTATTTTTTGTTTTAAGTTTGGTATGGGGTGAGGCTAGCAGATGGCGTAATGGTTACATTACTGGACTCCCACATATTTGACTGGTATTTGAGTCTTGGGCCTGGCAGCTTAAACTCATGCCAGGGACGTGTGTGTGCATGCCCAGAATCCCAAAAGGATAATAGAAGAGAAGGGATTGTGGCATGGCCATGCCCCCTAGGGGGTGATTTCTCTCTTTCTGTCTCTCCCTGTCTCTCCAGTGAGCACACAGGCCCTATAGTAAAAATTTCTCTCTTAAAAAAAAAAAAAAAACAAAAAAAACCCAACATTAAAATAGGAGCAAGTGAGCTCTGTGAAACAAGGACAGACAGAGAGGGAAAGTGAGAAAACACCCTGGTGGGGATGGCCATGTGCAGTACCCTCTCTCCATTCTCCTTCTAGGATTTTGGGCATGCAAGCACTTACACACAGTGTGTTTTCCAAATCACCTGGTCCAGGTCTTAAACTGTGTAGTTGGTCATGTGGGATCCAGCCATCTTAATCACCACTGGCCACGTTTCTTTTTTTTTTTTTTTTTTTTTTTTTAATATTTTTGCCCCGGCGAAGACCCTTAAAAAAAAAAAGTGGCAGGCAAGGGTAGAACCTTAAATAAAACAAGTGGAAGTGCAGTTGCACTTGTGAAATCTGGAATGGGTAGGGATCCTGTACCCCTATTTACTTGGCCTCTCCTGTCTGCACAGGAGACAGTTCCTGAACTTGATAGCTGCTGCTGTTAAACTTCAATTTTACATAAAAATGAAAATTTGGGGAAAATGACTCATCAAGGTCACAAGTTGGCTACAATTTAAATCTTAATATGGTGGCAAAGAGTTTAAACGGGTGAAAAAAAAAATCAGATCTGCATTTCTTAAAAGATTCTTGAAGTAGGTAAATGGATAGAGGAGGGGGCACCTACGGGATCAGTAGAATACTGCATGATAATGAGGTCCTGAGCCAGGACACAGGAAAGGAGAGCCATTACCCAGGTAAGTTTGATCAGACTTGGTCTTAGAAGTGAGTGGGCAGCGAAGGAAAGGGAGGAATGGAGTGATCTCCAGATTTCTGGTTTGGCCTATGGAGTGAGCAGTAAGCTAGACGAAGCTTATTTGGGGGCAAGTTAACTTTGGGATGCCTGTGTGACTTCTTTTAGGAAATGCCTGGTTTTCTGGTGGGGTATGGTAGGCAAAGGCATGGAAGTTGGGGAAATTAGACATAAAGTTAGATCACCAGCATTCAAGTGGCAGGGGGAGGGG
>NW_006160080.1:217406-218463 GCF_000334495.1 Tupaia belangeri chinensis | reverse complement strand
GCCCTATAGCAAAAACCTCTCCAAAAAAAAAAAAAAGAAAAGAGAGTAAGTGTAGGGTTAGTAGTCAGGGAAAGGGAAAAACATTTTGAGAATAACCAGTGCAAGATGTCACAAAGAAGTTCAATGAAAACGAAGAAAGAATCTATTAGATTTTGCATTGAGCATTTCATAAAATGCCTTTTGCCAGCACATTTTCAGTGGAATAGTAGAGACAGAACTTTCTATGTAGTGGGATGAAGTGTGAAAAGGAGGAGAAATTTAAATAGCAAGTGTAGACTATTTCAGGGAGTTGTGCCGTGAAGGACAGGAGAAGAGGTTGTAACCACCCATAGATATACGCGTGGGAGATAGCATTTGGAAAAAAAAAAAAAGGTGTGAGAGGCTTAAGCTTATTTCTAGATAGGGGAAGGAGTCCCCCATGTGGAGGAGGAAAATACCAGCAAGGGAATCAGTCCCATGAATGGTCTGTGAAGGGGAAAAAGAGAAAAGATCTTGTTGGTATTCATGTAATACTCAACCTGTCCCATGTCAGGACATTGCTTTTTCTTTTAAAAGCTATAAAGGGTAATCTATCATGACTCTTATACTTGGATCAAGACACTTGAAATAAAAGGTAGACTTTAAAAAAAAAAACAGCTTTATTGAGATGTTCATACACTAAAGGTAAAATTTCTGTTTTTCTGTCCCCTTTCCATTTCATATTGAAAACCTCATCTGTTGTACCACATAAGGACATATTTTTTCTTGATATAGACAAGTGATTTGTTTATCTTACTCTATCTAAAAGAGAGACTTTGGTTTGTTTACTTTGGTATAGGATGTGCACACTCACCAGAGAGAGAGAGAAATTACCTCTCAGAGGGGACGGCCACGCCACAATCCCTTCTCTTCCATTTTCTTCTTGGGATTTTGGGCACGCATGTACACTTGCATATTTTTCAAGCCACCAGGTCCAGGACTTAAACTGCAGAGTCAGTCATGTGGGATCCAGCATCTTAGCTCCCATGCCACCTGCTGGCCCAAGAAAGGACAGGACCTTTTTTTTTGGAGAGATGTC
>NW_006160080.1:195519-217327 GCF_000334495.1 Tupaia belangeri chinensis | reverse complement strand
CCCCCAGGGGGGATGGTCATGCCGCAATCCCTTCTCCATTCTCCTCTCGGGATCTTGGGCACGCACGCACATGCGCCCGGCGTCAGTTTTAAGCCACCGGGTCCGGAATGCAAACCGCGGTCAACTACGTGGGAGTCCAGCAACATAGCCATCACGCTAACAGCTGGTTCCCTTTTTTATTTTTTTAAACATATTCTTCATCAGTAATTTTTTTAAATTATTTAACTTTATTTATTTATTTTAATTCGACCAGAGATGGACAGAGAGAGAGAGAGAGACAAAGTGACAAAGCAAGCTTCCAGGTTCGGGACTTGAACCTTGGTCGGCCATGTGGGAGTCCAGCGCCCTTAACCACCACACCAACTGCCAGGCCCAAGACAGGACCTTTTAAGCAAGAGAATTACTGCTTAGGTCCTGAGAATTCTGAACTAGTAGTTTTTCTGTTTATATCAGCAAGTGTTTTTCATATCTTTGTTAAATTATCTCATCCACATACTTTTATCCCCTCTCCCCCCACCCCTTCATTTTAAATGTTTTTTTCCATAGGGTGTGTGCACTTGCCAGAGAGGGAGACAGTGAGAGGGAAAGTGAAAAATCAGCCCCAGAAACCACAGCCACACTGCAGTCCCTTTTCCTTCATTCTCCTTCTGGGATTTTAGGCATATGCACACATGCACCTGGTATGAGTTTCAAGCTGCCCAGTCTGAGACTCAAACCATGGTCGGCCATGTGGGAGTCCAGTGCCTTTACCACTATGTTACTTACTGGCATCCCCTTTTTAAAAAATCTGCTAGTGTGTGCCTGTGCTCTCTGGGGAAGGAAAGAGGGAGAGAGAAAGAAAGCACATCCCCCTGCCATTGGGAATAGTCACGCCACAATTTCCCCTCCTTCATTCTCCTTTTGGGATTCTGAGCAGGCATGTACCTACATGCACTCAGTGTGTTTTTTAAGCTACTCAGTCTGGGACTCAGTTGTGCCATTGGCCATGTGAGATCTAGACATCTTAACCATCCTGCCATCAGCTGACCCTCATTCACATTCTTCATCTTGAGTATTTGGCACACAAATTCAAAGGGAGAGGTGTGGGAATAAGGATAATAGAGCTGAAAAGAAAATGGGTTGGGACCAGCAGTTAGTGTAATGGCTATGTCGCTGGACTCCCATGTAGTCTACCGCGGTTTGCGTCCTGGACCGGGTGGCTTAAACTCACGCCGGGCACGTGTGCATGTGTGCCCAAGATCCCAAGAGGAGAAGGGATTGCGGCGTGACCATCCCCCCTGAGGGGTGATTTCTTGCTTTCTGTCTCTAATGTCTCTGTCTGTCTGGCGAGTGCATGCGCCCTATAGCAAAATCCTCTCCAAAAAAAGAAAATGGGTTCTGTTCTGTTTGTGCCATTGGTTACTTTCATGACTTTGCCTTTGTTTCCTCATCTAAAATAAGTGCTCTTGAAGGTCCCATGAAGATAGCATTGTATGATTTTTTTGATTCCTGTTTTACATAGCATTTTAGGGGAAAGACACTTGATTAAAGTCTTCAAATTAATTAAAAAATAGACATCTCCAAATTACTAGTGTGAGAATTTGTCAAAGAGTATTTATTGATTTTCTTTACTAACAAGAATTTTTAATTACATGCCAGTGGGTATTGAGAACAGTTTAGGGACATTCACCCACAGTCAGCTGATATTTAGCTGACTGCAGAGAAGTCATGTGTTTTGAATATAAGAATAGGCACTTTCAGATGTTCTGAGTGCCAGTAATTAGAGTAAGCCTTAATCCACTGTGCTAAAAATAACCAAACATACCTTCTTACTAGTCTATTATTAATTTTATTTCAGATTTAGACTTACAAATATTCACTAAGAGAACAAAATGAGCTCATTATTGAATTTTTAAAAACCATTTGGTCCTAAAAATAGGGAGTACACTTCAGGTTCTCTTGGTAATCTTTTACTGAATTAGTGTGACATGTTTTATTTCTCTCCTTCAAAGCTTTTAAAATACTGCTTTGATCATATTTTAATTTTTGCCAGGTGTAGGATTACCTTAATATAGTTGCTGGCTATAGTTTTTAATATAAAACTTTGTTTCTGGGCAGGTTACTTAAGCCGAGGTCTCCTATAAATGCAAGTAATAATGGTATCTCTAGTAGGATCGTTGTGGGGATTAAAATGGTAAGAACCTGAACTAACAGTTAATGCCTCACTTAAGAATGAGAACTCAGTGAACGGTTCCTGTTTCTGTGCTTTTCTTTTTAAGCTTACTGAAAAAGCACTGCATTCTTATAGTGATAGCCAGCTGTTCACCTCTCATGAAGAATTCTTTAATTTGATGGCCCCTTTTCCATTCTGAGTGAAAGAAAACATTTAGGTCATATTCTTAGTTTTATTTTGTTTTGCTTTTTCATTACTGGTTGGTGGCCAGACATGGTGATTTTGTTCTGTTTTCCAGAGGCTATGTGTGCTTGCTGGAGAGACAGAGACACAGTTTTTTTTGAGAGAAAGCACCCTCCTGGTCACTCTGTAGTCCCTTCTCCATTTTTTTCTCCTCTCAGGATTTTGGACATATATACATATGCACCTGGTATGTTTTTCAAGCCATTGGGTCTAGTACTTGACCTGTGTGGTTGACCATGTGGGATCCAGCTGCCTTAACTACCTTATCTCCAACTGGTCCCGGTTTTTTGGGTAATTTTTATTTTAATTGCTATAGGGCATGTATGCTTGTCAGAGAGAGAGAAAGAACGAACCCCTCAGTGGGGCTTGGTCATGCCACAATCCCTTCTCCATTTTTTTATTCCAGCAGGCTTTTGGGGACACACACACACACACACACACACACACACACCTACCTTGGCATGTTCTTCAATTCACAAGGGCTGGAATTTGAATGGCAGTTGGCTCTGTGGGATCTGGCGTCCTTAACCACTAGGCTACAGGGCCAGCCTTAGACCTGATGATTTTTAAATTATTGTTTTCAAATGATTTATATAATTTAGGACCTTTGACTAGAACCTTTTATTTGTAAGTAAAAAAGCAGTACTATGGGTAAGGAGCAAATATGGTACAAACACTATTTTATTAATAGTATTGAGGAAATTTAAAAAATAAGAGTAAAAGAAATGAATTCAAAACTGTTAGTAAGCTCTGTGTTAATGTACTAATTTAGTTTTCTGTTCATGTCAGCTAGTTGTATCTGGTTTTTGTTTGTTTGTTTTTTGTAGATTTTTGCCATAGGGTGCTTGTGCTTGCTGGACAGAGAGAAGGGGAAAATGAGAAATAACCCCCTGGGGAGGGATGGCTATGCCACAATCGTTCTCCTTCATTCTTCATTCAGAACTTTGGGAATGCACCCACAAGTACCCAGGATGTTTTTTTCAAGCCGCCAGGTCTGGAGTTGGCCATGTGGGATCCAATGCCTTAAGCACTGTGCCTCTTCCTGGCCCCCGTATCTGGTTTTCAGCCTACCATTTATTGATATATGTGAGCCTCTTTTAGCTTGTTTTCTTAATTCGAGGAATTATTTGTGTCACTTTTTCCAAATTCAGAATTCTGTTTTCTGAGCATTGGAAGTAAGGATGGAGAATTAGAAAATCCTGTTGCAGGAAGCACTTTGTTCAAGTTGGAGGTCATGTCCTGTTATGATTTATTCCCTTCACTATGGTAAATGAACACATTTGAATGCCTACTGTCTATGACTACAGGAGACCCATCATTTTAAATAACAAATTTAGAAGTCAGGAAGAATGGGCATGCAAAAACTCATGATATACATTACAAGAATATTGGTGTGGCAGAGTGGAAAAGAGTCTGGAGTTAAGGTCAGAAGATTGGATTTCTTGTCCCAGTGCTACTGTTTATAAATCCTATACTCCTGGGGCTCAGTTTTTATTTTTTATTTTCATTCTTTGCTTTTTTGAAATCTATAATCAAGGATGATAGTCCTCAATGTTGAAAAGCTCAAATAAGATAAAATGTTTTTGATAATAATGAAATTAATACTGTTAGGTAAGTACTAGTTTTTTTTTCTTTTTTTTTTTTAACCAAAGAGCAGGAATTCATTGAATCACTAAACTGAAGTCGTGTGTTATTCTCTATATTATTCTACACTATTAAAATTAACATTATGAGCAGTAATTGTCTGTTGTGTTTTCTGAAAGTCATTTAAGTGCTCTGCAGTAAAAAGTACAATTTCAACTGAAATTTGTTTAGGTTTCCATGATCAGAAAGCTTAAATACACTTACAGCACTTAAAAAATGTTCTTTCAATGCTCCTCAAATGACTTGCTATGCCTCAAAGTTGTTCATGAATAAAGTTGGGCTCCCTTAGGTCAAACATACCCTAAGCTAATCCCATAGGCTATACTCCTCATTTGGAGAATTTGAATTGCCCAACTTTATTCCTTCTTCACATAACCTGCGTTTCAGTTTAATGGTGTGAAATTAGAATATTTGAGGAAAAGTTTCAGTTTCCTTTAAATCATAGGAGCTTTCTGTTTTCATTTAACTTTTTGTAATAATTTAAAGCAGCCATTCTTTTCTTGGGATTTATTTCATAATCCTAGAAAAAAAAATTGTGATAGGGTCTACAGTCCTAATCCTCCTGCCTCAGCCTCCCAGCTGGGACTGCAGGCATGTGCCACCAACACACTTAGCTCTTTGCTAGATAGGATCTTGGTAAGTGGTCTAGGCCAGCCTCAAGCTTGTTGTTTTTCTGCCTCAGCCTCTCTGAGTCACTAGGATTGTAGGTACATGCTACCCAGCCTTTAGGTTGAACTGGGAATTGAATCCTGGCCTCTGTGTGGTCCCAATCTGCAGAGTAGATTTTTTTTTTAAACTTTTTGCTATGGAGTATGTTGCCGGAGACAGAAACAGAGAAAGAAAGAGAAAGTAAGAAAGCACTCCTCAGGGGGGATGGCCATGCCACAATCCCTTCTCCATTCTCCTCTGGGAATTTTGGGCACATATGCATACATATCTAGCTTGTTGATTTCAAGTCATTGGGTCCAGGACTGAAACTACACTGTAGGCCACATGGAATCCAGTGTTTTAACCACCACACTACTATCTGGCCCCCAAACCTCCTGGGTTTTTTTGTTTGTTTGTTTGTTTGTTTGTTTTTAAGAGAGATTTTTGCTGTAGGGCACATGCACTCGCCAGAGAAACAGAAAGCAAGAAGTCACCCACCAGGGAGGATGGCCACACTGTAACCCTTTCTCCTGTACCCTCCTCTTGAGATCTTGGGCATGGATGGACACACACCTGGCTATTGAGTTTTAAGCCACCAGGTCTGACACTCAACCATGGTTGACTATATAGGAGTCCAGTGACATAACCATTATGCCATCTGTTGGTCCCCTCCTTTTTAAAAACAATTCTATGTTATTAGAAGTGAAGATAGTAGTTACCTTTTGAAGTGAGAGGTTATGACTAAGAGGATTGCCAGGGTTCTGTAGTGTTCTGTTTCTTGATCTGAGTGCTAGTACATAGATGAGTTAAACTCACTGAGCTTTTACAATTTGAGGTCTTCTCTGTGTGTCTGTTGTATTTCAATAAAAAGTTATAATGTATTGACCTCATGTTGAAAATACCTTCAGATACTCTTTCAGTTGGATGGTTTATTTTCTTTCCTATTTACTTGTTTGAAGTAATCACATGTTGTATTTTATTTTAATTTAGTAAACTTAAAAAAAAAAAAGGTCAGCTCTGTTTTGAACTACTCAGAGCAAAGAGCCTGAAAGGAAGAAGAGCAGAATCAGTTATTCTGTCTTGTGGTATGAGTGAGTTATTTTTTTCCCCTTTTCTTGCCTATGCTTTTTAAAATTTCTTTTATGCATTTGTTACTGTTGTAGTCTAGGAAAAAATAATCTGTATTATTGTTAAAGAAGAAATATGGGACCAGCAGTTGGCATAATGGCTATGTCTCTTGACTCCCATATAGTCAACTATTGTTCGAGTCCTGGGCCCAGTAGCTTAAACTCATGTGTGTGTGTGCCCAAGATCCCGAGAGGAGAATGGAGGAGAAGGGATTGCTGCATGGCCATCCCTGGGGGCTGATTTCTCGCTTTCTGTCTCTCTCTTTTTGTCTTTCTGGTGAGCACATGCACCCTATAGCAAAAACCTCTCAAGAAGAAGAAGAAATAAACTGTGTAAGCATGTTTGATAATAGTATATGAAAATATATTTAGAAAATATGAGTATAGGATAACTTTTTTTCCACATTTGTATTTTGTTACAGATATGCTAGTCTGTATTTTTGCTGTGCTATCGAGGATCAGGACAATGAACTAATTACCCTGGAAATAATTCATCGTTATGTGGAATTACTTGACAAGTATTTTGGCAGTGTGAGTAGTATTCTATTTTCACAAACTGAATGCTATAGCATTTTTTTAATTGTTTTTCTAAGTGTATCATTTGGTTGTCTTGGGTATTCTAATTACAGAAGAGGGCAAGAATGGCTGTTTCTTGTCAGTAAGCCTAGTCAGTTAACTGCCAGAGTTACAGGTCCTACAGACCTATTAATTTAATTATAATATGAGGACGAGGTTTAAAATAGTGAAATAAAAAGTCTGATGGCAAACATTAATATTCTGGAAGCACTTAGTATAGAATTTAGATTTTGTTAACAGTTCTAATCATATTATTAAGGAAATATGTGTTTAAAGATCAATGTTTATGAGCAGAAAATTACCAAATTGTTCATGTTGGGAGCATGCCAAGCCAAGTCTTATTTAGCCTACAGATGTGTTTTCAAGTATAAGGGGTCTTCAGAAAGGAAAATGTGTGTTAGGAAAAAAGTATGCATGGGTTTTGTACCAGAATAAACTCTGTAAATCTATTTTTCTACAAACTTAAAAAAAAAATTGCTAGAGGGCATGTGCACTTGCTGAAGAGACAGAAGGAAAGTGAGAAAGCCCTCATGCAGAATGGTCATGTCATAGTCCCTTCTCCATCTCTCCCTTCTTTTAGGATTTTTGGCACATGCATCTGGCATGTTTCTCAAGCTGCTGAATCTAGGACTTGAATCGTAGTTGACTGTGTGGGATCCAACTGCCTTCATCATGCCACTGGTTGGCCCCTCCACAAACTTTTTGAGGTCTCCTCGTACTTGTGATATGACAGTTAAGCCTACTTAAATCAGTGATGCTTAGTCAACATGATTGCCACTTTTAGGGAAAATTAGGATAGATTCAACCTGGTCACATTTTATTGACTACCTGATAGTAAATAAACATCTTTGCTTGCTTGCTTGCTTTTTGAGAGATTTTTGCTATATGGCACATGCACTTGCTGGGGAGACAGAGACAAACAAAGTGAGAAATCACCCCCGAGTGGGGACGGCCACACCACAGTCCCTTTTCCTCCATTCTCCTCTCGGGATCTTGGGCACACATGCACAAATGCCCGGCATGAGTTTCAAGCCGCCGGGTCCAGGACTCAAAACACAGTAGAGACTACATGTGAGTCCAGTGATTACACCATTTGCTGGTCCCTGCTTTCTTGTTTTAATAGATTTGTTCATTCATTCATTCATTCATTTGCTTTTCAGGTGTGTGAACTTGATATCATCTTTAATTTTGAGAAGGCTTATTTTATTCTCGATGAGTTTCTTTTGGGAGGGGAAGTTCAGGAAACATCCAAGAAAAATGTCCTTAAAGCAATTGAGCAGGCTGATCTACTGCAGGAGGTAAGCTACCCTTCTCTTGACTAAGCACTAGCATGTTTCATTCTCTCTGGGAAAGTCTCAGTCATCACTCTTACAGTTTCAGAAATTAGTCCAAAGCATGTTTGGCATGTAGTGTTCATGTGCAGTTTATTGGATTGGAATATGTGTCATTCACATCAACTCAGTTAACTATGGATGGATGGTTCACTTTGAAGATGGTATCAGTCAGGCCTTTTCTGGAGGACCTATATTTGGACCTCAAAACACTAGAGGCTAAACTTTTAGGGGCTATATTATTTTTAGAAAGGAAAAGATTGGTGAAAAGTAGCATTAAGTTGAGAACTTGCCAGCCATTGTTTTGAATTACTTATGATCACCTCCTTTTCATTAGTGTGGATAATCAGGAGTTGACTGTGAGACTGGCATTTTCATTCCAAATTGGTTCATATTTTCACGTCATGTCCATTAAATGCAAAGATAGGCAAATGAATGATAGTATTTTCTAATGATACTTTTAGTAGAACCCTCTAGTTTAATATTAGTAAAACTAACTAAAAAGTATTTGAAAAAAAAAATGTATTTGTACTTTTCTTTGCTCTTCTTAAATAACAAACCGTGTTCTGTCACACAGCTACATTCTTGTTTTATCTCTGTATCACAACAACTCCCTAGTTTTGTGTTGGGGAAACTAAAAACTTCTCTTTGCTCTTCTTAAATAACAAACCATGTTCTGTCAAACTACTACATTCTTGTCTTACTGCTATATACCCAGAACGTAATAACCTCCTTTTTTTTCTAATTCTTATAGTTGTCCTGGATTTATCATGTATTTGATGCTTATATACCTTCTATTTCTGAAATTTAGAAATCTCATGAATGAGACTACCCTTTTTTTTTTTTGAGAGATTTTCACTATAGGGCGCGTGCGCTCGCCAGACAGACAGAGAGAGACATAGAGACAGAAAGCGAGAAATCACCCCCCAGGGTGGATGGCCACGCCGCAATCCCTTCTCCTCCATTCTCCTCTCGGGATCTTGGGCACACACGCACACGCACCCGGCGTGAGTTTTAAGCCACCAGGTCCGGGACGTGAACTGCGGTCGACTACGTGGGAGTCCAGCGGCATAGCCATTACACTAACTGCTGGTTCCCAGAGACTACCCTTTTTTAAAAACTTAATGATATCCTAATTCAGGTACTAGATTGAATTACTCTTTAGAGCTTTAGAGTTAGGTAGTGGTTTTTAGCATACATAGCATGACAAAGGGTTGATAAATATTTTTGCAATGTAGTATGTTTTCCTCAAGGTTCTGATGTGTGTCATTTGTGTATGTAGGCATGCATATAAATAAAAGGTTTTGAATAGTTTTGGCCCACTGGTAGATCATCCAGCATTGAAAGTAAGGTTTTGTATTTCTAGTTTATTTTACCTCCTTGTTCATTACATAGTTTATCAGTTGTCTTTTTTTAATTCTTAAAGGAAACTTTAAATCCAATTTTTTAACATTTCTGCCATAACAGAAATGTCAAGTTTAAGGGAATGACATGAACAAGAGTAACTTTCTTTTTCTCCATTGTAACTTAACTGTTTGTATCTGGGCTGGTGTGGGGAACTACTCAGGAATCCTCCTGCACCAATCACCAACGAGGTCTTATGTAGGAATCTCTCAAAGTCGAAATGATATCATTTGTAATATACAGCTTTTTTTAAGTGTGACACAGTGCATTTAATGATCTTGTAGTTACCAGAAGAATGGCTAAGGGGCCTGCAGAAAGTGAGGTGTTTTATTGGCAGCCCTCATGCTGTTTGCTGTTCAGTAGTGAAATGAGCACAGGTGTTTGCCTTGTGTGTACAGTTTGCCATGGTGGTTTATTAATTGATTGCAAATAAGTCATTTTGGAGTTTTTTCTTAAACATCAGGTGTGCTGAATGTAAGTTCATATTCTGCTGTTGCAAAACTGATTTTAAAGTTAACACTTCTAAAAAAAAAGGGGGGGGGGACCAGCAGTTAGCATAATGGCTATGTCACTGGATTCCCATGTAGTCGACCACGGTTCGAATCCTGGACCCGGTGGCTTAAACTCAGATTGGGTGCGTGTGTGTGTGTGTGTGCCCAAGATCCTGAGAGGAGAAGGGATTGTGGTGTGGCCATCTCCGCCCCCCCAGGGGGGAGGGCTGATTTCTCGCTTTCTGTCTCTCTCTCTTTCTGGCGAGCGCATGCGCCCTATAGCAAAAACCTCTCCAAAGAAAAAAAGTTAACACTCACTTACTTTGCTGTCCATTAATCAGACTTTTAAAAAAAATTAGGTCAAAACCAGGATTAGGAATTGAGAATTTTTTTATATTTGTCACTTTTCCTAGACCACTTTTTTATTTCATTATTATGGGATTATATTCTGTTCTTTCAGAACCTGGTATTTCCTCCACGCTTAAAAAATTACTTTCTGATTAATTATATTTGCTTTAAAATATTTTTAGGGCCAGTTAGTGGCATGGTGGTTAAGGCAGCTGGCTCTCACATGGCCAACTGTGTGGTTTGAGTCCTGGCCCTGGTAGCTCGATAAACAAGCTGGGTGTATGTGTGTGTGCATGTGAGTGTGCCCAAAATCCAGAAAGGAGAAATGGAGGAGAAGGGATTACAGTTTGACCATTCCCTACTGGGGGAAGGGGTTGTTTCTCTGGTGAGCAAATGAGTTCCCTAGTAAATTCAAAATATATATTTTAAGTTATCAAAGTTCAGCTTTTAATTTTAATGTTTTTCCCAGAGAGTAATAGAACACTGATATCTCCTTTTTCCAGGACTGTTTTTTCAAATACTAGAAGGAAACCACCATAGACAGTGATGACAATGGTGCTAAGTTTACCTGGTATTATGTATTGAGTATTTAACATAACGGGATAAAACATTATTACAGGCCCGTATATGTGTGTGTGTGTGTGTGTGTGTGTGTCTCTCTTTATAGGAGTATTTAAATAGTATTGTGTCTCTCTTTTTTTTCTTTTTTAATTTGCCAGGGAGGGCATGCATGCCCTGGAGAGAGATAGACAAAGAGAGAAAGCAACCCAAATGGGGCATGATTACTGCATTCCCTTCTCCATTTCTCTTTCCTTTCTAGATTTTAAGCATGTACACATACTTGGTGTGTTTTTTAAGCCACTAAGTCCTGCACTTGAACTTTGTTGTTGGCCATGTAGGATCCAGCTCCTTAACCATGGGCTGGTCCCACCCTTATTAAAAAAAAAAAAAATTGACTGCTGTTTCAGTTCCTTGTCTTCAGAAGAGATCTTGGCCCTAGTTTTTGTCTATGCTTCTTTCACATTGTTTTTGTGTTTTTGGTTTTTTTTGTTTTTTTTTTAGAGGTTTTCGCTATAGGGCGCATGCGCTCGCCAGACAGAGAGGCAGAGAGACAGAAAGCGAGAAATCACCCCCCCAGGGGGGATGGCCACGCCGCAATCCCTTCTCCTCCATTCTCCTCTCGGGATCCTGGGCACACACGCACACGCACCAGGCATGAGTTTTAAGCCACCGGGTTCGGGACTCGAACCATGGTCGACTCCATGGGAGTCCAGCAACATAGCCATTATGCTAACTGCTGGTCCCTCACATTGTTTTATATAGCCCAAACTGAGTAGTATACTAAACCTCTTTTTAAAAAAGAACTATTTAATTTTATTATTATTATTATTATTTATTTTCTATAGGTCATGCGCTCTCACCAGAGAAAGTCAGAGAGAGAAGGAAAGTGAGAAAGAAAATCATTAGGTCCAGGACTCGAACTGTGGTTAGCCATGCAGGAGTCCAGCACCTCAACCACCATGCCTGCTGCTGGCCCAGTACATTTTCTATTTAGTGGTCTGGGTAAACTGTTTTTCTTAGCTATTCAGGTCTTGAGGCAAGCAGTTCGTTGCGCGCTCACCAGAGAAAGTCAGAGAGAGAAGGAAAGTGAGAAAGAAAATCATTAGGTCCAGGACTCGAACTGTGGTTAGCCATGCAGGAGTCCAGCACCTCAACCACCATGCCTGCTGCTGGCCCAGTACATTTTCTATTTAGTGGTCTGGGTAAACTGTTTTTCTTAGCTATTCAGGTCTTGAGGCAAGCAGTTCGTTCTGAATTTAGAGTAAGTTAGAATGCATTGTAAGATTAAGTCCTTTATCAAGCCAAGCTCAACTTTGTATGGGGCAGTATGACTTTGGATTATTCTGTTCACTTCATCAGCATACTCTCAGAAGAAATGCAGTAATGACAAGATGCATATTTCCTAAAATAGATTCATTTATTGTTGATAAATGATACAAGTTTTCATCTCTGGAGAATATTTTAATATTGTGCATAAAATAGAAGGTGGAATAAGATGACAAAAAACACTGCTAACAAAAGTTTTTGTTCTGGATACCATGATGACAAAAAATAACCATAACCATACCAATACCTAATGCTTAGTGAGGGTTTACTTCTGTGTGAGGCCCTAGGCTTATCAGTTTGTTTCCTGCATCCCCTGTGGATGCCCTGTGAAGGGTTGGAGGTAGCTTCTTAACAAATGAGGGAGAAGGAGAGGCTCAGTGAGGATCCTGGTACTGGTCAGGGACCAACTGGTTAGCAACTGACAAAGCAGGATTCCAATCCCAAATCTGCTGCACTCTAGCCCTGTGTGAAATCTTCCTCACTGTACTCTATCCCCCCTTTGTGTTTTGTCTGATATGTAAGTTTTAAGCATACTATGTTTGAGTTGTGTAGTAAAGAAATTTTGTAATTCTTCCAGAGGTTTTTCTGTACTGAACAGAGAGTACATTTTTTAAGGCTAATGCCATCTTTGACTTCTGAGGCTGGGAGTTTTCATTGTCCAAATTATCAGTAGTTAGAATTTTTTATTAGATATGTAGGTATACATAGTATTTTTCAAACCATTTCTTACTGGATTTACCAATAAATCTTCGATCTGTAATAGATTTTTTGGTCTTTTAGTTTGGGGCATAGCAGTCGATGTCTTTAAATGATTTTGCTTCCAAAATTGTAAGTATAGTTGTAAAGATGGTTATCTAAATGCACTCAAATTTGTAGAAGTCCTAATTAGTTGATTTCAATCTAATTGTTCACGTGTCATGATTTTTCTTTTTAGTGTCAGGTCTTTTACTTGAATTGATTATTCTAAGCACTAAAGCTGACTTTGAACTTAACATGAATTTTTATCTGCTGATTTAACGGTGTATGCAAATCACAGAATGACTTTGATGTTCATTCTTTTTTAATTTGTGAAATGTACATTCCTATCCTTAAGAATGTTTCTTATTTTCAGAACAATTTATAAAAGTTTGTCCTTTTACTCAATTTGTAGGGATGTATGTAATTTAGGTAGTTCTTCATTTTATGGGGCAGTCAGTGGATAAAGAAGATTTTCTGTTAGCATGTTATAGTCAGTAACAAGAACATAACATAAATGCATATTTGGATAGTAATTGTTGAACTATCAGCAGACATCGTGAATAAATACTAAAGATTTTTTTTTTAATTTTGCTTAAATTAAATAAACAAAGGATCTATTTTGGTATTTGGTTGTATGAATACATATTTAAATTTTGGGATAAAGCCCAGAAATTGGCCCATTATATAATTTTTAATGTTTGTTGGAATTTAAAACATGTCCTTTTAACATGCCACAGATACTAAAGTTGATTCTTAAAGTACATCATGCCAAGATCAGTAAATTGATATTATTTACAATACTTGGAATATTTTCCACAACTACCTGTTTGAAACTAGGTTTTTTGGGGGGAGGATAGGGTGGGAAGGGTGATGCAGTTGGATTTATTTTATAAATTCACGTATGTAATAACAAAGGAAGTAATAGTATGATTTTTTTCTGTAAAGTCAGGCACTTACTGGTTTTCTCTGCTCCTTAATTTTATAGAGCCAGAATGAAGAATGGGGAGGTTTGTCTGAGGATATCTTATGATAAAGAGCAGTCTAAGGCTTTAGTCCCTTTGACCCCCAACTTATTTATTGGTAACTACTAAATTTACCATTTTTGTGGCATGGATAAAATGGGTGCTATGCAAAGACTGTTGCACGTGAGATGATTTCAGGTCCTTGCTTGATCCATGAAGATCAAATAATGAAATACTGGGCGTTGGGCTTTAACCCTCAGCGGTAGATGCATGATGGTGTTGAGCAGCGCTTGGAGATGTGTTAGCCTTTCTTTTTTATACTAACAGCATCATTTTGAAATTTGTGGTGGTGTTTTCTTTTTTTTTTTCTTTTGAGCTTTGTTTGCTGTTGGTATCGTTTCTCACTAAAGTAATCTGTGAAATGAAAAATAAGTGAGGTACCAAAAGCAAGCATTATACTTGTGAATCTGCTTCTATGAAATAACCCACTTTATGACTAAATTACCGGATGCGCGGTGTTTATCCGCCTTGTCTAGAAGGTAGTTCTCTACAGAGAATTAGAGCTGCTAAAATTGATTTGTTTTAGTGCTGGGGGCTGCATGATATATCTTAGTACTATGCTATATCTTCATGAAAGTAATAATAAATCTATGTGACTGCATAAAAATGGAAAGGTAAGAATCTTAGGAGAAAAAGTGATTTTTTTTTTTAAATCAAAGCTTTTGTAACTTAAAATTAATTTAAGTAAATAAGTATTTCTTGAAGTATTTAATAGCATGCCTTGTGTAACTTAAAATTAGTTTAAATAAATGAGTATTTCTTGAAGTATTTAATAGCATGCCTTTTTATATGATGTTTTGGGGTTTTTAAAGAGTTAAATCTTGTTAGTGAAGAATATTTGGGTATGCTAGTCAAACTCAAGAATATCTTAAATTATTTTAAGATTTCAATGCTTTAAAATATATACAGTAAGATCATTTAACAGCAGAAAGCATTTTGGTATAAATCTTAGGATTTGCTTTAATAAGACAAATGACTTTAATTCCTTTGTAATTACCACTGTTTATGTTAAAAAACCTTTAAGCCTAAACCTTTTTCTGTCAGATTGGGTTAAAAATTAACAAGACTATGTAGTTTTTTTATACCAGCATATTTAATTTTTCACAGATAAATTTAATTGGGGTAATTTAATTTGCTAGAATGAATGTCTGGATACATGGAATTTGGTTATATTAATGCTTGACATAGAAAATCTATGAAAGGTAGTTATAGAAAATACAGAAGATAGAACAAGTCTTCCTTTAATTTTATTTTTCATAAGAAATGATTTGCCCAGTGTCCTTTGTTACTGGTTCTCGGGTTGTAATCATTTTGCCTGCATATTTTTGTTTTTTAGCTTTCCTTTGTCTTTCAGAATTTTGAGGATTTTCCCCCTTGCTTTTTTATTTCTGACTCATTTTGAGCCATCTTTTGCTATTCTGGGCTATTTCTAATGAGGAAAAGTTAGAATAACTTAAATATCCAGTAACTACAAAGCTGATCTTTCAAGCAGTTTTAACTAGAGCTCAAAGTAATAAGTACATTTTTTTTGAGAGAGAGTGAGATTTTTGTTATAGGGCATATGTGCTTGTTTGAAGGAGTGAGAGATAGAAAGTGAGAAACACCTTCCAGAGGGGATTGCCACACCACAACTCCTCCATACTCCTCTTGGGATTTTGGGCATGCATGTACATGCACCTGATATGAGTTTCAAGCTGCTGGGTCCAGGACTCGAACTGTGGTTGCCCACATGAAAGTCCAGCACCTTAACCACTAGGCCACCTGCTGGCCCAAATAAATACATTTTAGTGTCATAGTAGTCTCCAAACAGCAACTGGAAAAAGATGTAGTGAATAGTACTTATTCTCGTTTATTGTTTGCAATCTCATATTTTCTTTTCTTTTCTTTTTTTTTGTAGAGAGAGAGACATTTTTGCTTATAGGGTGCATGTGCTTGCCATAGAGACAGAAAGTGAGAAATCAATCCCCCAGGGGGGATGGCCATGCCACAGTCCCTTCTATTTTGCTTTTTCTAAACGCTGATCCTGACCTACTAAATTGATTTCATGAGCTCCTAGGGTTGGAATTCTTTCCCCTACTGATACTGTATTTTCCTTTGTTTCTTCTCTTGCCTTTTTAAGTTATAATTTTTTATAATTCCTATTATAGGAAATTTAGCAAATATAGGGAAGCACACTAGACTATGAGTCACTTATCAACCAGAGCTAATCAGATTAACTCAGTGGTTCTCATGGGGTGAGCATAGGGAGTTGTGCCCTCCCAGGGGCTATTGGGCAATAGCTGGATACAGTTTTGGTTATCACAGCTGGGGTTACAGTGCTACTGGCATCTAGTAAGTAAAGACCAGGGATGCTACTAAGTATCCCACAAACTTATAAGGCAAATGTAATCGGATACTAAGGAGTTTATCCAGTCTCAAATGTCAGTTGTATCCAGTTTGAGAAACTGGTTTAATTTAACACCATAACATAAAGATAATCCATTTACATTTATAAAAGGTTATATATTTTGATATTATATGTGGTTTACATTTAATAACTGGCTGAAAATTAATAAGAAAAAAATTTAAAGAAGGAGGAGAAAAACAGTGAAAATGAAAAAAGGAGGACAAATATGCTTAAGAACAAACATATACATGGCTGTCACAGTTACCCTGTGATTCGCCAAAATTACCTTTGCTTGAAAACCACTTACTTGGGAGATAATCTGTGTTTGACTTTAGAACTTAACCAACAGCAAAATTTGTGGAATGTCACTATGTAATTTATCTTCTCAACAGCATCCAAATCTTTTCACTTCTATTAAATGACTTTTTATGTGGAAACAGAATTGAATATATACTGCAGGTAGGCAGAACACTTTGGAATTTTACGCTTATTTCCCTCCTTTTTTTTTTTTTTTTTTTTCTGTTGCTGCTTGCCTCTGGTACCACAATGGCATATTTTGGGACTCTCAATAGTATCTCTCCGATCTCTAAGGCTCTGTTCATTTTTCTCCAACCATTTTTTTTTCTTTTTTCATCACAGTAATTTCTGTTCATCTATCTTTGGGATTAGTTCTTTTGTCTGCCACTTCCAATATATTGTTGAGCTCAGCCAATCAATTTTCCATTTCAATTATTGTGCGACATAGCCATTACGCTAACTGCTGGTTCCCAGCTTATTTCCCTCTTCACCTCAGCGATTTGATAAATTTCTTAAAGGAAGAATAGATTAAATGACCAGAATTTACACATATAGGCCTTTCTTTTGTTATGTAGGTAGACTTTTTAAATTTGTTGCAGTATGTGTGAGCTCACAGGAGAGAGACAGAGGGAAAGTGAGAAAGCAAACTGCCCTATGGAGTGATGGCCACACTGCAATCCCTTCTCCAATCTCCTCTCAGGATTTTGGGTATGCATGCACACACACTTGCTTGGAAAAGACACTGGGTCCTTGATTCAAGCTGCAGTTGACCACGTGGGATCCAGCTGCCTAAAGTACCATGCCACCAGCTGGTCCTAGATAAACTTTTTTTTTTTTTAAGAGGTTTTTGCTATAGGGCGCCTGTGCTCGCCAGACAGACAGAGACAGACAGAGAGACAGAAAGTGAGAAATCCCCCCCCGGGAGGATGGCCACGTCGCAATCCCTTCTCCTCCTTTCTCCTCTTGGGATCTTGGGCACGCACACACATGCGCCCGGCGTGAGTTTTAAGCCACCAGGTCCGGGACGCGAACCGCGGTCGACTATGTGGGAGTCCAGCATCATAGCCATTACGCCAACTGCTGGTCCCATAGATAAACTTTTTGTAATTATTCTTTTGTCCTATTAGCCTTAAAATATTTACTCAGTAAAGATCATTGGAGTATTGGAAATTCTGTGATTCCAAGAAATCATTTATGTTTAGAAAACCCTCAATGAATGTAGGGTACTTAAAGGCAAATACAATACAGTTACCCTAGAATATGCTTAGACTATTTCTTTAGAGTATAAATTATTATATTTGCTAAGTTAATTATTTTGCTTTTTAATTTTAAAAGTGCGCTTAAGTGTCAGGGAAATAATTTGTCCTTTGAATTTTATAACTAGTGACTTTTACTGTAAGATGTAGAAAAGTTACCCCCATCATTATTTTTAAGACAAACTTATAAGACAAATGTAATAGAAATAGATCAGTGGCACAGAAGAAAAAGATAGTAGAAGACATAAGTAATTCACAGATGAAAGAAAAACAAATGGTCTTGTTATTCAGGGAATACGAATTAAAATACCAACTAAACCTTTTTGTGTTGGTTTCTTCCTGAATTGGCAAAGATGAAAGACACTACTGTTGCTTATTGTGAGCACTTAAACTTGTACATCATCTCTGAGATTTGGTTTGGTGATATTTATTAATGATCGAATGTGTACATCTTTTGACTCTCTAGTTACATGCCCTTCAAGAAATTCATTTTTTAGAGATATTTTAGTATATTGTATGTGCACTTGCCAGAGAGACAGAAGATGAGAAATCATCCCTCAGAGAGGATGGCCATGCCACAGCCCCTTCTCCTCCATTTTCTTGGGATCTTAGGCATGCTCACACACGTGCCTCACATGAATTTTAAGTCACCAGGTCTGGGACTTGAACCATGGTCACCTATGTGGGAGTCCAGTGACATAACCATTATGCTATCTGCTGGTTCCAGTATTACAAACATTTTTTAAAGATGGAAACATATTATGTGAATGAAAAGAGTGTACATTGTTTTGCTCCAGGTGGTAAGACTAGGGTAGAATTTACTAAAATAAAGTTTCTTTACTTAAAGCACTTACCTGTTATTGGCCATTTTAGACATTAAACATGTGGAATATCCGTATAGCTCTTGCCACTCATTGATAATGTAATATAAAAAAATAAAAGTCACCTATCTTTCTTAGTGCTTCACAAATACTCGCAGAAGAAGATTGACATCATGGGCCCTGTTGTCTTCAAAGTGTCTTAGAAAGTGCTTTCAAAAGTTTTTCTAGTTGTTCATTGCTAAAAATAGATTTTAATGACTTGGATACTTTCTAGACCATTTGTTGTTTAACACAGGAATAGAATTCCAGAGATGGTGGTAAAGACTGTGTCCTTTGCCACAGAATTCAGTTAGGGGGCAAAAAAAGGACTATTGTATTCTAGGACTTGAAGGACAAAGGATACTACTTTATAGTGCAAGGAATAAGTGAAGAAGCCTGTTGACAAGAAAAATGGTAATAGAGCAGTAACTTGACATAATATTTAATTATATTTACTTCTCATTATCTAAAAATTATTTTCTATTTTACCACAGTATGTACTAGAAAGAGAACCAGGAGACTAGGCATTCAGTCTTGGATATACAGTACCATTAGTTTATTTAAGCACTTCTCATCTCAACAAGATTTAAACCTCTAGATAATTGCCAGCTTACTAATGCTCGTTACAGCTTCCCAGTTGATTTTACTTGTGAGTCATAAGTCTAGTATAGTGAATGTCTAGGAAATTTTACAGTAATGGAGTTTGTCTTTTTTTAGGAAGTTAGGTGGTTTTAAAAACAGGTGTAACTTGGTTTCTCTCTGGTGTGTGTGTTTGTTAGCCTACACTTCCCACTACATCTGGTCCTTTTTGTAGGAATTGAGAACAAAATTATTCTTAGTGTAGGGGAAAGTTGAAGATGTATGTATACCATGGAAAAGCAACTAATGGAGAGTGTGTTAACAAACAGGAATAGAGTACAGGCAAAAGTGGCCCAGCCTGTATAGGAGTGCAAGTGGTAGGGCACAGCTACATGGGAAGCCTGGGTTCTGTTTCTGGACCGGCCTGAACAGGCCAGCTGCAGTGCTTAAAATCCTAGCTAACAGAGGATAGGACAGAAGGATCTTGATGTGGCAAGATCCTATCAAAAAATACCTATTCACTCCTTCTCTTTCTCTCATTAAAAAGCGGGGGGAAGGGGAAGCCGGTAGTGTGGTGGTTAAGGTACTGGATTCTGACATGGCTGACCAGGGTTCAAGTCCTGGAACTGGCAGCTTGAAAATCACACCAGGCACGTGTGTATGCATGCCCAAAATCCCAAGAGGAGAATGGAGGAAAAGATATTCCAACCTGGCCATCCCCCCTTGGGGGGTGATTTCTCTTTCTTTCTCTCTGTCTCCCTCTGGCAAGTGCACATACCCTATGACCAAAAAAAAAAAAAAAAGGGAAGAAGAAAGGAAAAGGTAAAACTATTTGGCCAGGAAGGTGATAGGGAGTGGAATCAGGAATCAAAAGCAATGACATTGATTGGTATTGGCTAATACCTCCCTTGTTATGAGGTGATAAACAGAGTAAAGCTACAGATTTCTTTTTGTTTTTTCATGTGTCACATGAGCAGAGTTAGAAAGTGGTCATTTTCTTGGCCTTGAAAAATGACGTCATCCAGGGGAGAACCATTAGTGACTGAGGAGAATAAAAGGGGTAAGAACTTGAGGACAATGTGGAGAGCTAATAGTAGACTTAGTTAAAAATGAATTATAGTGATGATCAAAAGGATTGCCTAGGTCTAGAGGCCCATTTCAGGGTGGAAATAATACATTTTTAATCTTTATTATTCCCACTTAAGAAACAGTTTGCTGTGGTAGTATATACTGTTTCCACCAGGTACTCAGAGGAAGAGAAAGGTATGCCTAGGCCTACACAGGACCCCTTGTGTGCTATGACTGTATACTGCTCCCACTTTCCTTAAGTCTTAATAGCATTTTTCAGTGATTTACAAGATGTACTGATGGTGCCAGGGGCCAGAATGCTGGAGTTCTACCGAATCCACTGTAGTTTTTTGGGGGTATATTAGAGAAAAAATATCTTGGTTAATTATGGTCATATATATATTATTTGACTAAAAATCAACTTTAAGTGTTCAGTGGTCATTAAAGCATTTATTTGTAGCAGAACTTTTCAGTCACTATGTAGTCTTAACTAAGTTAGAAAATTATTTAAAATATGTTATGGCAACCTAAAAGTGGTAAAAGAATACATTTATTTTTGTGCATTTTAGGGTTTCTTTTCTCCTTGAAGGATGCTTTTCCAACGAAGAGGGGTTTCTCCCTATGAAGAGTATTCACAATTGATGGATTCTAGTTTCTTGTTTAAGTACAGTAATGTGCAACATTGGCTGTAAAGAATAGTTTGGCTTATCATCAACCCTTTCCTTTTCTAAAGGTAGTAAAAGGTCTGTCAGATAACTAGTGGTGGCAATGTCTGGGGTGGTCATTTTTAGAGCTGTTAGAATTGTCATCCTTTGCGATCAGTCTTCTCTGGGGAGAGATGGCTGCATGCTCTGTTCTATTTGGGAAACCTTTCTCTTTTCATACAGTGGGCTTCAGCTCTCCTCAGTTTTTGCATGTTGTATAAAGTTAAGAGAAAACAAAAAGTATAAAAATTATAATATAAAGGCTTAAAGACCTGGTGTTATATACGCGAAAGGTTGTTTGACAGACTTAAACTTTTCTTGTTCTCTCTCCAGAAAACAGAATATGTATCACAGCAAGAGTTTCATTGGGCGTAAGAAAGTGTACCTAGAGTATGTGCTGGGGTACTGACATGCATCAAAATGTAGTAGGATATATGAATTCAGTTTGTTATTATAATTTTGTCAAGCTTGTTATTTACGTTTTAGTATTATCTGAAAAGTTTAATTAATTAGATTAGGTCCTAAGGGTTAGTTCCAACTACTTTATTAGACTGATACTTTAATAGGGAATTTTGCTCTGATGATGATCCCTCATTGGGGTTTATACTTTATTGTTTACATAGAATATTGAAATAGGCTCAATGGTTCATTGACAAACAAATACTGTGAATTACTGATGCTGTTGATACAGAAGTAGGATTGCCCTACAAAAATCAGAGCTTTTATAAGAAAATTAACCCTTTGGGGTTATTGTTATTAAGTATTTAGGAATTATCTGAGAATTAAAATTTAATTGGCTTTTCTTCTCAGATACTTTTATACTTAATGATTATATATGTTTGGGGACCTATTTCTTTTGCAATAGTTTACACACTTCTGTAGCCCAATATTTCAAAGTTTCAATTTGAATAAATATTTAAACAAAGATACCTTTAAAACATTCAACTAGTTTATAACTTTTTGGAGTCATAAGTTTTTTGGTGGGGGTATCTCTTTGAAAGTCTCAAGGATATTGGCTCTCCCCAAAATGTACAAAAATAAATTGTA
>NW_006160080.1:189403-195490 GCF_000334495.1 Tupaia belangeri chinensis | reverse complement strand
TGAGTTAACTCAGAATATTAGAATATTTATTTTTAATAAATATTAATAAAAATTTAATATTTCAATTAACACAGAGTAATACTGTAAATATAGTGCTTTAGGATTGTGCAAGATTTTTATAGGATAAAGGTCCTATTATGTACAGTAAAGATATAACAGATGAACCCGAACTCTTGGGCATTGTTTAGAAGTTAGATATTCAGCCATAGACCAAAGACCAGAAGCAAAGAAAAACAAGTTTTAGGTAACTAGTTTTCACTGTGAACTAAACATTCTAGAAATCTGATGTGTCTGTGTGAGTTTGTGTACTGTGTGTAAGAATATATGCATTTCTTTTGTAGCCACGTCATGAATATTTTAATGTCCCTGTGTACTAAATGACTACTCATCAAGTATGCAGACTTTCACAGAGGAAATAGAGAGCTGATATACTTATGAAAGAAAATATCCTCAGCTTGGTGACTGATTACCTTGTATGAAAATAATAGAACATTTCAGAACTAGTACCTTTACGATTGTATTTTTTCTTGTTCCCATTTTCAGCTTTTCTGTTTTATTGTCATTTGATACATGACCTTGATATAGCTTATTCTTGTTCACACTGATTTAATTTCTTTACACAGTATGGCCTATGAATGTTTTAAATGACATTTCATCTTAAACACATACATATTGTCATTAATGAGCCATCTGTAATTCATCTTATAAAAAGAAAACCTGGCAATCATTAAAATATTTACCAAAGACAATGGAGCTGAAGTGCTAGGCTGAAACAAGCAGTGCCATAATATGTAGTGTGGTTTGGTTTACCAATGTTGAAAGAAAAGTGAGACTATATTTAGAGTAATAATCTTACAGTCTGTATGAGCTAATATGCTCTAATGTGTCACATAAAAGTGTATATGGAAATAATACAGGAAAATAAAACAATTCTGTACCATTTTAAAATATTTAAGGTTAAGACATTGTATTGTATTTGAGAAATTTTGTAGTACCACATTTAAGTTACATTTGTGCCATATAAAACAATCTCTTTAAGAACAGAAAGCTGTGTCAGAAAAGTCTCTCTTGTTATATTTATTGCTTAATAGTAGCCATTTAAAAGCATTAATACTGAGTTTATTATAGTTCAAAATTTCTAATATTCAGTTTCAATACCTAAGTACTTATATTTTACTAGTATGGCTTTCTAATATATTCAGTCTTCATTTAAGTATTTAATGCTTTGTTAACTATGCTTCCTGTTTCTGAATATTAAAACCTTTGCTATTGATCACTATTGTATTTACTTTTAGCAAAACAGACAGCATATTATAAAAAGAAAAGTATCAAATAATTCATTGCTTATCTGTAGAGAGAAGTTTGAAGTCTGAGTCAAATATGGCATCAGTAAACAACTTAAGATGATCAAACTGGTTTACCCCTGAAAGAAAACCAATGAAAGTGTATTTTGACCAAACTTAGTATTAGGCAAGCATATTTATTTATTTTCATTCTTACTATTCTTGCTGTAATGCACTCCATTTGAAGCACCTGGAGGGGCTATCAAATGAGAAATTTAGCATTACATTTTGAAGCACTCGGAAACATTGGTCTTTCATTTCCATTTTTTCCTTCCATTCCTCCCCTTGCCCCATGATATGTTATTACTCATTTGGTTTTAATGGTCCATAAATTTGCATTGTCTCATGCCTGTTTGCTTTGGATGCTGTGTGCTGAGCTGTAACAAAATGTTGCTTATTTTTGTTATATGTATAGACCTGCTTGCTTTAAGTAGTAGATTCTGAAATAGCTTTCCTTGCATGTCTAAAATAAAAGTATTGCATGTACTTTGTCTCATGTGAATGACTTTTTTCTTCTCCGTCCCTTTTGATAAAATGATGTATTTTATATTTTTGTTTTTCCAGGTAATTTTTTTTAAATTGGCAAAAAACATATAACCTAGAATTCACCATTTTAACCATTTCTGATTATAGAGTTTAGTAGTGTGAAGTATATTCACATTGTCAGGCAACAGGTCTCCAGAACTTGTTTTCATTTTGTAAAACTGAAAGACTGTATAACCCATTAATCAACAACTTCCCAGCCACCCCCCATGCTATTCTACTTCATTTCTATGAATTTGAGTACTTTACATAATAAGGGACACCCCAGATAATTTTGAGCTACAATTTCAGTGTAATTTGTGAAGATTACATTTTACATTATAAACAGAATTTGTAAAAAAAAAAAAAAAAAAGACTTGTAGAATGTAAAAGGAATAAAATGTCTATGATTCTTTGAAGCTATAGGACTTTTAGAAAGAACGAATGTTTTAAATAATGCATATTTGATAAGCAACATGAGTCTATAGGAAATACTATATAAGATTTCAAGAGAGCTTCTATTACTCTTGGGAGTGTTGGATCATTTCTATTACTTTCTTTTAAAAATTTTATGAAAACTTCAAGAAAGGCAGAGAATAGTATAAAAAACCCTCGGGTACTCATCACTCAGCTTCAGCAACCATCAGCTTAATACTCTGCTTGTTTCCCCATCCCTTCTTACTCACATTTTTGCCTCAGTATTTTAGAGCAAGCTCTAGACATCTTTCATTTCATTGTTAATAACTTCAGTATGTGTCCCTAACACGTAAGTAGCATGCCCAACTAAATTAACTGTAACTCCTAATACCTTGTACCTACCTTAGTTTTTCCTAATTGTCTGAGAAGTGCCCTTTTTTTTATCATTGATATAACCAGAGTCCAAACAAAACACACCACATTGTTTCTGGTTAACAATTCTTTTCATCTTTAACAAGTCTACTTTTTTTCTTCTCACCATTTTTTTTTTAACCATGTCATTCATGCTGTAGAATTTCTGATATCCTATATTTGGCTAATTGTATTCTTTTATTTATTAAGAGCAAGAGAGACAGAGAGAGAAGGATAAGCACTGTCAACAAGGTCTCATGCTGCAATCCTCTCCACCCCAGCCTCTCCTAGCCAGCCAGAATCATAAGGCCACATAGTGCACCCAGCATGTACAGGTCAACCTGGAACCAAACTCGATCTTTCATGCCCTAGCACCACAAGAGTGCTGTGCTACTGCTGCACCACCACAGCTGGACAGGCTGATTTTATTTTTATGGTGACGTTTAACGTGTACTGTCCCCCCCCACTCCCTGGCCATCTATAATTAGATCTTTAAACTGATTAGATTGAGGTTCAGTGGGGGGTAAGAGTACTTCATAGATTATGCTGCCTCTAAAAAAATACTTTTGTTCAGCAAAGCTGGGTTTTACCCGTTTTTCATTACTATACATACATACTAAAGAGGTCATTTTATGTACTTATATAGAGCTGATTTCTAGTTCTTCAGTTTAGTACTGAAATGTTTAGATTTCAGTTATGTAAACATTATCACACTAACATTTTTTGAACACTTTCTGTAAATCTGGCACTGAGAATTAACTCACTCAATTCCAGCATATGAAGGTAAGTACTACTATTCTTGTTTTCCTAATGAGAAACAGACCATAGAGTTTAATTAAGATCACACCATGAAGCGCTTTACATATGGTTAGATCCAATGTTGTAAGGATTTATGGTTTAATATAATTTTTTTCTCCTTGTTTTATGCTGTACCATGATTAGGATGCAAAAGTAAGTTTATTTATTACTAGATACTAGAAGTTTACTCTGTTTCCCTTTAAAAGATTAAAATATAGTGTTGCCTTTTAATTATAAATGGTTGCTAGTTAACACGTGAAAGTTGACCTACCGAGGCTGGGAAGTGGCATGGTGGTTAAAGGTGCTGGACTCCCACATGGCCGACCACAGTTCAAGTCTCGGACCTGGTGGCTTGCTTTCTCACTTCCTCTCTCTCTCTCTCTCTCTCTCTCTCTCTCTCTATCTCTCTCTGATCAAAACTCAATAATAATAATAAATAAAGTTAAATCAAATGTTTTTTTTCTTTTTTTGAGAGAGAGATTTTTTTTGCTCTAAGGGCACGTGCGCTTGCCAGGCAGAGAGAGACAGAGAGACAGAAAGTGAGAAATCCCCCCCCCAGGGGGAATGGCCACACCGCAATCCCTTCTCCATTCTCCTCTCAGGATCTTGGGCATACACGCACACGCGCCTGGCGTGTGTTTAAGCCACCGGGTCCAGGACTCGAACCACAGTCGACTACGTGGGAGTCCAGCGACATAGCCATTACGCTAACTGCTGGTCCCTAAAATAATTCTTAGGTTAAAAAAAAAAGGGAAAGTTGACCTACTTAGTCTTTTTCTATTTTCTAAGGAAGATCAGCCACTTTGGAAAAATTTTTAAATAGTTCTTTTCTAGATACGTCTTTTTTCTTCCTTTGACAATTAAAGGTGAATAACAGTTGTTACATAGGACCAAAAAGAATATAATGCATTCTGTCCCAGAGCATTCTTTATTCTTTCTGTACGTGCCCCCCACCTGTGCCTCTGATTGCCCTTGGGAGGTCTCAGAAGGTGACCCTTTCTGAAGCCTTTCTGCTGTGGACAGTTAAGTAAAAAATTCAATAGGAAGATATTTCCATAAATATATGTAACAGAAGAGCATGGGAAACAACACTGGGTAAAGAATTGTGAGAAGGGCAGGAGGCAATAATGGTGGGAGAAGTTCCCTGTCTGCTTTTTGCAGGTTTTGAATTTGTTTTGGAACTTTAACAGTGAGATAACTTATCTTTCCTATGTATAATTGAGTAGCAGTGATTTAATAAATGGCCAGTGGGTTTGTACTGGACTTGACTTTTTGTGTTAACAGCAACAGTGCTCAGCATGATAGTAGGTCATCAGGTATGTAATGATTGCCAAAAACATCCATCTGTGGTTTGTTCTGGGCACAAACCCCTAAATAACCACTGTCTGTCGCTAGTATAATAGAATGCTATGACACTGAATTGCTTTCTTTATTTAAAGTGAGCATGTCTTTCTTTGTCAATTTTTCATTCTGAAGACCCACTGGATATGCTTACCAGAGTCTCACATTTTCCCTCCACAGGAAGCTGAAACCCCACGTAGTGTTCTTGAAGAAATTGGACTGACATAACTCTCCTCTCTTGTTGGTGACTTCTTGTGGCATTTCACACACCGTAGATGGTCACTGCCTTCATGTCCATGTTAGCTAATGGTGTAAGATGATGTCTTGTCAGTATTACTGTTTTGCTAAACCGCTTGTTTTAGGCCTACACAATTTTTTTTTAAAGGGAACTTTGGTTAATTACATGATAAATTAAGGGATTTAAATATGAATTAGAATGATGAGAAAAAGATACCTTTTACAGGTATTTTTCAATTTATAAGTGAGTTTCTCTTAATCTGATTATGTGCATATTTGAAAATTATCCATCTATATACATATGAAATCAATCAGGCAGTATGCATTTATTAATTACTGTATTTGAATTATAAAGTGAAACCTGGTTTTATGAAACCAAAGACTAATACAACATTTCAGTATACATAAGAATAAAGGGAATTGACACTTATCAAATGAAGGAAAATTAATCTGTGTTGAAACTTAAAAAGAAAAAAAATATACCAAAGACCCCTATTGGAAACTACATATCTTAAAACAAAGGGAATATAGCTTATTTTAAATCACTAAATTTGAATGCTGCTGTCTTACACTAAAAAGTATTCCTTAAGCGTTTTGAACCTGGGGTGAACACATTGTTCATGTGAGTGAGCACATCAATTTTCAAGGCCAAGGCACATTTGACTCCTGAGATGAATTTTTTGTGGACATAATCATTTACCTAAGTTGGATTGTTTTTGATGCCCCAAAATAAAGTGGGAATGTTAATTTACCAGGAATTCATCATAACAGTATCTTATAGAAAACCTGTTACTCGTCACACAGTGTTGCATAAAGTCATTGTTTAAAGCACGACTGTTCCCTCTGGGGTGCTTATTAAAGCCAAATTTATTTTTGCTTCCCTCCACTTAGAAGTGCTGCAGACTTTATAGCAGCTTCCTTTCCTTCCATGGCACTGCCTAGTTATCAGAAGTCTTATAAAAGTTTTAAGAAAGAACACCTTTCATATAAACAAGGGAGACTTGAATGAGGTAAAATG
>NW_006160080.1:168621-176703 GCF_000334495.1 Tupaia belangeri chinensis | reverse complement strand
ATCCAGACCCAAGAAATACAAAGAGGACACCAAATGGAATCAACCCAAGAAGATCTTTTGCATGGACATAATAGAAAGATTGGCCAAAACCACAGACAAAAACAAGATACTTAAAATTGGAGAGAGAGGAACGTTAAGTTACTTACAAAGGTTATCCCATTAAGTTAACACTGGACCTCTTTTTGGAAACAATGCAAGCAAGGAAAGAATGGGAAGTATAGTCAAAATGTAAAATGGAAAACATTTTCAAACAAGATTTATAAACCTGGCAAGATTATCCTTCCTATGGGGGAAAAAAAGCTAACATTCTCAGATAAACAAAAGACTAAATAATTTACCAACTCCAGTCCAGCCCTTCAAGAAATTCTGAAGGTAGTGCTATACCAGGAAAACTAAAGTCAGAAAGACAGATATAAGAGAACAAAAAACAACTAAGAAAATGGATCACTTAATAATAATAACATATCCAGAAATATCAAAATAATGTTTAATGTTAATGGATTAAATTCTCCCGGCAAGAGATGCAGACTGGCTGAATGGATAACAAGAACAACAACAAAACAAACAAACAAACCCTCTATCTGTTGCCTACAAGAAAGGCATTACCTTGTGGATAAAGAAATAGAAAGACTAAAAATGAAGGGCTAAAAATAGGTATTCATGTGAATGGAAATCAAAGAAGGGTTGGAGTCATGATACTGATTTCAGACAAAATATGCTTTACGACAAAAACAGTAAAATGAGACAAAGGACATTATATAGCAGTCAAAGGGCTTATTCATCAAGAAGGTATAACACTTACAACTATCTATGCACCCAACTCAGGAGCACCTAAATATATGAAGGAAAGACTGCTACAGCTAAAAGAGATAGGTTGCAACACTATAATTGTAGGGGGTCACAACACCCCATTATCTCCTTTAGGTAAAGCTTCTAGATAAGAAAAAAAATCTGAGAATTACAGTACCTAAACAATGCTATAAATCAAATGGACTTGACAGACAGCTATAGAATTTTTCAGCTTAAGACCACAAAATATACATTCTACTAACCCCCTCATGGAATCTTTTCAAAGATTGACTGTATAATGGGACACAACTCAAGCCTTTACAGATTCAAAGTCATAGAAACTATGTCCACCATCTTCTCTGATCATTACGGAATTAAACGTGATATTAATTTCAGGAAAAATCTTCAAATATACACAAACATATGGAAACTAAACAACCTACTTCTGAATGACTTCTCAACTACTGAAGAAATTACGTCTGAAATGAAAACAAATGATAATGAGTACATGAGTTTCTATAATCTCTGGGACATTACAAAAGAAGTCATAAGAGGGAAATTCATAGCAATTAGTGTGTGTGTGCATAAGAAAAAGATGGAAAGGTGGCAAACAGTCAACCTGACATCATGCCTCAGGGAATTGGAAAGGCAACAATAAAAAAATGCCAGAAAAAAAGAAATAATGAAGATTTAGGAGAAATAAATGAAATAGAAAAAAGAAACTCACCTAGGTGCATGCCCAAGATCCCAAGAGGAGTATGGAGGAGAAGGCATTGCAGGAGAAGGTATTGCAGTGTGGCCATCCCCCTGAGAGGTGATTTCTCACTTTCTGTCTCTCTTTCTCTCTCTGTCTTTATGGCGAGTGCATGCACCCTATAGCAAAGAAACAAAACAAACAAACAAACAAAAAACCTCTCAGAAAAGAAGAAGAAGAAGAAAGAAAGAAAGAAAGAAAGAAAGAAAGAAAGCAAGCAAGCAACCAGATAAATCAAATATGCATTATTTGGCAATATTACAACAGACACAATAGAAATACAAAATATCATTAGAGGGTGCTATGAACAACTACATTCCAACAAGTGAGAGAACATGGAGGAGATGGACAAATTTGTGGGTGTATGTAACCTACCAAGATTTAATCAGGAGGACATAGAAAGCCTGAAGAGGTCCATAACAAGCCATGAGATTGAGTCAATAAAAATGACCTCCCAACAAAGTAAAGCCCAGGTCCTGATGGCTTTACTTCTCAATTCTACAAAATACTTTAAAAAGAGTTAACTTCCATTCTACTCATATTATTTGTAAAGATCCAAAAGGAAGGAGACCTCCCAAATTTATTTTATGAAGTCTCCATCATCCTCATTCCAAAAACAGATCAAGACTTGACAAAAAAACAAAAAGTGCAGACAAATATCTCTGATGAAGAAAGACACAACAATTATCCACAGGATACTAGCAAATCGTATCTAACAAAACATTAAAAAGATTATTCATCATGATCACGTGGACTTTATTCCAGGGATAGAGCGATGATTCAATACATGCAAAACTATAAACATTATACACCACATCATCGGAAGAAAGACAAAAACCGTATGATTATTTCAAATGATGCAGAGAAAGCATTTGACAAAATACAGCATCCCGTCATGATTATGGTTTTTAACAATATTGGCATAGAAGGGTCATTTCTCAGCACAAGAAAAGCCATCTATGAGAAGCCATCGCTGACATTATACTGAATGGGGAAATTCTTAAAGAGTTCCCACTACAAACTGGTACTAGACAAGACTGCCCACTCTCCCCACTCCTTTTCAATATAGTACTGGAAGTCTTAGTCAATGCAATTAAAAAAGAAAATAAGATACGAGGCATTCAAATACACAAAGAAGAGTTGAAAATATCTTTCTTTGCAGATGACATGATGGTATACTTAGAAGACCCAAAGGTTTCTCTGAAGAAAGTTCTCAAAGTAATATATGAATAATAAATGCAATAAAGTGCCAGGACACAAAATTAACATCCAAAAACTATAGCATTTATATATATGAACAAGTTTACTGAGGTAGAAGTGAAGAAAGGAATCCCTTTTACCATAGCCATAAAATGTGTAAGACACCGACAGCATCTCTTCCTCAGCCAGGCGACAGGGGCTTCCCCTCAGCCTCCGCAGCCTCTGCCACCAACACCTCCCAAGCTCCGCCACGCCCCCGGCCCGCGGCCGCCGTGCAGTTCATGTTGCTTTTTAGTCATCAGGGAAAGCTTCCACTGCAGAAATGATATGCTAGTCTGTATTTTTGCTGTGCCATCAAGGATCAGGACAATTAACTAATTACCCTGGAAATAATTCACCGTTCTGTGGAATTACTTGACAAGTATTTTGGCAGTGTGTGTGACCTTGCTATCATCTTTAATTTTGAGAAGGCTTATTTTATTCTCGATGAGTTTCTTTTGGGAGGGGAAGTTCAGGAAACATCCAAGAAAAATGTCCTTAAAGCAATTGAGCAGGCCGATCTACTGCAGGAGGAAGCTGAAACCCCGCGTAGTGTTCTTGAAGAAATTGGAGTGACATAACTCTCCTCTCTTGTCGGTGACTACTTGTGGCACTTCACACACCGTAGAGGGTCACCCCCTTCATGTCCATGTTAGCTAACGGTGTAAGGTGATGTCTTGTCAGTATTACTGTTCTGCTAAGCCACTTCTTTCAGGCCTACACACTTGTTTTTTTTTGTTTGTTTGTTTTGTTTTTTTTTTTAAAGGGAACTTTGGTTAATTACATGATAAATTAAGAGATTTAAATATGAATTAGAATGATGGGAAAAAGATATCTTTTACAGGTATTTTTCAATTTATAAATGAGTTTCTCTTAATCTGGTTATGTGCATATTTGAAAATTATCAGTCTGTATACATGTGAAATCAATCAGGCAGTATGCATTTATTAATTACTGTTACTTGAATTATAAAGTGAAACCTGATTTTATGAAACCAAAAACTAATGCAACATTTCAGTATACATAAGAATAAAGGGAATTGGCTTATCAAATGAAGGAAAATTAATCCGTGTTGAAGCTTAAAAAGAAAAAATATAAACCAAAGACTCCTATTGGAAACTACATATCTTAAAACAAAGGGAATATAGCTTATTTTAAATCACTAAATTTGAATGCTGCTGTCTTACACTAAAAAGTATTCCTTAAGCGTTTTGAACCTGGGGTGAACACATTGTTCATGTGAGTGAGCACATCAATTTTCAAGGCCAAGGCACATTTGACTCCTGAGATGAATTTTTTGTGGACATAATCATTTACCTAAGTTGGATTGTTTTTGATGCCCCAAAATAAAGTGGGAATGTTAATTTACCAGGAATTCATCATAACAGTATCTTATAGAAAACCTGTTACTCGTCACACAGTGTTGCATAAAGTCATTGTTTAAAGCACGACTGTTCCCTCTGGGGTGCTTATTAAAGCCAAATTTATTTTTGCTTCCCTCCACTTAGAAGTGCTGCAGACTTTATAGCAGCTTCCTTTCCTTCCATGGCACTGCCTAGTTATCAGAAGTCTTATAAAAGTTTTAAGAAAGAACACCTTTCATATAAACAAGGGAGACTTGAATGAGGTAAAATGACATTAGTTGGCCCTATATTTTTTAAACCTCTATAAACGCTCAGCCTCTCTTTTATACATGCTTACATGTATCTAAATGTGTCTTCACGGTTTACACTCTCACTGTATATGCCGGATTAAGCTTTGTTGTGATTGTGACCAACATTCAGGCCACGTGAGCACTGTCTTACCACATTGCCAATTAGTGTAATAAATGTTCAACGTACAAACACTGTAGTGTGTTTTCATCTCTCTCCAAAAGTTTGTCAAACTATGGAAAGCTGCTGAAGGAAGAATTTTTTTTTTCAGTACAATGTTGAAAATCACCCTCCATTTGAATGTGGTGGTGGTTATAAGCACACAAAATAAATGGCAGAAGATGTAAGGAGTCTTTGTGTACTTCAAGTTCATTAAAACATAACAGATTCCATGCTATCCAGAGCTTATTTACACATTTATCTCCAACCAATAAATGCTTTTAAAACCTTGATGAAGCTGACTTTTCTACTCTGTGAATGAACAACTCAGATTATTCCACGTAATTAAAAGGTATTCTACATCAACTGGATTTCTCTTACTGCTCATGAACTGGAGGCGCTAGCACAGGCATAGAAAGGGACTGGTATTTGCAGACTAGACTGAGGAATATGTAAACAACAGGTCAAAAGTTTGGTTAGCAAGGCAGTTAAGAGACCTATTACTGCAGACATTAAATGTTCTTACTTATTTATTTTGGAGAGGATTTTGCTATAGGATGCTGTACTCGCCAGGAAGAGACAGAAAGTGAGAAATCATCACGCTGGGGGGATGACCACGCCACAACCTCTTCTCCATTTTCCTCTCCGGATCTTGGGCACACATGCAGAGTTAAAGCCACCCGGTCGGGACTCAAACTATCTACTACATGGGAGTCCAGTGATGTAGCCATTACACCATCTGCTGGTCTTGGAAATGTTATATTCTAAAGAGGTTTTTTTGTTTTAAGTTTTTTTGCTGTAGGGCATGTATGCTCCCCAGAGACATAGAGAGAGGGAAGATGAGAAATCACCCCCCAGAAGGGATGGTCATGCCACACTCCCTTCTCCAATCAGGATTCTCTGGAAAAACATGCACATGTGCCTAGCATGACGGTCCAGGACTTGAACTGTGGTCAACTATGTGGGAATCCAGCGCCTTAGCCATCATGCCACCTACTGGCTCAAAAAACTGGGGTATTTAATCCACAATCAAGTTAGCCTCTAGTCTACTTAATAAAAAGACTGAGGTTTAAGAGCCTCAGACATGCAGCAATTCACTGAAAACAGGCAGGCCTGTGGGCTTCTGTCAGCAATATAGAGTGGGAATTTTTGAATCATAAATAGTACTCAGGTATATGTATTTTTTTAAAAAAGTAAATTTAATTTCAAGATGAACATTTACCAGAACAACAAAGCAGTGAGTGGCTTCCTTCCTACCCACCCTCCTTATCTCACTGCCCATTAACATTCCCGGGAAAAGATATCAGCACCTCAGCTGTCCAGCTCAAGATGGTAGTTTTTTTCCCCTCTATTTAGCCTATTCAGTTTTGCACACCAGTGTATGTTAATTAGAAAAGTATTGAAAAATGCTAAATTTAATAATTACTAAGCATTCGTTAACTCACTAAGCTATAGAATTTTTTAAAAATCACTTTTAGGGTAAATAAGACAAAATAAGATTCTTAAAGTTTGCTCTAGGATGCATGTACTCACCAGAGAGAGAAGAAAAGTGAGAAATCGCCCTCCAGGGGAGATGACCACTCTGCAATCCCTTCTCTTAGGATTTTGGGCATGCATGCAAACACACCTGGCATCTTTCCAGCTGCTGGATCCAGGACTCAAACAGTGCAGTTGGCCACCTTAACCACCATACCAGCAGCTGGCCCCAAAGCAGATTTTTTAGTTTGTTTATGATAGAGTACATGTGCACATGTAAGAATGAGTGAGAGAGAGAGACAAGCACCCCTTGACTGTCTCATCAACACATGACCCTCCAGCTCGAGAGAGAAAGAAGCACTCTTTCAAGTTCTCATTACTCCATGATTCCCTTCCTCCCTTAGCCCTCTAGCTCTCCAGGAGAGTACGCACATACCTAGTGTGTTTTCAAGTTGACCTGGGGAACGGAACCTATAATCTGTCATGTGGCTTACAACACTCCAATTAAGTCTGTGCCCAAGTTGGATGTTTTAAAGTGAAATTATTCTGGACCACATACCTTGTTTCTTTTATTGACTACAGTTTTAAAGAACTCTTATGCTTAACAGATGTCACACACAAATCCCATTTTTAAAGAACTTTCTTCTTGCTGTTTCCTTTGTTAACTTTTCAGTATTTCTTTATTCTGAAATCCCACATTTACCAAATGTCACGTACTCTGAAACTCAAGATCCCAAGTATGTCAATGGAAAGAGTTATTAAAAAATGTATAAGGAAGTGTGAGAATGTCTTATTTGTGATCTGAAATCTAATGATACGATGCCCAGAGCTTTTTTTTACATTAGGCTCTCTTCTCTAACTAATCTTCTATGATTTTTTTTAATACCAGGATTGCACATTCAGTAGCAATGACCCTAATTTTTCTAGAAATGACAAACAATGTTTATCCCTATATACATAATTTTCTTCTAACACTATAAAAAAGATGTGCAGCTGGATAGAAAGCCCCCAGCTAAAGGGAACTATAGATAGGGAGTAGGGAAAAAAACTGGCTCTATGAGTTAGTGCTTTACAACAAAATTTTAAAGCAAAAACACTGCTTGGCTATTACATGTAGAAAAATCTAACAGTATAAAGAAAGGGCAAACAAGAATCAATGGCCATTAAATACAGACAAATGTATTCCAATTATCCAATATGTACAAAAACACTCAAGCATATAACATTTAGGCTCATGTGAAAGCAAAGCTTACTGTTGTAAACTATGTAGTCTCTGGAAGCAACTGGTAAATATTTTAGTATTCTTCTCCCTTGATGTAATTTATCCTAAGAAGTGTGGAAATATTTAAGGAAATCCATCACAGGACTGTTTTCAGCACAGGATTCTTTAATGGTACAAAATAAAAAATCCAACATTAGAGATATGGTTAAATAAATCAGTAGATCCAAGCTGCAGTGAGTAAAAATAACAAGAATAAGACTTAATGGAATAGGACAGTTTCTTGTGAAAAGAAAAAAGCATATTCAGCTGTAGTCATAAGTAAATTTCCTTTAAAAAAAAAAGTACACAGCCATTTAAAAAAAGACTAAAGCAATGCTCTGATGTTAATTGATTAATCAGGGTTAGGATGACAAGTAATTTTCATGTTACACATTTTCTGTTTCCTAGGATTTCTATACTAAATACATTTTACAATTATCAGAGGATAACAATCTTTTAAAATAGGACTTCAGGCTACATAGGGTTCAGTTTCAGTTGCAAATCCATTTGAGCTCACAGCCCTCTATCCAAGTACGTAGCAGCCATAAGTAAGATTCACAATCATTTAAAAGCGAAACTGGTTTATTTGGATTTGGGACTCTGAACAGTTCTGTCTCTACTACCTGACCTCCTCCTGCCACGGCTCCTGGAAGGAGAGGAACTCAGGCTCCGGCTCCAGCTCCGGCTCCGGCTCCGGCTCCAACTCCTGCTTCGGCTCCTGCTGAGGGTATGGCTCCGGGTGCGAATCCGAG
>NW_006160080.1:165600-168599 GCF_000334495.1 Tupaia belangeri chinensis | reverse complement strand
CTCGGGCGCCTCCTCCGGCTCTGGTTCCGGCTCCTGCCTCCCTGAGCCCGGCTACGGTCTCTTTTTCTTCCTCTGCTTCGTGAACTATGCCTCTCCCGACTCTTTGATGTTCTTTTGTGAAATTTCTTCCCTCTGTTACTACTTCTCCTTTTCCTATCTGATTCCCCATTTCTTTTGTAGTGGTCTGGGCTAGGGCTTCTTCTTCTTCTTGGCCTGCCATAGTATTCATCACGGTGGCCCATCCTCTCTCTCCTCTCTGAGTTCTTACCGAAAGAGGAGCCAGTCCGATCTGGAGACAGGTAGATGTCTCTGTTAGCTTCCCAAAATTCATTGTTGGGATTCCTGAACACATGAAGGAAGTTGCAGTGTTTTCCTCTTGGACACTGTTGTATTTCAAATAAACCTGCAATGGCACAGTGATGAAACAGCACTTATTACTGTGCATTCTGAAGATGGTACTTCATCCTTTCCAGTAGGGATATTTCTGATGTTTGGATGTATCAGAATATCTGTATATTAATTTAAAGGGGTTTATATAAATTGATGTCATAGTTTGGTTCCCAGAATTTTAAAAATGTTCAAATGCTCAACAAATGACATTCTGAAAAGTATTAATAACAAATTAGAAGTTTGATGAACCAGAATGTCCTGTGTCCCTATTGGATTACGGTTCAGAGTGCAACTATACAAATGGTGACCACATGATCCTTTCTGGGTTGTCCCTATTGCAATGATCAACAATTTAGATCTCCAGTTAACACCAAAGAACCAGCTTTTGAGGTTCCTGTGGTAGAAGTATCACTTGGGGGTATGGTGGTGATAGGCCAGAACCAGTGGTCAAAAGAGAAGGTCTGTTACAGGTGGAAGAACCTGTACTTTCTTTACACTTTAAAAATGAGGATAAATACCAGCCTTATTCCTTAAATTTACCAAGTGCTTTTAACACTGAAGATTCTTGTCAAAAGTAAAATCTATCTGAATAACTGAATCTCCTTCTGGAGTCTCTGAACTTTTTTTTTAAGTACTAAATCCCCCAAATATATAAAACAGCTAAGAGTGTAATACCTCCAATATCACATGCTATATACAAAAATTAACCCAAACTGGATCAGAGACCTAATATGACATGACACTGCAATGCTGAAGAAAACATACAAGTAAGTAAACCTTTATGACACTGGCCTAAGCAATGGAGTCCTCTATATGACACAAAAAGTAAAAAATAATAAGATAAACCAGACTTCATCAAGATTAAAAACTTGTGTTTCAAGGAATACAAAACAAAAAGACAATCCATAGAATGGGAAAAAATATTGGTAGATCATATTTTTGATCAGGTACTTGTATGTAAAATATATCAAGAACTCTTAAAACTCAGTAATAAAAAGACAACCTACTTAAAAATGAGCAAAGGATCTGAATAAACATCTCCCCAAAGACTTATAGTCAATAATAAGAAAAAATGCTCAACATCATTGGCCTCTTAGAAAAATAATAAAGCTATTATTTTTGTTTCTGTTTTTATTGAAATAGCTTGGGGGAATCAAAGTCACATTTAAGAGCACTTCACTGAATCACCCTGATTTCCCAGGAACTGGTAAAAGTAACCCTTGACAGAGAAAACAACCCCATCTTTTCATCTCTCAAGACTTAAACTTACAGTTAAGGTATAATGGTTCTTTTTTTCCTAAGCAAGGAATTCTAAAATCCTTTGCTCCCTCCACAAATGGCTTTAAAATGATAGCATCGAGACAAAGTAGCCAAAGATTCAGACTTTATATGTATTTTTAATAAAAGGTTTTAAGCAGGAGAGTGTAGTGCAAAGGAAGAATACAAGCACAGAATAATATAAGTGCTCCTCTGAGGCATTAGAGCTTCATCTCTTTTCACCTGGGGAACTTCCACAAGTTTGGCTCAGCCCACTAACAGGAATTAGACATAACCAGGCCTTCAAAACTGCTGGCTACTCTCCACACAGGACTGACTCACTTCCTGATTTGCCTGCCCATCTGATGAGTCAGCCTGACAAAATGCATGCTAAACCCTTCCTACACCTACTATCAGTCTCCAATATACAAACACATGTATTTCAAATAAGGTGGGAAATGCTACAGGTGATGTTTGAGGTGGGAATAATGACATAAGATTCATTAGGGATAAAGATGAAAACAAACACAAACATAGCTCAAGTGAGGAGAACCGATAAATAGAAAACACCCCAGGAACTGTGACAAGGGAAAAAAAGGCTTCCTGTAGACATGAGTTCTCAGGCTTTCTGAAGTGTCAGACACAAAGCCCAGGACTGAGAATCAGGAGACTGAAACACTAGCTCTGACTCTTTCACTGATACATGTGACCTCAGTCACCTCATTTCATCCATAAAGTGACCTACAAGGTATGTTACAGATCTAAACTGTGGCCTGTGTGGGGCAAAAGCTATGCTTCACTCCTATAAAAGATTGTTTTTTTCCCCTATGCATACCCCATTAGATAACAGTGCACAGTTGGGGGGAAAAATCATCATATCATCTTTTACCACAAATCGCCATTTTCCATCGGGTCACCGGGCAGAATTCGCACTGAAGCTGCCGACCTGCATACCATCGACCATTAAACAGAGAAAGGGCGGCTTGGCATTCTTCCTCCCTTCAAATGGAAAGTCAAAAGATGTGCTTTACAGTAACTTTCTAATATGTAGATTAACACTACTATTAATTAACCCTTTTGTTAATCTATTGTAGGACCATGAAGTTCACTGTTTTTGTACTACGTAGGGAGTCCTCATTAGAGCATTTGAGTTTCCTAAGCTCACAATTTATTCAGGAACCCTTTTCACCAACCCTCTGAGAGGTTTCTGATGTATGGAAACTGGCTTGAGTCAAAGTTTCTTAATCCAAAAGATTGCTATTAAAAATGCAGAAGTGTTTTTCATTGTTAGAGCCCATTCTTTCTAGCTAGGATTGCGGTTCCTTTTATTACAATGGTTAATTTAAACAATT
>NW_006160080.1:151557-165551 GCF_000334495.1 Tupaia belangeri chinensis | reverse complement strand
GAATGATACAGTAACTGCTCTCTCCGGGCCGGGCTGGTCCACACCCAGATTATTTTGGGCTTCGATCTCTGGCTCTTTTGATTTATTCTTTTATATTCTCTGCTCTAGCTATTCCTTTTCAGTTTGGATTTTAATTCCAAGATTACCTCATAATGTAACCATATTGTAAAAGATTCCAAACTATGTAGGTATACACGGAATGAAATACAAATGTATAAATTTCAAATCCCTTCTATATTTCTATATTTAGCTCTTAATATTTATATTTCTTTTCTTTTTTTTTTTAAGAGAGATTTTTCCTATAGGGCACATGCACTTGCCATAGAGCCAGAGAGACAGAAAGCGAGAAATCACCTCCCAGAGGGAGATGGCCATGCTGCAATCCCTTCTCCTCCAGTTCCTCTTGGGAGTTTGGACATGCACATACACGCGCCCAGGATGAGTTTTAAGCTGCTGCGTTCAGGGCTCGAACTGCACTCAATTACGTGGGAGTCCAGTGACGTAACCATTACATCGTCTGCTGGTCCCTTAATATTTATATTTCTAAAAAATACCATACATATAAAAGCTATATATCCAGTGGGAAAATCCCAGCTGTCAACAGGAACAAAATACACCATGACAAAACATGAAGACTATGCTCAGAATACTTACGATTGGTACTGAACATACACGTTGCCTCTCAGATGAGGTTCCAAGTTGCAGCTGACCTAAGGAGAATGAAGATTGCAATCATAAGAAACTAAGGGAAAGAAACCAGCCAAATGCACTCTGTCCAGGTGAACAGTCTCAAAAGTAAAAACCACGAAAGATTCTGAGAAATACCAGTCCACTTTCAAGTCTATTTAAGACATACCGCAGGTTCTCATGATCTGATCCCTGTTGATCCAGGTCTGTTTTTTTTCCCCCACAAATACGAAATGTTTCTCACAAAAATACCAATCAGCCCATATATATACTGCCAGATTCAATAGAAACAACTTGCATTTTTCACTGAAAATGATTCAGTAAGTAAAATGTTAAGGACCCAGCAGAAGCTTTTCCATCCTATTCTCTCTCCTCCATCACACAGGTAAGTACTAGCCAGAGGATGGGTGTAGTCTTCATATTCCAGATGCAACACGCATCCACAGATCAACAGAGGCACAAACATACATATATACACTGACATGCACACACACACATCATATGTGTGCCAAGGAATATATACATACACACACACAGCATACATGCAAATGTGTGTCTGTTATGTGCAATGGGTATACAAAGATTTATGTACACACACATCCAAAGAAACCTGTAATATAGATTGATAAGCAATGTATAGTATTGCTTTACGATTTTATTTAAATACCTTTTTTTTTCCACATTCTTTTTTTAAGATGTAATCACGTAAACTTAATGACTCATTTGAATTACTGTATCCTGGATATATCCAATTATCAAATGCATTTATCTACTCTTTTAATGATGGTTAGCCAGGTGCTTCCAACTTTTCATCTACAACAGTATTGCAGCCAGCACTCCTCTGCAGGTCTCTGTGGCTGTGAGGCTCTTTCTGGGGTGTAGAACTAGGAGTATCCCAATTTGTAGCTTATGTCTACTTTCTGTGTCACCAGTATTGACAAACTGCTCTCTGGAGTGGTTCTGTAAAGTTATACATCCTCACCTACTCTTGGTATTAATGCAATTTAAAATATTTTGTCTGCTGGGTGTGAACAAGATCCCATTTTCATATGCATTGTTCCTATTACTAGTTAGGTTGAACATTTCTTCATTTGCCTTAAAAAAATGACAAATCTAGGGACCAGCAGGTGGCATGGTGGTTAAGGTACTGGACTCCCACATGGCTGACTGCAGTTCAAGTCCCAGACCTAGAAGCTTGAAACTCATGCTGGGTGTATGTGTGTGCCCAAAATTCTAAGAGGGGAATAAAGGAGAAGGGATTACAGCATGGCCATCCCCTATGGGGAGGTGATTTCTCACTTTCTGTTTCACCAGTGACTGCATGCACCCTATAGCAAAAACTTCTCACTCAAAAAAGTTGAAATTTGCATAGAAAATAGAAAAAAAATACATCATGATTTTTCCAACAACCCAATAGAATAATGATGTGTAATCTCAATGCCTCTTTTTCACTCAGTATGTTGCATCACAAACCGTGGAATACTGTGTTCAGTACTGAAAGTATCCAATGATCACCATGTCTGAAAAAAGGGTTTAAGGCTAGCTAGAGTAGTACAGTGGTAACACAACTCTCTGTGATGTGGAAGCCATATAGGTAGGACCCTGGTTTCTGTCCTGAGGTCTTCCTGTGCATACCAGTTATGTGCATACAGACCTGTGATCCTGGCTGACTGAAGATGGACCATGGCATAAAGACCCTGTTGGAAGTGTCCCCCCTCTTTTTCTCATAGAAAAAATGAAAAAGAAATCAAGATTTATGTTCTTATATAGCTTCAGAAGAAAGAATGTGCACCTTGGGTGAAAGCTGCAAGGCAGGCACCATTGAGGCAATGCACCAACATACTCAGTGAGTGGAATCGTGTCCCAACACATACACTGCAGCTCTAAGCTTCTTCCTACAGAAGAAGGAAAGGGGCACACTTTCCACCTTATGTAGCATCTAAGTGAAGGCTTAGACAGCTATGTGCAGAGAGCCTGATACAGAGAATTCATAAGCTAGAAAAGAGTGGGAGCGTGAAGGTACTGAAGAAATGAAAGATCCCTTCCAATATAGACATTAACATTCAGGAAATATGTTAATGTGTGTTTATGATTTCATGTGATATCTCTAAGGCAAGGAGGAGGGGTAGAAAGGGAGAGAGAAAGAAGTAACATTTGCCAAGCATGTATGTGTGTGCTCGACTTTGGCCCAGACATGTACCATCAGACACAGCTCTCCACCCAGGCGAAGAGCCTGTGCCCCAGATCTCTTGTGGTACTGGGTGATGTGAACCAGTGCCCTCTGCCACATATACACCCACCTTGAACTGAATCACTTTCCCCACGTTCTTGAATTCGGGAAGCACATCATCATAGAAGTCTAGGAACTGCTGGTAGGTCTCCTCTTCGCTGTACTCCAGGCTTGCATCAGGGTCATAATCATCTCTCCGGCACTGCTCCATTCCAAATGTTGTAAACATGCTTCTAATAAGAAGGGTGGGGCTCGACGCTGGGAAATTATGTTTACGAGAACACCTGCATGTGAAAGAAAAACCAATTCACTAGGCCAATAGTTAAAAATTACAAATAAGAAGTCAGCTTTCAATTTTGAGATAAAGATTCAAGTTGCTCAGCTGTTTTGACTTAACTGTAAGATAATAAACTCCATGCAGATAGAGAGTTTTAGCACTTTAAAAAGCTATTCTTAAAAAAAAAAAAAAAAAGATGTAAAAAGGGACCAGCAGTTAGCATAATGGCTATGTCACTGGACTCCCATGTAGTCGACTGCGGTTTGAGTCCCGGACCCGGTGGCTTAAACACATGGTGGGCGCGTGTGCATGTGTGCCCAAGATCCCAAGAGGAGAAGGGATTGCGGGATGGCCATCCCCCTTGAGGGGTGATTTCTCGCTTTCTGTCTCTCTGCCCCTTCCTGTCTGTCTGGTGAGCGCATGCACCCTAAAGCAAAAACCTCTCAAAAAAAAAAAAAAAAAAACCATTCTCAAGTTTTTATCCCTTCTCCTCCATTCTCCTCTCAGGATCTTGGGCACGCATGCACACGCGCCCGGCGTGAGTTTAAGCCACTGGGTCCGGGACTCGAATCGCGGTTGACTACATGGGAGTCCAGTGACATAGCCATTACACTAACTGCTGGTCCCTATTCTAAGTTTTCTTAAACTGTTCTAAAAACTGACCAGTATACTGACTCTCATTAAAATGTCAAGTTGGGAGTCAGCAGGAGGCACAGAGATTGGGATGGCTGGGTCCCACATGGCCGACTTGGTTCAAGTATTGGATTCGGCAGCATAAAGATCATGCCAGGTGCATGTGCGTGCGTGCCCAAAATTCTGAGAGGAGATCAGAGGAGAAGAGACTGCAGTGTGGCCATTCCCCCTGGAGGGGTGATTTCTCACTTTCACCCTCTCTCTCTCCCTGGTGAGCACATGCACCCTATAGGAAAACGTTTTAAAGAACAGTCAAGTTGGGGTGGGGGGGCTAGCTTATGGTTAAGGCAGCTAGATCCCACATGACCCAATGGCTTGAAAAATACACTGGGCATATGTGTACAGATGCCCAAAATCCCAACAAGAGGGAGTCATGGAGGAGAAGGGATTGTGATGTGACCATGCCCCATGGGGGATGCTTTCTTACTTTCCTCTTTTCTCTAGCAAATGCATGCCTGACAAAATTTTAAAAAAAAATTGTCAACGGGGGCCCCAGCTGTGGTGCAGCAGTAGTCACTGTAATGCTGGAGGCCATATGGAAGATTAGGATTTAGTTCCAAGATAGACCTGTACATACTGGAGGTGGCAGTAGTGCCTGTGATCCTGGTTGGCTAGGAAAGGCTGGAGGTAGGATCATGGCGTGAGACTCTGTTGAGAGTGTTTCTCTCTCATGAAATAAATATGAAGTTTTTAAAAAAAGTGTCACATTGGGAATGATTTTCAAGACGATATGCCATTACACTGCCTTCAAATGAAGTTTAGGAAGCCTTATATATATTGAACCAAAGGGGAAAAGAAGGCTCACTGGTATGACACGTTGTGATGATAGGCACAAAGATACCACATGTGGACTCTTGGGAGGAGGGTGAGAATGAACAATACAACCCAGGCTCTATACTATCTTCAACTCCTTTAACTCACAAGCTTAAAGAATAGGTAATCTAAGAATTTCCAGTTATAGAATATTTCAATCTCATATATGGATAGCATTTTTATATTTTCCTTTTGATTCTTGCAACCCATTGAGACACTTTGGCTAGTATTTTTCCCACTTTGCCAGAAAAATACTGAAGTCTAGAGAAGCACACATACCCAAGTCAGATGGCTGGGAAGAGATGGGTCTAAGAGATTGGAGTTAACGTATACTTACTTGATGCCTGTTCATTATAGGGTATAATAAATATACTTTGATTTTTATTTAATGAAGGTGACTAACCGTTACGAAAAACAACTTTATTGGGACCAGAAGTTAGCGTAATGGCTATGTCGCTGAACTCCCATGTAGTCGACTGCAGTTCAGTCCCAGACCCGGTGGCTTAAACTCATGCTGGGCGCGTGTGTGTACGTGCCCACGATCCCAAGAGGAGAATGGAGGAGAAGGGATTGTGGCATGGCCATCCCCCCTGGGGGATGATTTCTCACTTTCTCTCTATCTCTCTCTCTGTCTTTCTGGTGAGCGCACGTGCCCTATAGTGAAAACCTCTCAAAAAAAAAAAATCTTTATTTTCATAGTTCATAATAGACCAAGTCTAAACTGATCAGTCTAAGTGATTTTTAAAAAATCCTTCATATGAGTTTACTTTCTTATTTACTTCTTTCCAAAATGAGGAAAAAAATGTGGTTCAAGATTCCAAATATGGGACCAGCAGATGGTGTAATAGTTACATTGCTGGACTCCCACATAGTTGACTACAGTTCTATTCCTGGACCTGGCAGCTTAAACTCACACCAGGCACGTGTGCATGCGTGCATAAGCTCCCAAAAGAAGGAGAAGAAGTGACTGCAGTGTGGCCATCCCCCCGGGGGGTGATTTTTCACTTTCAGTCTCTGTCTCTCTCAGTCTTTCCGGTGAGCGCATATGCCCTATAGAAAAAAAAATCGTTTTAATTAAAAAAAAAAAATTCCAAATATAGGGACCAGCAGTTAGTGTCATGGCTATGTCACTGAACTCCCACGTAGTCGACCGCGGTTCAAGTCCTGGACCTGGTGGCTTAATCTCACGCCGGGCATGTGGTACGTGCGTGCCCAAGATCCCAAGAGAATGGAGAAGAAGGGATTGTGAGGTGGCCATCCCCCCTAGGGGGTGATTTCTCGCTGTATGTCTCTCTGTCTCTCTGGCGAGCGCATGGGCCCTGTAACAAAAATCCAAATATACAAGATTTTCCTGGTTAAATTTCTAGTTAAAAGTTAGGGACTGGCCCTGTGGCCTAGTGGTTAAGGGAGCCAGCTCCCACATGACCGACCACATGGTTCCAATTCCAGCCTCAGCAACTTAAAAAACATATCAGGCACATGTGCATGCATGTGTGCCTCAAATCCTGACAGAATGGAGAAATGGAGAAGAAATATGACCATGCTCTGCTGGAAGATGCTTTTCCCCTCTCCCTCTGTCTCTCTCTAGTGAGTGCATGTACCATCTGGTAAATAAAAAATAAAAATAGGTAAGACCACAGCTAGATGGTGGTGCAGTTGTAAAGCATGAGACTCTGTGAGTGACCCACATGGGAAGGTTGCCAGTTCAGGTCCCGAGATGTTCCTAAGTAGGCCAGGCACACATGTGCTCTGGGCCAGCTAAAGCTAGGTGTGGATGGTGGGAACTGAGACCCTGCCAGGGGTGCTGTGTCTCTGACTGTCTTTCTTGCTCATGGAATAAATAAATACATTTTAAAAGTTAAAAATGAAAAATCAGTAAGAGAAAAAAATTTAGGGAAAAAAATCCATAGAAGAGAGAAAATTGAAGAACAGGGCAAGTGCTGGAAAAATACAATGGTCCTATAAAGATTAAGTATACAATCACACCACACTCACTTTCTATTTCTGCAATATACATCTAATGAGAATGCCCAGAACACACTGTGCCCCACTCAGAAATGTTCAGAGTTCATTAACGTAAAATTTTCTATTTTCCAACTGACCTTCTGGAATATTCAATTACAGACCTTGTAATTACATGTATCTTTCCAAGTATAGCTATCAACAGAACAAAGCACAAGGATTCAACCTGGCTGGCAACGTTAGCAGTAAATCAAACTTTTACAAATACAAGTGTACATAGCATTAAATAAGGGAACCACTTTAAGTTAAAATTCTGTTCATGAGCAGGATTAAATAAAAGAACCACTTTAAGTTAAAATTCTGTTCATGAGAGTATTAGATCTGAATGAACTTGGTTCTAATTCCCAGGGTGTCAAATAAGCATTTATCAGTGTTGGAAAAGAACCAAAGTCCCTGTCTAAGGAAAATCCCTACTTGGCCTGGAGATAGTCCTTAGAATCTGAGTGTATACAAAAGGCCAGTTCTATGGCTCCTCCTGAAAAGTAAGCTAAGAGAAGTGGTATTTAGCAAGGCAGGCTAAACCTGTGGTACCCAGCCTGTGTGATTTTCAGAATAAGTAGAAGAAAACAGATTTCTCAGGTGCTGCCTCAGACCATGTGATCAGACCTCAAGGGCAGGAGGCCGATATTTTCGAAGTATCTCCCTAACTAATCCTAAAGATCAGTCCTGTTTGGGAATCATTGGTTTAGGACATGCTATTTACCTATTACATTGACACTTGAATTAAGTCAGATTGCCATTAAAAAACACATAGTTAACATTACCTTAGCCTAAGGATGGCCAATAAATGGTGTGAGTATCCCAATGCCCCATCCGGTATAGCTAACTGTCTACTCCTCTGTTTCCTCTCCTTAGGGCAGTCCCACTACCCACTCTCTCGTCCTTAGAAGTTCCACATTGCATGCTAAAGTTAGGCTGAAATCACGTATTGAAGGTGGCTGTCAGAAACATCCTCATGAAAACTATACATGCAACTATAATAAATCACCTATCAAAATTGTTGTCAACGTTTCTACTCAATGCCCTTATATGAGTACAATTATGGTTGACTCAGTAACAATCTGGTGCCCGGAAAAATCTCTGTTCTAAATACTACTCATTCTTCCATTTTGGTTGAACTGTAGATTATTATTTACTTGGAATGTGCTAATATCCAGAATCTAAAATACTGTATGTTCACAATAACTCATTTTCTTCTCCTTTCCTTGCTTTCTGTTTTATTTAACTTAGTACAACAGGTCATGAGCCTTCTTTAGATCACGTTTGGAAGGAGGTAATGTATAAATAGATACTCAGGCAAATACATTTTACCTTCTATCAGTGATTATGATCAGTTAGGTTAAAAAAAAATTAGAATCCCCTCAAAGCTGTGACTCCTCCCAAAAATACCAATTCTAGAAAGGTTCTAGAATTGAACTTTGTACTAATTACAAAAAAAAAAAAAACACCACCAAAGGCATGCGTGGGTTATAAAAGTGTTTCTCTGAAGAGCTGACAAATTCTAACAGAAAAGGACAGCTGTATGATTTGGAGCAAGTCCTGGAGGCTCTCTGTGAAAGGGGAACAGAATAGTATGCTTGTCTGAATGGGTAGTGCTGGACTTCACAACTGCTCATTTCACAAAATTTTACGTTGTAACTCATCACTTGATGAAAATACCCAAATCATGCTCATTGTAGTTGTGATGGGAAAATTTCATATGCCCAAGAAAATACTAAGAAATGTTCACAAATTCAATTAACCATTGTCCATATTTCCTTGAAATGACTCAAAAGAAATGATGTCTGAGAACCTGATTGGCCACTCCCCTTTGCACAATGAAGTACCTGTCAATAGAGTTGCTGAATTCATTTAAGACTTTTCCTTTTCTCTCACTTAAGCCCAAGAGCAGGAGAATCTAGAATCAGGCTATCACAAGTCTCAAATTTCAAGGAAATGTTAAATATGCATCATACAACCTGCAAACAAATGCAGTTTGGTTCAACTATTCACAGAAATGTGAACTCATATTGAGTCTCAGTTGTCCTTGAGAGGTAATCTGCTATACATTTTTCTTTGGTGGGGGGGTGTTTTACACTGTCCAATCATTACCATTTCTTGCAGAGATTACTTGTATATTTGGGAAATGCTTATAAAGATACCAAAGGGAACTTCTTTCCCTTCGTTTTCAGTTCATCAAGAGGAGACTTTCTACTAGTTACTAGACCCTATGAATCCTCGTACAGACATTCTGAGAGTGTACAATCCCAGATATAAAATATAGAGAGATACATACTCTCCATTAGGGGCCCTCAATCTGGGTCCCATTAGAAACACCTGAGAGGGGCCAGCAGGTGGCGTGGTGGTTAAGGGAGCTGAACTCCCACATAGCCAACCACAGTTCGAGTTCTGGACCTGGCAGGTTGCTTTCTCACTACCCCCTTACCTCGTCCCTCTCTGGTCAAATTTAAATAAACAAATAAACAAATAAATAAACAAAGTTAAATAAAATAATTCTAAAAAAAAAAAGGAAAAAGAAAAAAACACCTGAGGACGTTTTGAAACTAAGATCACCCAAGTCCTCAAGATTCTCCTTTATTCAAGTTAAGGTGGGACATATGTTTTTTAAGCTTTCTAGATGATTCTAATGTGCACCCAGGGTTGAGAAACACTGATCTTAAAAGATGAATTATGGCACGAAAGCTAAAATGAAATAAAAAGAAAAGAGAAGGTCCACCTTTTCAAAGAAGGAATCCACAGCTTGGATAGTTTTATGAATAAAATAAACCCAAGAGACAACCTATAGTTTCTCGTTAAATACAAATGAATTATCCTAGTCATATCCCCTTTTAAAATAATAAGGCATTAAAATAAAAAGAATATATAGCAATAATTAGAGTTTGCCTCAGATGAATTCATTTTCCATCACAAATTATTTATCTGCTTTGAATTGTTAACTAGTAAACAGGCCAAATTATAAAAATCACCATTATCTGGCATATACAACAGGTGTTCAAATATTTACTAAATGACTGAAGTGATCAACACCAGGTTCCCCTAGGAATGTCTTGTTTCAAAAACATTGATCTGAAAGAGACATATAAGGAGAGTGCCTCAGAGATCAACAGCAACAGTGACAATAATGAAAATGCCAGCAAATACCCAGTGCTCACCATGTACCAGCCCTGTTCTGTGTATTTCCCATGCATTCAGTCATTTCAGCCTCATGGCTCACCCTCAGCCAAAAAGATGAAAAACTATTTAACCTCACTGCACAGATGAGAGAATTAAGACACACAGAGCTTAAGTAACTTTCCCAAAGTGACAGCCACTGAAGTGACTTTTTGAACCTAGATCTGTTTCTGAGTCTAAGCATGATGACTCACAATGGGAACTAAAATACTTTTCCTCTACTCATTCTGATCCTGTCTTTCATAGACAGACCTCTTACACATGCCAAATTTTAAAGGCTTATCTGGGGCACAGTGTGTGCCATTAAAAAAATAAAACCAGGCTGCTCCGATCTCTTCCAATATATTACTAACCCCACTCAAATTGTCCACTATGGGGGCCAGCAGGTGGTGTGGTAATAAAGGTGCTGGGCTCCCACATGGCTGACCATGGTTTGAGTTCTGGTCTTGGAGGCTCGAAAATCATGCCAGGCATGTGTGTGCATGTGCCCAAAATCCCAGGAGGAGAACAGAGAAGAAGGAAATTGCAGCATGGTCATCCCCCTTGAGGGATGATTTTTCACTTTTCTTCTATCTCTGTCTCTCTCTAGTCAGCATATGCCCCCTATGGCAAAAACCTTAAAAAAAAAGTTCACCATGGACTAATGTAAGCATAGGAAGAAACTGACAAGTAAGAGGACTTCCTAAAGATATGAAGGTAAAGGAAGCACCAGCAGCACACACCAGCTGGTGAACACTCCAAATAGAGCTCATGCCTCTCCCAAAAGGAGAACTCCAAAATCTCGATGTTTTAAATCACATGATAAAACAAAATTAGTTACCTATCTCCAAATCTGCAAGCTCCTGTTTTACTGTAGAATGGACAGTTGGCTCGATCTTTCTCCATTATTCTTAAATCCATGGGTGGTTCCGGGTTTTGCCATGTAGCACCATTTTCCAGCTGTTGAAAACAACCATGACATAGTGTAAAATCTGTGACAGACTAAATGTTTCAAAATGTACTCAAATTATTTTTGTCAAAAACAAAAATTGTCCCATTTAGGAATATAAACATTTAAGTTGTAACAGGCAATCAAGACTTCACGAACAAATGTCCTGAGACGTGAGGTGTAGTTGGCTCTTGGTTCTCAGTTACCTTCCATTACTAGACATCACTACTGCCACCAAGGGCCATCACCAAGGTTCCCCTCTGTTCATCCATTCTGAAAAGTCCAAAGAAATTCTTAGGGAACCAGTCTTAGAGAAGCAAGTTACTCTGAATCAAGGGAAACCATTCATCTGGAGCTAACATGTAATGTTGCTTCCATACATTTTAAGGATTCTAAATAAGAACAGTCCACAGATATGATTTGACACCATTTGTTTTTGTTCACTAAAAAATTTTGTTGTTATATAAATCAAAAAGTCACAAAAGTCATACCTAAACAGTGATCTAAATAGCCAACACAAACCCAGTGTTGGTGGAACTACTATTTCTAAAGAAATATGAATTGGTCTGAAATTTTTTATAAAAGGTTTTAGAAATACCTCATTTTCAGCCTGATCCAGCATCTTCTGTGCAGCTTCCTACAAATGGTTCAAACATAGGACTAATGAAAATCTAGAAGTCAGGAAAGTCACATCTGGTTTCTCTGGTTAAGAATCTCAGGTGTAACAATTAAAATGCACCCATGCATGCATATACCCACATGAAAGGCTTTGCTTTCTAATTTGCTTGCTAAGCACAAATCTGAAAAGTTTTCAAAGGACATATAGCTGAGAATTTCTATGCAGATAGAAAGTTTAACAGATCACATTACAAAATATGTACAAGTCTTAAGTTTCAGTAACAGTAATATTTAGTAGATTTGAGCATGCATATGCCTTTCAGTTTTTAAGAAGAGATATTAGTGAATGTAAGACAGTGCTGCCCTTCCTGCTCCTGCAGCCACTACGGTACCCGTGTAAAAGCTTATGGTGAGGAGGGAGGGAGGCAAAAACAAAACAAAAGGAGGTTCTCAAGTTCACCCTTGGCTGCATCCCCCAGGCACTAGATGGAATCATGAAATGCTGCCAATTTTGAGCAATATTTGATTCATTCTCTCTAAGAGAGAACCAGAGTGAAGAGAAAAGCTGAGAATCTCGGGGAGGAATTGTGATCATTGAAAGAAGCCAGAGCAAGATCACTGTAACCTCTGAGGTGACTTTTTACAAAAGGTATTGGAAGTATCTCACCAAAATATATTCAAAGAGCCATCATCTACATGACTGGTTGTGTGTAGTGGCTAGTGGCAATGAGAAGTACAAGTTAATCACTCTCAGATTGACTGGGATAAAGAAAAGGAGGAAACAGGGGGGTAAGACTCATTTATCTAGAATATTTGTATGAGTTCCTAAAACTTGGGTTCCAATATGGTGGTTTATTCGTGTATCTCTGCAATGTAAGCTAAACAGAAAAGTGGAAATCTGAAGGGCTTCACTTGGGCACCACTCACTTATTTGTAATTAAAACTTTTTTCCCTTCAAATCTAGCAATATTACAGAAAAGATACGTCCTGATAAACCAGTCAAAAAAAAAAAAAATCTGTAGTATCTTTGAAATAAATACACTATTAAGGAATAGCAACAAACTAGACCAAATTAATCTTTTAAGAAGAATCCTGGGAGCTGGATAGTGGCACAGTAGTAATCATGGCATTCTGTGAGATTGACCCATATCACAAGGTTCTTGTCTGTGTCCAGAGACCTCCCATGCATGCTCATTTTCTGGGGCTGGTTGAAGCTGGGGGGTAAATCATGGCAGTTAAGACTCTCTTTGGAGTGCTGTCTCTCTCTTTCACACATGAAAGAAATAAACTTAAAAAGAAAAAGAATGCTGGAAGATGGAGATGAAATAATACATATGCCCTAGTTTTGTTTTGTTCTGTTTTGTTTTGAAATGAGCAACTATAGTGTTAACTAAAATACCCAAGTTGGAAAGAACATAGATTTTAATAAAGATAACAAAAAATATTTCCTGATTCCTCGATATCTGAGTTCTGATTTATTTAAATCAATTAATTCTTGCTGACATTTCAAAAGCAGTTAATTCTCTTCTGAACTAAATGAATGTGGAAACTACATAAAATATTATTCTTTAAAGAAGTCAACCTATACACAGCCAAGACTCAGAAAAACACCATTTGCTATAGAGTGGTATATAAAGCAAGGGCCAGCTACCTGTTTTGAAAATAAAGTTTTCCTAGAATACAGTACTCATTCATTTACATATTATCTATGGCTATTTTCAGGATACACAAGCAGAGCTAGATATTTGCCTCTAAGACTATAAATGATTTAAAATATCATGAAAGATATTTTCTATAAAGTAGTCAAGGAGGGGTAAGAGAAGCAGACCTCCTAGCCTAGAGTATTTACTTCCTAGCCCTTTACAGAAAAAGGTTGCCAATCCCTGGTAAAGCATAAATTGAGAAAAGGTGAAGAAAACCTTAATGTAAGGACTCCGCCACCACACGGACATAAAAAAGAGCATCATAAGGAAACTCTAGTGTAATCTAGACTAAAAATATGTCTCTTTCCAAACAAACAAATGAAGCAACAACAAAAAAGAAACAGACTAGCATGCCTACAGCTGGTTCTTCAAACCCATCACACAGCACATGTACACACTAAGAGGATACTCAGTAAGTTTATCTTCCTATGACAGGAATCACCTCTCTTTCTCTCTTCTCCTGCTGTTTCTGCTCCTCTTCTTCTCTCTCTTTTCTCTGCTGTTCTTCCCATTCTTCTTTTAATTTTCTCTAAAAGAAAAAAAAGGGGTAGGAAATGTTTTTTCACATTTACTCTTTATCTTTTTAAAATAATTATTTATTTTATTTATCATTATTATTACTTTTTAACTTGTTATAAGGCATATGTGCTCACCAGAGAGAGACAGAGAGAAAAAGAAAGGGAAAGTGCAAAAGCAAGCCACCAGATCCAGGACTCAAACAATGGTTGGCCATGCATGAGTCCAGTACCTTAACCACCATGCCAACTGCTGGCCCCTCACATTCACTCTTTAAAAACACTTAACATATGGGGCAAATAAATAAAAAAAAACTTTTAAAACACTAGAAAATAG
>NW_006160080.1:149364-151481 GCF_000334495.1 Tupaia belangeri chinensis | reverse complement strand
TGTGCTCACTGGAGAGAGACAGAGAGAGGGAAAGTGAGAAATCACCCCCAGAGGTAATGGCCATGGTAAAATCCCTTTCCTCCATTCTCCCCTCAGGATTCTGGGCATGCACACACATGTGCCTGGTATGATTTTTCAAGTTGCCAGGTTCAGGGCTTGAATCGTAGTTGGCAATGTAAGAGTCCAGCATCTTAACCACCACACCACCTACTGGCCCCCCCATCAGTGTTTTTTTAAAGCTCAACATAGTGCACTTCTGGGCTAGTCCCATAGTGCAGCAGTTAAACACCGTGTATAGGGAGCCGGATTCCACGTCACTGACCAAGATTTGACTCCTGACCCTGGTGGCTTGAGAAACATGCCAAGCTTATGTGCAGGCATGTTCAAAATCCAGATGGGATAGAGAAATGGAGGTAAAAAGGACTGCAATGTAACCACACTCCATTGCGGAATGCTTTCTCTCTCTCTTGCCAGCACATACTCTTGATGGCAAGAAAAAAAAAAGATATACAACTTTTTTTTTTTTTTTTGAGAGTTTTTTGTTATAGGGTGCATGTGCTCGCCAGAAAGACAGAGAGAGAGACAGAAAGCGAGAAATCACCCCCCGGGGGGATGGCCATGCCGCAATCCCTTCTCCTCCATTCTCCTCTTGGGATCTTGGGCATGCACACACACACACACACACCTGGCTTGAGTTTAAGCCACGGGATCAAGGACTCGAACCAGGGTCGACTACATGGGAGTCCAGCGACATAGCCATTACACTAACTGCTGGTCCCAATATACAACTCTTTTTTTTTTTCCACTCTAATCCTAAATTTATTCAACAGTCCTCTCACCCCACACAAAGTACAAACACCACTTACCTAAAATGCTACAAAGTTACAAAACTCAAAACAAGTGTCATCATACTGACTGTACAAGAGCCAAAAAAGAGCAATGTACATGTTGCCAAGGTAGCCTGCAAGACCACCATGAAGGAAAGATGCAGTGGGCTCCATCCTGCAAGAGCTGGCTCCCCAATTTCAGAGAACAAGGGAAGTGTGGGGTACATGAACACACAGAAAGTCTGACCATTTATAACAACGTAACATATGTGAGAGGTGCTTTCTGGGGTGTGTGGTCCTAGAGGTCAGAGGGCTCTCAGGCAGGGTAGCAGAGGGCCACGCCTAACAGAACTGGCCCCAGGTGATCCTTGGAAAGGACAGATGGGCTCCAAGACTGGACCGCACTGTCACCCGGAGCCCTGCTGGCCTGCCAGGAAGCAGACTCTCAGGAGCTGGAAACAGGTGAACTTCTAGTCAGAAAATTGAAGGGCATCTTTACAGACACAATCCCAAACCAGTACTTCTGCAGCTGGAGCTTGGCCTGCAGAAGAAATGTCTCAAACACTGCCTTTAAGGCTTGTCGGAGGGAGGGCTCTCCTCTCTTAGGACCTCCGGGACGAGGCTGAGCTGTGTAGGATGTAGAATCGAGGGCTTGAGCTTCTGGCCCCGCTTATCGAGAGGAGTTGGAACTTGAGCGGCTCCTGTGGCAGCAGCGGGGGGGAGCAGGATCATTGGTGCATGGGGGACCTGTGCCTTGGGGAGTGGGACCTTCTCCTCATCCGTGGGGGTGACCTGTGCCACATGGGAGGTGGTGGCAGCATGATCCTGGGAGGGCTGAATCGCCAGGGAGGTGGGCGAGGCCACGGGGCCAACACAGCAGTGGTGGTTATCTCCTGGCCATCGATTTATCCTCCAACCATGTGCTTCAGTGCCTTCTCAGCTTCATCTGGATTCTCGAACTCCACGTAGGCATAGCCCTTGGACAGATGCGGGTGCATCCTTTCTACGGGCATATCAATCATTTTAATTTTCCCATAGGTGGAAAATACCTCCATGATGTGATCCTTGGTCACATTCCTGGTGAGCCTCCCAATATGCACTTTGGTGGGTTTAGGGGAAGGACTTTGTCTTTTCCTCTCCTTTTCATCTCCTTTAGGTGGCTTGGATTTGGATCGGGAGTGCCGCCCGTTGTCATGTCTGCACCAGGCTCAGAGAGCCAGAGGAGCTGCTGGAGCTGGAGCTGGAGCTGGAGCTGCGGGATGTGCTAGAACTTCCTGAGCGGCTGGATGC
>NW_006160080.1:134181-149348 GCF_000334495.1 Tupaia belangeri chinensis | reverse complement strand
TGGAGCCACTGCTAGAGCCTGTGCTAGTACTGGAGCCCGAGCTGGAGGTCTTACTGGACCTTGACCTGGTACTGCTGCTACCACTGGAAGCATTGCGTCTCTTTCGAGTCTTATCCCTGCCGCAGTCCTTCTTGCTGGACTCCTTGGTGGCCCCTTTACCTTTAGAGCGATCCTTGGACTTCTCATCAGAGCGGTCTTTGCCTTTGGTGGGAGAGGGAGCCCTAGTGCTGGACTTTTTATTATTTTCTTTGACTCCTAGCAAGCTCTTTTCACTCCTGATAAATCCATTCTCCCCTTCTGAGGTGTTCAAAGCAGCAATGGTGGCCTCACTTATCTGAACTCTCACTTCTAACTTGATTCTGAGAAACGATCCCTAATCGATTGCAATTTACGCCAAAGAGCAGCCTAGTAACAAGATAAAAGGATTTAAAGAGTGAATGATTGGCAAGGCAATAAATCTGGTGGTTGGTTTAATACTGTCCCTCTTGTTCTCCCTGCCGTTTTCTAGCTGCCTCTTCCCTTTCCTTCTTTATTCTGAATTCTTCTTGTGCCTTCTGCTCCCTCAGCAACCACTCCTCATGTAATTTTTGCCTAACAATATAATAATCAAAGAAGAGAAATGCACCTTAATCTACAAATACACACACATACGTGATTAACAAAATGACACATTTTGGGAATGACTGAAATACCATGAAAGATGTTTTTTATAAAGCAGTGGAGTGGGGAGTAAGAGAAGCGGAAGATATCAAGAGGGTTTTTGGGAAAGCACTTGTGTCTGTAACTATGGTACTACTAGGTGATAACTTAAAATCACTGGTTCTTTATCTTGCAGATATGTATGGCTGTGACATCTTTTACAAAAAAACAGGACACTAAAACTTTTCCTTTAGGCCACTCACAGTTATGTTTAAGTGCCAATAAAGTGAGTAAGAAGTTTCAAAGTAACATTCAGCTTTTCACATTCAGAAAGTATGCCCATTCTTATTCTATGCACTGTAAAAGTAGCAATTCCATCACTGCACTACGAAAACCCAGCATCTTTCGTCACAGGCTTTTGGACTACCACTCCACACAGTTAGAGGGTTCCTGTGGCTTGTTTCAAAATACTTAAGCTGCTGAATGAAGGAAAATAAAAGTACATTGTGATCATGTCTTGTTTGCTTGTGTTTTGTTTTGTTTTGTTTTGTTTATAAGCTGGAGAGAATATGTGTTTGCCAGAAAGACAGAGACATGAGAGGGGGATAGGAGTCATGGGAGAAAGCACACCCCCATGGGGTATGGTCAGATCTCAATCCTTTTTCCTCCATCCCTCTCCATTCTGTCAGGATTTGGGTCACATACATGTGCAAGCGGTATGTATTCAAGCCTACAGGGCCAATATTTGAACAGCATGGTCGGCTATATGGAAATAAGGAAACTATAGGCTTTGAGATGACAAGAAGTTATAGAAATATATTCGCAAGTGCCTAGTTTATTTTTTAAAATGATCAATTACAAAGAATGATGTTACTTTAAAGCAGCAAGTATCTCAGACATCCAATATCACATTTCTAATTTAAAGAGAGGTTATTTTCAAATTTCATTTCCAATCAGATGTTTAGAACCTAGATTTCATTTTACCACTGAATCTGTACAAGGGAAATAAAATATGAAAAATTATTCTATATTACATCAACATTAGAATTTAAATAAGGCTTTATGTCTAGCCTGGGGACCTAATCACAATTTTAAATATTCTCTCAAAAATAGATTCCATTTCCAACTAACTACACATTCTGAGAACACATCTTTTAGCCATGATAGAAGCTGGTGTATGGTGTATGCCAATGTTCCTATGCATGCTTTAAGGCACCATATAAATGTGTCAGTGTGCAGAGCTCTGATTTATGAATCTTTGAGGAACATACAAATTGTATAAAACGGAACCAATTGGTATATAAATTTAAGACCACAAAAAAGTAAAATGTTAAAAATGTTTAAATTGAGTAACTTCAATATACTATACATCTACTTAAAACAGGATATGTAGCCATACAAAACTTTCACATGCAGCCACACACTGCTTAATGATCTACCTGTTTATCAACCGCTCAGACTTAAAACCGGCTCTCCAGCGTGAGAAATTCCCTTTCTCAGTCTTTGTTTTGTTCTTGCAGTTGGTTAGTATTCAAGATACAAAGTGTTTGCAATCACACAAAAGTACATATTTCATTCATAAATTTGTACCTTATTATGCATCCATAGTGGTATTCAGAATAAATAAAAGTGATTACATTGGGTTCATATTATTGTATTGTGTTGTATCTTGTCACTTTCTGGTGCTTATCTAATGTATACATTTTGTGCAGATAGAATTACAGTATTCTAGTGTGGTATCAGTGTTACCTACTAAAACATACATACCCTATGGTGCCATAACACACCACAAGACATCCACCTTTAAGCTCTGCGCTTATTGACCAATTTGCTTAACAACCTAGTCACAAAGGTGGACCCTGGCTGTTAAGTGAGGAGTGCAAGTAAATAGTTTATCTGTTTTTCAACAATAATTAAAGTAGTATAGAATTCGTGCAGGAATAAAGAAAGTTAAAATGAACACAACGATTGCAATTTACGCCAAAGAGCAGCATCTTCCCGCCGCCGCGACCTCCTCCTGCTCTCCTCAGCCGCTGAGGCCGGTGCTGCTTTGTCGTCAGAGTTAGGCCCGATATACAACTCTTAATGAGAGTTATTTTGGTAAACTAATTAACTGGTTGTTTGGTTAATACTGTACCTCTTGTTCTTCCTGCCGTTTTCTAGCTGCCTCTTCCCTTTCCTTCTTTATTCTGAATTCTTCTTGTGCCTTCTGCTCCCTCAGCAACCACTCCTCATGTAATTTTTGCCTAACAATATAATAATCAAAGAAGAGAAATGCACCTTAATCTACAAATACACACACATACGTGATTAACAAAATGACACATTTTGGGAATGACTGAAATACCATGAAAGATGTTTTTTATAAAGCAGTGGAGTGGGGAGTAAGAGAAGCGGAAGATATCAAGAGGGTTTTTGGGAAAGCACTTGTGTCTGTAACTATGGTACTACTAGGTGATAACTTAAAATCACTGGTTCTTTATCTTGCAGATATGTATGGCTGTGACATCTTTTACAAAAAAACAGGACACTAAAACTTTTCCTTTAGGCCACTCACAGTTATGTTTAAGTGCCAATAAAGTGAGTAAGAAGTTTCAAAGTAACATTCAGCTTTTCACATTCAGAAAGTATGCCCATTCTTATTCTATGCACTGTAAAAGTAGCAATTCCATCACTGCACTACGAAAACCCAGCATCTTTCGTCACAGGCTTTTGGACTACCACTCCACACAGTTAGAGGGTTCCTGTGGCTTGTTTCAAAATACTTAAGCTGCTGAATGAAGGAAAATAAAAGTACATTGTGATCATGTCTTGTTTGCTTGTGTTTTGTTTTGTTTTGTTTTGTTTATAAGCTGGAGAGAATATGTGTTTGCCAGAAAGACAGAGACATGAGAGGGGGATAGGAGTCATGGGAGAAAGCACACCCCCATGGGGTATGGTCAGATCTCAATCCTTTTTCCTCCATCCCTCTCCATTCTGTCAGGATTTGGGTCACATACATGTGCAAGCGGTATGTATTCAAGCCTACAGGGCCAATATTTGAACAGCATGGTCGGCTATATGGAAATAAGGAAACTATAGGCTTTGAGATGACAAGAAGTTATAGAAATATATTCGCAAGTGCCTAGTTTATTTTTTAAAATGATCAATTACAAAGAATGATGTTATATTAAAGCAGCAAGTATCTCAGACATCCAATATCACATTTCTAATTTAAAGAGAGGTTATTTTCAAATTTCATTTCCAATCAGATGTTTAGAACCTAGATTTCATTTTACCACTGAATCTGTACAAGGGAAATAAAATATGAAAAATTATTCTATATTACATCAACATTAGAATTTAAATAAGGCTTTATGTCTAGCCTGGGGACCTAATCACAATTTTAAATATTCTCTCAAAAATAGATTCCATTTCCAACTAACTACACATTCTGAGAACACATCTTTTAGCCATGATAGAAGCTGGTGTATGGTGTATGCCAATGTTCCTATGCATGCTTTAAGGCACCATATAAATGTGTCAGTGTGCAGAGCTCTGATTTATGAATCTTTGAGGAACATACAAATTGTATAAAACGGAACCAATTGGTATATAAATTTAAGACCACAAAAAAGTAAAATGTTAAAAATGTTTAAATTGAGTAACTTCAATATACTATACATCTACTTAAAACAGGATATGTAGCCATACAAAACTTTCACATGCAGCCACACACTGCTTAATGATCTACCTGTTTATCAACCGCTCAGACTTAAAACCGGCTCTCCAGCGTGAGAAATTCCCTTTCTCAGTCTTTGTTTTGTTCTTGCAGTTGGTTAGTATTCAAGATACAAAGTGTTTGCAATCACACAAAAGTACATATTTCATTCATAAATTTGTACCTTATTATGCATCCATAGTGGTATTCAGAATAAATAAAAGTGATTACATTGGTTTCATATTATTGTATTGTGTTGTATCTTGTCACTTTCTGGTGCTTATCTAATGTATACATTTTGTGCAGATAGAATTACAGTATTCTAGTGTGGTATCAGTGTTACCTACTAAAACATACATACCCTATGGTGCCATAACACACCACAAGACATCCACCTTTAAGCTCTGCGCTTATTGACCAATTTGCTTAACAACCTAGTCACAAAGGTGGACCCTGGCTGTTAAGTGAGGAGTGCAAGTAAATAGTTTATCTGTTTTTCAACAATAATTAAAGTAGTATAGAATTCGTGCAGGAATAAAGAAAGTTAAAATGAACACAAAGATACATGCATGTGGTTTAAAAGAATGATTTTGAATTAACAGGAAAACAAAAATTACTTCTCTATTTCATACCATATATACTGTCTTCATCATAACAGAAATCTACAATAACAACTAGAGTTATTATAATACATCCCATCTGCTGACACTGTTCTAAGCATAATACACATATCACCTTATTTAATCTTCACAATCCGATGAGATAAAGATACTAAAACTGTTTTTATCTCTACATTCATGACAAGAAAACTGAAGCTCATATACCTTGTAAGTAGTAGGGCCAGGACTGGAACTGAGATCTGGCTAAATCCAACTCCAGTTTTACAACCACTGCTACTCTTCTTACTTACTTTTTGGAGCATTTTTGATAATTTTACCTATCTATATGCTCAGATAACAGGAACTGATAACAAGGAAAGCAGCAACACTTTCCAGTGAATGTGCTTAACAGGGAATATCTGTAAGGCCTAATCCCTTTTTTAAAAAAATTTGTTGGGCTGGCCCCATGGTCTGGTGGTTGACAGCTGGATCCCTATATGGCCAAACACACAGCTCTGAGTCCTGGACCTGGTGGCTTAAAAAACATGCTGGGCACATATGTGTGCCTAAAATCCTGATATGATGGAGAAACAGAAAAGTGATTATGGCATAACCATGCCCCACTGGGGGGTGTTTTTTCTCTCTTCCTCTCTATATCTACCTGTCTCTCTCTGGTAAGTGCACATGCTGTCTCATAATTTTTAAAAATTGTTTTATTGTGATAAAATATATGCACCATAAAATCGAATATTTTAACCATTTTTAAATGTGCAGTTAAATAGCTTAAGTACATTCACATTGGTGTGTCCTATTTCTTTTTAACTAGTTTCTGAAAAGTACTAAGGGAAAAAGTAGAATCCCTATCTTGGGAGAAGGGAGACCTTTCTAAGACACACCAAGGCCAGGTATCATAATAAAAGTCAACAAGAGGGAACCAGCAGTTAGCGTAATGGTTATGTCGCTGGACTCCCACATAGTTGACCGCGGTTTGCGTCCCAGACCCGGTGGCTTAAAACTCACGCCGGGCGTGTGTGCATGTGTGCCCAGGATCCCAGGAGGAGAATGAGGAGAAGGGATTGCGGCGTGACCATCTCCTCTGGGGGGTGATTTCTCGCTTTCTGTCTCTCTGTCTCTCTCTGTCTGGCGAGCGCACGCGCCCTATAGCAAAAACCTCTCCAAAAAAAAAAGTCAACAAGAAAAAGATCAAATCATGGTACATAATGCTGTAAGTCAAGTTAGGACTGATGACAAATGAGAAAAATTTTTAAATTTACAGACAAAAGATCAATATCCTTAATGAACTAATAATGTTGCTTATAAAACAAATTAGAAAGCATGTATCCCCACCAAAAAAGGGTGAAATTTACAAATAGGTAATAAAATATATATTTTAGAAAAAAGCCCTCATGTTACTAATTTAGAAATGTACATTTGAAACAATGTAGGAAATGAAACAATAAAGGAAAACATGTATCACTTTTCCCTTTAGGAGTTTCACAAGTTGATAATGCCTAATATGAGTGAAGTTATGAGAAACAGGCATTTTCCATTCACTACTAGAAGGACTCCAAATTTTAACCACAATACCCTTTTAACCCAGCCATCTACATTTTACATGGACTTACTCTTCTTTTTTTTTTAAGGTTTTTGTCAGATAGCAAGTGTGGTCACCAGAGAGAGACAAAGAGAGGAAAAACGAGAAATCACACCCCAGTGGGATGGCCATGCCACAATCCTGTCTCCTCCATTCTCCTCTCAGCGTTTTGGGCATGTACACACACATGCCCAGCGTGATTTTCAAGCTGCTAGGTCTGGGACCCAAACCGCAACTAATTGTGTGGGAATCCAACTCCTTAACCACATCACTTGCTGGCCCCAGACTTTTCCTTTGATCCCAAGAAGAATTTTATTTCTAGGCATTTTTCTAAGGAAATAATTGGACAATCACCAAGAATACCTAAGCACAGATGCTCACTGCAACTTTTTACATAATAATAATAAAAAAACCTGAAAGCCCATCATTAGAGAACTATAAATTATGAATGAATGAATTATGAATAAAGAACAAAGTATGCTATATCTAGATGATTGGCCATTAAACTAGGTGAATTAGATCTCTGCATCATCACTGAAAAATATGTAGTATACATTTATCAAGAAAGCCGATTTGGGGGTCAGCCAGTGTTGTGGTGGTTAAGGTGGCTGCACCCCCCTTGGTCAACTTCATGGTTCAAGTACTGTACTTGGCAGCTTGAAAAACACATCAGGTTCATGTGCATGCATACTCACAATCTCAAGAGGAGAATGGAGAAGGGACTGCAGCATGGCCTTCCCTGTGGGGGAGTGCTTTCTCACTCATCTCACTCCCCTCCCATTCCTATCTCTCTCTTGTGAGGGCACATTATAAAAAACGTTTTCTTAGAAGTAATTTATGTGAAAACATGTATAAATATCATCTCATTATAGAAATGCACACATACAATATATTTATACTTTATTTCTTTTCCCACTATAGAAATGGAAACATACAATATATTTATACTTTATTTCTTTTCTTTTCTTTTTTTTTTTTTTTTTTAAGATTTTTGCTACAGGGCAAATGCGCTCACCAGAAAGGCAAAGAGAGCCAGATAGAAAGTGAGAAATCACCCCCAAGGGGGATGGCCACGCCGCAATCCCTTCTCCTCCATTCTCCTCTCAGGAATTTGGACATGCATGCACACATGCCCGGCATGAGTTTAAGCTACCAGGTCTGGGACTCGAACCACGGTTGACTACATGGGAGTTCAGCGACATAGTCATTATGCTAACTGCTGGTCCCGATACTTTCTTAACAATGGCTATCTTTGGTTCTGTTATGTTACTGAAGCCACTTCACTTTTTACACTTGTCAATTTTTTTTTCCCAAAAAACATTTACAAATTAGCAAAACACTAAAAAATACTTCCATTTTTAAAACATGCTAACATCTAATGCTGGTCCATGGGCCCAAGGTTTAAACAGTTTATATAGGGTATTTTATAAGACCTATTCTGTACAAAATTTTACACGGAAAACCTTTACTAGTTAGTAAAAGCTGGTAATAGTCTACCAAAATAACTGAGTTCACTTTGAGTGTTTGGGTTAGTGCTGACCTCTCTCTCTCCAACAGCGTCTCTTCCTACAGTTGTTGTTCTTCAATTAAGGCATCCTCCTCCTCCTCCTCTTGTGACAGTCCTGAGGGAATTTAAATGTTTTATTAAACTATGTGGCTACTATAAATCCTTGGGCAATAATCTGGGGAGGAAGAACGCATAAACGTTAGTTTTTATAATTACTGTAAAAACTTGATTTTAAAACTTTTTGTTAATGATTCTAATCATCCAAGTTTGTTACTATGTAAAGATCAATAGAGAAATAATGATAGTGGACAACGCATTAAATAAAAAAATTAACTAATGGTTCCATAGTGATACTCAAATGTGGAGGGTTGTGGGAAAGAACATTTATCTTTACAGAAGGCCAACGAAAACTGTAGAGAAACCTAAATGGAAAAATCACTTTTGTAACTTCTACTGTAGAAGTAAATTTCTATAAAAATGCTAAAAATATTAGATGAGGGCTAGCCCCAATGGTAAAAATATTAGATAGGAGCTGGATCCCACATAGCCAACCGTGGTTTCAGTCCTGGCCCTGCCATCTTCAAAAACACACTGGGTACATGTGCATGAATGCAGAGGAGGGGGTCAGAGTGACCATGCCCCACCCCCCCAGTGGAGAGTGCTTTCCCTCTCTTCCTATATTTTTTCTGGCAAGCATGTGTATCTTCTAGCAGTTAAGAAAAAGGAGGAGGAGGACAACCTGTGGACTGGTGGTTAAGGCAGCTGTATCCCAAATGGCCGACTATGCAGTTTATTTTTTTTTTTTGGAGAGGTTTTCGCTATAGGGCGCGTGCGCTCACCAGACAGAGAGAGACATAGAGACAGAAAGCGAGAAATCACCCCACAGGGGGGATGGTCACGCCGCAATCCCTTCTCCTCCATTCTCCTCCCCGGATCTTGGGCACGCACACACACGCACCTGGTGTAAGTTCTAAGCCACCAGGTCCAGGACGCGAACTGCAGTCGACTACGTGGGAGTCCAGCGACATAGCCATTACGCTAACTGCTGGTTCCTGACTATGCACTTTTGAGCCCTAGACACAGAAGCTTAACAAACATGTCAGGCATGTGTGTGTGTATGCACCAAAATCCCAAAATGAGGAAGAGATGGAGAAGAAACTTTGGTGTGACCATTCCCCAGAGCTGTTTTCTCCTCTTTATCCCTCTTTCCAGTGAGTGCACATCCTTTAATGCACAGACAGACACACACACACACACACACACACACACAAAGAATAAAACAATTTCTTCTTAAATGAAGAAACTAAGGCAGCTGAGAACATTAAGAGGAGAGGAAAAACATAAGGACACCAATAACTCCAACCTATGTTCTTTTTCCTTTTATCCCTGATGCTTTGTCCTGCCTCTAGTGGACTAGACCAGTTTTCAACTAGTAAAAAGAGATGCTGGGGCCAGCAGGTGGCATGGTGGTTAAGAGTGCTAGATTCCCAAATGGCTGATCATGGTTCGAGTCCCAGACCTGGTGGCTTGCTTTCTCACTTTCTCTCTCTCTCCTTCTCTCTCTGATGAGCGCATGTGCCCTATAGTAAATTTAAAAAATAATAATAATGAATAAAAATTAAGTAATAATTCTTCTTAAAAAAGAAAAATGCTAACACAAGTTACAGGTAAATATTCTGCTACTGCCATTCTAAATACAGGCACTCCTCACTTAACACCTATTTGTTTAATGACTCCTCAGACTTACAGCCACAGGTCTCTAGTGTGCGGAACCCCCTTTCTCAGTCTGTGTCTCGCTACACAAAGTGTTCAGTCACGTAACACTACATATTTTGTTTATGAATTTATACTTTATTGTGCACCCACAGTAGCATTCAGAATAAAAAAATTATATAGGATTTATATAGTTATGTGTCATGTTGCTTTCTGATGCTTATCCAATGTATGCTTTCTTTTTTTTTTTTTTTTTTTTGAGAGAGGTTTTTTCACTATAGGGCCTGTGCGCTCGCCAGACAGACAGACAGACACAGAGAGACAGAAAGCGAGAAATCACCCCCCAGGGGGGATGGTCACGCCGCAATCCCTTCTCCTCCATTCTCCTCTTGGGATCTTGGGCACACACGCACACACGCCCGGAGTGAGTTTTAAGCCACCGGGTCCGGGACACGAACTGCGGTGGACTACATGGGAGTCCAGCGACATAGCCATTGCGCTAACTGCTGGTTCCCCCAATGTATGCTTTTTGTACAGATAGGATTTTTGTACAGATAGACATTAGTTTGGTGTCATGTGATATCTATGAAAAAATACATACTCCATGGTGCCATGACACACCATGAGACACCCATCTTTAAGCTCTGTGCTTATGGACCAATTTGCTAAACAATCTAGTCATAGAAAATAACTTGGTCCTTAGTGAGGAGTGCCAAGTAATCCAAGTACTACTACTTAAGCAACTACAGTAGTTCCCCCTTACCTGCAATTTTGCTTTTTAGCTACCTGTGGTCAACCATGGTCTGAAGGCTTGTGAGTACAGAACAGTAATATATTTTGAGAGAGACCACATTCATATAACCTTTATTACAGGACACTATCATAGTTGTTTTATTAGATATTGTTATTACTCTTTTTCTGTGTCTAACTTATAAACAAAATTTTATCACAGGTACATATGCATCAGAAAAATTCAGTATGTTAAAGGGCTAGTTACTATCTACTGTTTCAGACATCCACTGGGGGTCTTAGAACATATCCACCATGGATAAGAGGGGACAACTATATTAGGGAACTCCAATGGTAAGTGAAATCTTTGTGGCTATGTTTCTCAAGGCCCGAGAATCCCGGTTACTTGAGCCCATAGTCTCTGGACTTTAAAAATTGTCTGGAATAATTTAATAAACATATTATGGATAATATGAATGGCAACCATTATAACCCAGCACAGCTTTCAGTGTTCCTATTTGCATTTATGACTACTATATAATCTAACTAAGTCCTAATTTTTATTATACAAGCAGGCAGATTTAATACATGTTAGGGCCCACTATGTGATGGCCAAATGACAGCATGATCACCTGTATACATTAAGTTTCAATAGTAGTTTAATAGAAAAAGTGGTAAATAACCACAGGTCAATGGTAGTAGAGGCATTCCAAACTTCCATCAGTACATCCATGCTGAAAGGAGTATCTGCTTCACAACATTCCTAGTGTTACATTAATGTAGATTTTAATTTAATTAATTTAATTGTAATAATTTTGTTTGGTTTTATACTTTATAAGTACATTGTGTTATACTTATATAAAAGTTTCAAAACTAGTATTATGCCTATATATATTTAAACAATATGAAAATAATTTAAATCAACAAAGGGTCTCTTACATTACTCAAATTTGAGAGAAAGTGCAAAGTTATCTGTTAAAATACTCAACTCCCACTGTTTTTTTTTTTCTTTTTTTGGAGAGGTTTTTGCTATAGGGCGTGTGTGCTCGCCAGACAGAGAAAGACAGAGAGATAGAAAGCGAGAACCCACGCCCCAGGGGGGATGGCTACGCCGCAATCCCTTCTCCTCCATTCTCCTCTCAGGATATTGGGCACGCATGCACATGCACCTGGCGTGAGTTTAAGCCACTGGGTCCAGAACTCGAACTGTGGTCGACTCCGTGGGAGTCCAGCGACATAGCCATTACGCTAACTGCTGGTCCCAACTCCCACTGTTTTGTTGTTGTCATCGTTAGTAACTTGCTATAGGGAACATGCACTTGAGAAAGAAATGTGGGGGTGGGGTGGGAGGAACAGGGGATGGTGGTGGTGATAATAAAGCATTCCCCAAGGGGATGGCCATGCTGCAATCTCTTCTCTCTGGATTTTGGGACCGCATGGGCATGTGCTGAGTGCGTTTTTCCAAACCTCTAGGTCAGGACTCCAACCGTGCTGTCAGCCGTGTGGGATCCCGTCGCCTTAACCACTAAACCACCGGCTGGCCCTGGGTGGTTTTATAAAGAAAAATATTCACCAAATACTGAGTATGTGCAAGGACTGTGTTAGCTGCTGTAATTCATGATGCCTGCACCTGTAATATTACTTTATAAATACACATAATCAGTGAGCAATGATTCATCATGACTTTTCTTCCCCTCTTTACTGTGTTAACTCTGTTTCCGACAAGGGTCTAACATAACTTTACTGAGGAGGCAGAGCCTCGGCAATTGTTCATCAGATGTAGTACTTGACAACCTTCTGACACTGGCGCCTCAAGCTGGGGTAGGAGTCTGTGAGGCGATGGCGGGGGAAGTCAGATTTCATACACAAAATAGGACGGGGAGCCCATTACCTGAGTCTCTCAGTCGGGCCAGTTCCTGCCGACGTTTCTTCCGTTTCTCCTTCTTCACGGCGGCCCGGTACTTTTTGTGGCTGGAAGATCAAGACACATACACCTGACAGGTATATATATACCTACCGCGCTGTCCTCTCCGCCGCACCCAGTGACAAGTCACTCCGGTGCTCCGGAGAGAAATCGTGCTTTCCATGTTTTTATTATCGAACAGGCGTCCACACCTGGCATCCTCCCGCACCCATTAGGCAAGTCTTCTCTATCCCACCACTTCTCAGTTCCCAGAGCCCACGGTTGCTAGGGACACCCCGGGGGTCTCCAGGAAGGACTGGAACTGCCGCGGTGACTCGCTTGCTTGGCCCAGCTCCCTTCTTCCTTCCTGCCTGCACATTCTTCATGCCCAAGGTCGGCCCACTCCGATCCCTCTTCCTGTCAGCTCATCTTCCCCAGCCGAGCTTACCTTGGTTTCTCGGGAAACATTATCTTCTCAGGAAACAGTTTTTCCCCAGGAGCCGCCATATTGCCGGCATCGCCCCGCCCACCAAGCTCTAGCCGGAAGAGGCGGGCTTAAGTGGAAGAAAGAACGCGCGCCAAGTTCGCGTGCCGCGCTGCTTCCTGCCGGGTGGAACCTAAAAGAGAGTGGGCGGGAGGTTCCCCTCAGTGACTTGTTTTTCAAAACGCTCCTCTGATAAATATCTCCTTCCCGAAAAATCCTCTATGGCTTTTACTCTGCTCTGTAAGTAATTCTTTACCCAGTGTTTCCCCGTGCTTTACCACAATCTCCCTCCCACACCTTAGCGGGATGTCTTTTAACTAAGAGGTTAAAGTCACACTTGTCCCCACTTTCTCCTCATTCGTTCACAAAACCTCATCACACGCAGAGCTGCACGCCCCATTTCCTTCCCAACAGCTCCAGGCTCCGCCAGCTTCTGCGGTTCCACCTATCAACACCTTGGACAAAGACCCGACCTCCACCCCCTTTTATTCACACCTGCCTGCTCCATAAGATTAAGGAATACTAACTCCTGGAGTTGCAAAGGTGTAACTTCTACCGGAGTTTACAGTCGAGGGACAGAAAAGGACTAATACATAGGTAATATAGTATGATACAGGCAAAGATGAATTTACTGAACATAGTCCACTTGGAGATTCGGGGCGCTTGCTAATGTTTAAGGTGAATTTTGAAGGAAGATGGCCTATACTCAGAGAAGGGTTGGAATGGGGTTGCAGGCAAATCAGTATAAGCAAAGACACTGAGGTGAAACTGGAATATGCTGAAAACAGTAATAATTTAAAATGCAATTCAAGAGTATCAAGGAATACAGCAGTTGAGGTGAACTGGGGCTGTGTTATGGAGGAGAGCCTTGCAGGCCATGCTAAGAGACTTTGTTTTGTAGGTAATGGAGAACCAATGAAGGCTTTTAAGTAGCAGCTTTTTGTGGTCATATTTCTGTTTTAGTTACCCTGGCAATATGAAGGGGAAAAAAAACCCAAAAAAACTGTGAATGTCACAGTAATCTAGGTGAGAGGTGATGAGTTAAAGTGGGAAATGAGAGTAATGACTTGAAAAGTAAATATCAGCCCTGCCAGTAATAACCTGCCCGCAGACTGGTGCTGCACACATACAAGTCCAGAGACAAAGCTAAGAAAAAAAAAAGTTTCTCCCCAGGACACTTTACAACTGCAAAATGACATTCAACCCCCATCTTTTGAGTAATTGAAAAACTTCCCTGGCCTAACTTTATTCCTCTCTCCTCCAAATTAAAAGTGCTGAGTTACCCAATTACCAAACTGCCCCCAATTCCCCTAATTCCTTAGAATCATTTAGCCAAAGCCCAAAACCTTACAAAAAGCCTTACCTTACTCCCTCTTGTTCAGAAAGTAGAGCAATGCATTACTCTCTTCAACTCAAGTTGACTTTGTTCAGTTCAGTGCATCAGAAGTTAAGAACATAGACTTTAGAGTTGGGCTAGGAAACAAAAGCCTTGGCTCCTGTGATCTTCAGTAAATTCTTGACTGTTTAGTCCTCACCTAGTTATCTGTAAAAATCAAGATAGTAGTAATAGTTTCCATCTGACAAGGCTTTTATTATGAAGATCGAATGAGATAGCTCATGCTATTTGTTGTCACAGTGCCTGGCATTAGTGAGTGTCCCAGAAACTTTGTTATCATCATCATCATCATCATCATCATCATCATCATCATCATTCTCATTGGTATGAAAACTTCCCACCCCCTCAAAAGAGGGTTAGGTATTACATGTGTTCCCAACACAAGTTTTATACTTATCACAGTATACTGCACTTTGTTGCCTTCACGTTTATGCTCCTTGCAATAAATCTTAAATTTTTTGAAGTTGAAAATTTGGCAATTGCATCCCCAAACTCGAGAATGCTCTGGGCAGCACAGAATATTGTAGTTATGCAAGTCAACTATTTTGCTGGTCCCTGTGACCAGGATTTATGGTCACAATTGCTGTCAAAGTGTCAATGTTTGAGTTACTGTTACGTTTCTTATTAATCAGACCAGACTTTCACTTCAGAATAAGTAAGAATGTCTTCTAGGAAGGTAATTCTAATTACAAAAGTATACACATGTAGATTTTGTTTTATTATGATTTTGAAATGAATATAAATCTCCTTTTAAAGGAGTTAGACATTTATTTTCAAGAATTAACCACTGAATTCATTTTCATAAACAAGCTTGAATTGCTCAAGTTAATTTCATTATAGAAGTAACTCTAAAAGCTTATTCCATTTCCAAACTATGATTGCCATAATTTGAATTCAATAGGG
>NW_006160080.1:123421-134170 GCF_000334495.1 Tupaia belangeri chinensis | reverse complement strand
AATTGTTTGAGTGGATGCCTGGTTTTTTAAAATAGTCAACTTTAAGGCTGGCCCCATGGCCTGGTGGTTAAGGAAGCCAGATCTCCTATGGCCAATAACATGGTTCAAATCCCAGCTAAGGAGGCTTGAAAACCATGCTTGGTACATGTGCATGTGTGCCCCAAACCACAATGTGATGGAGAAATGGAGGGGAAGGTATTGTGTAGTGGTCACACGCTATGGGAGAGGTGCTTCCTCCCTCTCCCTCTCTCCTTGTCTGTCTCTATATGGCAAGTACATATACCCTCTGGCAAGTTAGAAAAGGAAAAAGAATAGCCAACTCTCCCCTAACCTGTGTGCAGGAAAGTTCTCCAGGTAGCTTTGAACCAACCAAGTTCTCCTACCTCTTTCATTTATATTGGGTCGTCGAGAAAGTCATAATGCATTTTTGCATGGAAAAATAGTCATAACTCTCCCAACAACCTAATAGTTATCAAGACTAATTATAGAATGTGCTGGCAGAAACCTCAAAAAATTATATTAGTAGCTCTAACATGTCAGTACATATACACACAAATATTCATACACAGTGACATATAAATTTGTATGTATACAGGTATATACATGTACATACTTCAAAAAATGAAAACTTAACAAATTTTAATTGAGTACATCTTGGTAAGAGGAGAAAATGGTGTGGAATAAAGGATGGAAATCAGAGGCACAGTTTATTTTGTAGGGAGTATTGGTCCACAGGGAGAAACTGCACTCCTTTATAGCCAGCCATGGTGTTTCCCCTATTACCCATTTCTGTAGATGTATTCTATGTGTTAAGGCCTTGTCTCCCTGCTAACTGAGGCTACCACCACATTTTGATGTTCTTTCCCTTCTGGATATCTAGAAGCTTTGTCATGAAACTAGATCATAATATTGTGATAGGTAGAATCTTGCTAGTAGACCATGTAATTTTCTGGGTTACATTTTTTAAGAAAAATGGCTTTTTAACACTACCATGGTGTAGCATATTTTGCTTTCTTACTATTTCTGGTAAGCCATTTATGATATGCTCATTGTTTTCAGAGTAAGTCTGGTCTGCTAGAAAAAGCTTTCTCTAATAGCATGACTTTAATTGTCTTGGTAAGAATCTACAGATAAAAGAGTACTGTAAAGCTGTGTGGTAGGAGCTAATGGTTTAAGAGCATTGAAAATAGTTGCAAGGATTTTCGCAGACAAGTACTAGATTAAAACAAGCTAGTGACAATAATTTAGTTGCATTCTTTTGATAATGTCATAGCCATCAGACTGAACACAAAGTGTTTTATATATGGACGATAGGCCGTAGAATTTTGTGGTGTGAAGTAGAAAAATTCACAACTGATCTCATTTTTAATGCAGTTAGTGCATGAGCTGAGTAGTTAAGCATTTCCCTGTTCAGACATAGGAAGGAATAGTGGACAAGATATTCTTGAGTCTTATGTGTATAAATGTTGATTTAAGTGTGACTAAGTCATGTCACTTTAGCACATCTGGTGCATTGAAAGGTCAATTTATGTCTGTTTTAGAGGACTTCCTCCAACTTTGAGTTTTTTATTAAGTGTAGTTGGATTCAGGGAAGTTGGTTTCTGTTGGTCCAAGTTAGCTGTTGGGATTAGCATAGGCTTTAAGGCTGTAAGTTGTTTAATGCTAATGAACCTGCTTGCTTTTTTTTCTTTCTTTTTTTTTTTTTTTTTTTTTTTTTTTAAGAGAGTTTGTGATATAGTACGTGTGTACTATAACAATGTTCTTGGCCTCGTTTGGCTCCTATTTTGCTATGTGATGTACACCTAAGCCAAGTACCCATGTTGGCTTTTGCAAGGGATTGTTTATTCTTCCAGTATGCAAACCTTGGAGAATGGAAGAGAGATCATTTTATTTTGTGAAGTCAGTAGGTGCGGTGTCTAGGGTAATAAATCCTGTTAAGTTCAAATGTATGATTAGGTGACAAGTTGACATTAAAATTGTCCTTTTCCTTGATCAAAAATGAATAAAGGCTTTTAAAACAACAACAAAAGATACTGTAAAGAAACAATTTTATTAATCTAGTATCACTTAATGAAGATGAGCAGCAATTTTACTATAACATTCTTTTCCAACACCTTTATAGACCATAGACCCATTTCCTCCTTCATGTCTAGGAAAGTATAAGTACTTTTTTAAAAAAAGAGATATTAATTGCTTCTATTTTCAATATTAAAAATCAGTATTTTTAATATTAAAATGTCGCTAATTTTAACAAAATGGCAGGGAAAAAAAACCCCAAGGTACAATCTACAGGGAAACCATCCTGATGCCAAACACACACACACACACACACACACACACACACACACACACACACTCTGCCCTGGCTGGGCCGTGCTGGGGTGCCCAGCAGAGTTCCCAGTCTCACACACACTCACACAGGCTCAGGGGCTGACCCAGGAGCAAGTACCAAGATAGTTTTAGAAACAACTGTCCAGCCCAGCCCAGGCGTTAGAAAAATATTCTCTGCAAGGGTGGGAAGTGGTGGGGTCAGAGGGGCCAGGAGGGCTTGGACTGCCTGGGCAGAGACAGCAGGTCTGGTGCAGCCCACAGTTAGCCTGTGTGGTGCTGTCACCACCAGGGTCCTGGCCCCAGCTCTACCGAGCAGGTGTGGCTGGAGGGCACTGGCCTTCCTCATTTGATCAGGATGGTGCAGGCATGGGCCTCATCTTCCACCACATTCCTCAGGTTACGCTCATATTCTTCCAAAGTGCCCTGGAAATCCTTCATATCCTCCACTGTGACGTCCCCTATGGTGTCTGGTGTGTTATCAGCACTGGTGGCCAAGTTGACAGACATGGGCCAGAAGGTGGCCTCAGGTGGCTCTGGGGTGTCAGTTCCCTTGCTGTGGGTGGGACCAGGGCTTCCCTCACAGCTCTGGGGGGCCAGGATGATGCTTGGGTCCCTGGCTCAGCTTGGGTGACACTCTGAGTCTGGGCTGGGTAGCACCATGGAGCCAGCTGATGTCCAGAGAACAGAGTGGCTCAGTGATGTTCTGGCACTTAGGGAGAAGGGTTCAAACTCCAAACTCAGATAGAAGCACTGGCCCTGGCATGTGAAGACACATGAAGCGATGCCGCTGATGTCTTCCTTGTGGGTGCAGGAGTAGAGGACCTGAGGTCGCAAGCCAGGCACTGAAAACACGTGCATGTTGCCCAGGTTGGTGAGGCAGGCCAGGGAGATCTTGGTGTAGTCCTTGAAGGCCATGCTGGTGAGGGTGGCTAGAGCCACCTTGCGCACACAGCAGCCCTCATGGGCTGTCAGCTTGAACTTAGACTTGGTGCTTACCTTGGACAGTGTGAACACCTGGAACTGCTCCTCAGACACAGTAAGCACAGTGTGCTTGCCCTGCATGTCACGCCAGGTCCCGTGTGGCATTGTAGGACTTGGGCTGCGGCTGGCCGCTCCCGTCCAGCACTGCAGTGGCCACCATGGGTGTGCGATGCATCAGCTGCACTTCCTTGCCCAGCACAGCCTCCATCGCCTGCTGCAGCTGCTTCTTACCACCTACCAAAGCTGTTGGCACCTCCAGCACGTAGGCGAATGCAGAGCCTGAGTTGGTGCCTGCCCACATGGTGGGCTTGTGGTGGGCTGCGTCTTGGAAGAATGAAATGGCAAAGTAGAGACAGCACATGACATCTGAGAGGGAGTCGCCAGCAGAGCAGGGCTCAATGCTATGCTACACAGGCGACACCTCCACGTGGTAGGGGCAGGCTTGCTCCACCAACTGCACACTGGCTTCCTGCAACTTGCTGTTGGCATTAGCAGCATGCTTCTTGCCCAAGACACGGCTCTTGCAGATGTGTGGGAAAGACTGGTGCAGAGACTTCTTGAGAGACTTCACCTGGGACAGTGGCCCCTCCATGGTCAAGGAGTCGTTGTGGAGAAGGGTGTACTTGGCCAGCACGGGGCTCTTGTGCTGGTAATCAAAGAGGCCAAAGCCATGAGTGGTGCCAAAGACCAAAAGGCTCCACTTGGCATGGAGCGTGAAGGTGGTGACAGTGGCTGATGGCAGGCACTGTATCAGAACGTGGGGCTGAAAGCCAGCAAGCAGTCCAGGGCAGTGGCCCCGTGTGCTGGCTCAGACATACAAGGCCTTTCCACATGAAGCCTTCAGGGCCCTGAAAGAGGTCCACCCTGGTCACACTGACTGCCTGCTCCACTGGCATGTTGCTGAGCTCCAGTACAAGCACCTGGCCTGCAGTGCCACCCATCTGGGCTCTGTACTTACAAGCGAGACCTTCTGCACCCTGAGCCGGGGGGTCATTGCTGTACGGGTCAAAGCAGCCCACCTTGCAGAAGGGTGACCAGTCTTCCTCAGTGGCCTGGATCAGGCTGTTGGAGCATGCTCGCAGTCAGTCTGTAAGAGCCTGGTCAAGCTCAGCTTGTACAGTAGCCACAGCACCACATCTGAGGCTTCGCAGAACTGCATGGTGCCATTCTCGTGGTCATTCAGCAGCAGCCCTCACTAGGATGGCTCCTAGGTCAGGTCGTAGCCCCCAGTGATGGGTCAGCTTGAGGGACTGGAGGCCAGCTGGAGACTCTGCTGCTCACTAGCACTCATGATGAAGGCCCACAGCTTGGTGGGGACGTTGGCCATGAGAGCCGGACAGATAATGGCAGATGAGTGTGGTGTGACCAGGTAGGGTGCAGGCATGGCTGGCCACCTGGGTGTCTGCAGGTTGAGCACTACTAGCCTCTTTTCCAGCAGCACAGCCAGGGCCTGAGGGTGGTCAAACTCTTCCCCGAGCTGTGCACCGTGAAGAAGTCGATGGTGCAGACGGTGAAGTCCAGTGTCACCGGTGTCTCGGCTGCAGCACACTCATTTAGTGGCGGTTGCCATAACTGGCCTGGGGCAACCCCCACTGAGGATGATGACATGGCCCACAGATTCACAGCTCCACCACAGAATCTTGTTGACAGCCTTGCAGGGAAAGGGGCCATAGGGTGTGGTGGCCACTGTGGGCTGCAGTGTTGGGGAGCTGCTGGCCTCTGTGGATCAGATGGTGTAGCTGCCATCGCTGTGTGAGTTGACAGTGGCACTGCTGCCGCACCCCCAGATCCCCAGCTGCTAGTTCCTCAAAAAGATGTCCACATGTTGCATGGCCCACTTCCAAATGACCAGCAGGCCCTAACTGTAGCCCATGAGGACCTTAGTGGGGTCTCGCAGGTGTCCCTGGAGCGACTCCATGGGTCCCAATGTCTTCTGACACTGGTAGTCATCCAGCAGGCTTCATAGAACATTCTCCGGGCCTAGGGTCTGCACCTCAAGCAGCATCAGGGTGGTGATGTCCAGGAAGAAGACACTGCCACCCTCAGTGCACAGGGATGCCGTGTCATCAGCAGCCACCAGCAAGACCACTGTGATGCAGGTGAGGTCAGGCAATGCACTGGCACCATCAAAGGCAGGTCAGCTGGGTGGCTGGAAGCTGAGCGCTGTTGGGGATGATCTCCCAGAGGTGCAGGTTGCTGTTGTCCAGCAGGGTCAGGAGATGGCCCTGGCCAGGCAGAAAGTGCATCTGGGTGACAGTGACTGCATCCTCGTTCAGGCCTGTGAACTCCACGCCGGTGGCACTATAGATCTTGACGGCCTCAGGCCTGGTGCCAAATAGCCATGATGTGAAGCTTGGAGTCAAAGGCCAGGGCGCCGGGCTGGTTGGGGAAGCCATGCTCCACGGTCTTGTTGAAGGCAAAGAGCTCCTGGTTGAGCTTCTCGTGCTGTGGGTGGGCACCCTGCCACTGGAACAGAAACTTCATCATCTTGTGCCTGCCTGTCGGCATCATGCCTGCAGCTGCCACCCACAGGGTACACCGTGGCCCCGCAGGTCCTGAGGCACTGGCGGGGCACCAGTAAAGTACTTTTGAGGGCGTAAAAATTCAAGTTTCTTGTTAAGGTGTATCAGTAGTCAGAGACTCTACAGTGCCTCTTCAGGGTCAGTATAAAATCTTAACTATTTTTAAAAATTTACCATCTTGGACCAGCAGATAGCATAATGGCTATGTCACTGGACTCCCATGTAGTTGACTGCAGTTCAAGTCCCAGACCCAGTGGCTTAAACTCATGCCGTGCATGTGTTGCGTGCATACCCAAGATCCTGAGAAGAGAATTGAGAAAGGATTGCAGCGTGGCCATCTCCCCTGGGGGGTGATTTCTCGCTTTCTGTCCCTCTGTCTCTCTCTGTCTCTCTGGCGAGTGCACATGCCCTATAGCAAAAAGCAAACAAACAAAACAACAACAAAAAACCTCTCAGAACAAAATTTACTATCTTAACTATTTTTAAGTGTACAATTCAATACTTTTAAGTATATTTATATTCAACAGATTTCTAGAATTCAGTGTATAGGAACACCGACACTCTGTATCCACTAAATGTGAATTCCAGACATTGGAATAGTCTAGCGCAACCACCTTTCTACTTTCTGTTCTAGTGTTTGGGCTACTGTAGGCACTTAATATTGAGTAAAATTGTACAGTATTTGTTCTTTTCCAACTGGATTCTTTCACTTAGCATGTCTTCAAGGTTGATCTAGCTGTAGCACGTGACAGGATCTCCTTCTTTTTAAAGGCTACATAATCTATTGTACAGTTAGACTACATTTTCTTTAGTTGTTCATCCCTTAATGGGCAGTGGATTGCTTCTACCTCTTGGCTGTTATAAATAATGATGCTATAAACATGGATGTGGCAAATATCTCTTTGACACTCCACTTGGAATTCTTTTGGATATACAAGGTACTTCAAAAAGTTCATGGATAAATGGAATTAAAGTAAAAGATTATTTTGGTGCAAAAATAATTAAATTGAAATCTATGCACAGTTATTTCATAATAATCACTTTCCATAAAATTTTGAAGCACCTCTCCTATACCCAGAAATGAAACTTCTGGGTCATATGGTAATTATAATTGTTTCATAGTTATTTTACAATCCCAGCAGCAATGCACAAGGGTTCCAACTTCTCTGCATCTTCTCCAACACTTGTTATTTTTCTGTTCTAACAATGGCAATCATGATAAGTGTGATGTGATATCTCGTTGTGGTTTCAACCTGCACTTACCTAATAATTACCTAATAATTAGTGATGTTGAACATCTTTTCTTGTTCTTATTGGCCATTTGTATATACTCTTTGGAAAAATGTCTATTAAAATCTTTGCTTGGGGCCGGCAGGTGGTGTGATGGTTAAAGTCACTAGACTTCCACGTGGTCAAATGAGTCCTGGACTTGGCAGCTTGCTCTCTGTCTGTCTCTTTCTCTCTCTCTCATCAAAAATTAAAAATAACAATAATATATAAATAACTCTTAAAAAATCTTTGCTTAGCCCAGCAGGTGAAATGGAGGTTAAGGTGGCTGGAAACCACATAACTGACTCCATGGTTTGAGTCCCAGACCCAGCAGCTTGAAAATCATGCCAGGCGTGTGTGCATACATGCCCAAAATACCAAGAAGAGAATGGAGAGTGCACACACCCTATAGCAAAAACAAAACAGAAACAAAAAGAACCTTTGCTTATTGTTAATTAAATAATTCATTTAAAAAATTCATAATAGAGTGTATGTGTGCATGAGACAGAGAGACAGGATCTTGGGTACATGCGTGAGCCTGGCATGTTTTCAGGCTAACCAGACTGGGGAGTTGAACTGCAATCAGCATGTGACTTCCAACTCCACAGTCCTATACACTACTGACTGTGCCAGAGGCTGGGCCCTTCACTCATTTAAAATTTGGTTATTGTTGTTGTTGAGTTATAGAAGTTTCTTTTTTCTTTTTAAAAATGTATTCTTATTCTCTTAATTGTTCCTCTTTTATTTTCCCCCTTTGGCCAAAGGGACGTGTGCTCACCAGAAAGAGAGAGAGAACCCCCCCAGTGGGCCATGGTCATGCTACAATCCTCTTTCTCCATTGTTCCATTCTTTCACAATTTGGGGCATGCATGCACATGCACCCAGCATGTTTTTCAAGATCCCAGGGCTGGGATTCAAACTGCGGTCAGTCATGTGGAATCCAGCTCTCTATGCACAGTGCTTAAGTGCTGCACTATGGGGCTGGCCAGAAGCTTCTTATAAATTCTAGAGATTATCAGATACATTATTTGCAATTATTTTCTCCCATTCTGTAGGTTGCTTTTTCACTTTATTGATTGCTTTTACACACAGAATTTTTAAGTCTGATGCAGTTCCATTCTATCTTAATCATCTGTAAGTGCACAGCTCAGTAGTGTTAAGTATACTCATCCAACTCTATTTATTTTGCAGATCAGATGACTGGCATATACTACTAGTTATTGATATAGCATTGAATCTTAACATAGGTTTAAAGGCAGTTGGAATCATTCTAATAAATTTAAGCTAGAGCAACAGTAGCATGGATCCCTCAATATGTAGAATTATCTAGAAACTTGTCTATCTGACAAGTTTCTCTCCCTATTACCACAACAAAAGTCTTCTAAATCACTGTATAAATTGGGAGTTTAAGTAGATCACCTGCCTCACAAAGAACCTTGACCAATGGGTAAATAAATTTCAAACAGTTTTCAAGAAAAGCCAAGGTAGCTTTGTCATTGTGAAACATATTATCATTATATTCTATGCAATAGTGTACAAATAATGCCAAATAATACTGTAAATTATTGGATATTATATTACTAGTTCTTTGAAAATATTTCTGTACATGTATCATGAAAGAATTCTAATTTCTAGGTGCTTTAAGCATTTTCTTTAAAATGTTCTTCATATATTTTCTATATTCTCAAGTCTTCAAGTAAAATATCTGCTCTTTATAAATACAATAAGATTTCCAGACATTGCAAAAATTTTTTTCTTATAATTATGAAATATACTTTCTACATTATAAATTGATAGTAAGTAAGCATATCACATACTAATAATGACAATTAAAGATTGGGGCAAACATTGAAAAGCCCTTTTAAAATAATACATATTCATGTTTTTAAATAAAATACACCTACAACCATGGCAATGTATACCCAGGAAGTGCCAGTCTGGGCCCTATGACTATTTCTGAAAGGCCTATGTTCTGGATGGTTAAGTGTCTGTCTCTTACCACTCATTAAACATTTTGATTATAATTCCTACTTATAACTCTATAGAACCACCAATTAATAAAGATAAAAGGTAGCCCCAAAATGTCAGACATAAAAAGATATTATAATAAACAACAAGTTGCCATCACAGAAACTTTTTTTTTTTGCTGATTCTTCAGTGAAAAATATCACTAACAATAAAGGTAAGAATATGGGGGGCAGTCAGTGGTGTGGTGGTTAAGGTGGCTGGATCCCCCATGGCTAATTATATGATTTGAGCCCCAGAGCTAGTGGATTAGAGAAACAGACTAGGCACATAAGTGTGCATACCTAAAAATCCCAAAAGGAGAATGGAGGAGAAGGGATTGCAGTATGCCCCCCATATGCTTTTTCTCTCTCCCTCCTTCTCTCTCTCTCTCTCTCTCTCTCTCTCTCCCCGAGCAAGTATACGTGCTCTATAACAAAATGAAAAAAAAAAAAGCATTTGTTTACCAACTAGCTTTCTTCAAAGACTGATGAAGCACTCCCATGCCGAGCAATACACAGCTATAAATCTTATTAAAAGCAGATGTTTCAAATAGTCTAGTTAATTCTTTTTTAAAAGTTAGAATGTATTATAACAAAATACTGCCTAGATAGGAATGTCTCAGGGGGTCACTTGGTTGGTGGCCGGCTTGGGTTTGGCTTGTACATTGAGCACGTAATCATGACGGAAGGATGAGCGGACGGTGCGATTCATCAGGGGCTGGAGTGGGCGGAAGTTGTCCACCATTCTTTTCTCCTTCTCTCCCTCAGAAGTGAAAAGCAGGGTCCGAAATTGCTCAAGCTAGAAATCTAAACAGAAAGCATAAATAATTTTAGAAGAAAACCAGCTTTTCCTCATGAATAAATTGCTTTTTATTTTTAGTTGTAATGGAAAAAAATTACTTTTTATTTTTATGATTCTGAAATATTTATCCAGATTGGATACATAGAAGAACTTCTTCCTGGGTAAGAAAGCCTTCCTTGCTTGACAGGAAATAAAATGCCAGGTCACTATTGTGTGGAGAGAACGGAGCCAACAGGAGGAAGTGAAACCAGTGGGGTACCTAGGATTTGAAGACTGGGGGCAAAGTCCTAACCCCATATATTAGCCATTTACCAAGGACAAGTTACTTCATCTCTTTGATTCTCAGGAACCTTGTCTTTAAATAACCAAAATAGCTAGTTTAAAGGATAATAAAAGAAAGGTCTGATGCATATAGTAATAGTATAAAAATGTTTTCTTTAACTGAATTGTGAACATAAAAAAGTAGTGGGCCAGTAGGTACGGTGCAGTGGTAATACAACCTTCCCTGCAAGGCTAGAAGCCACATAGCCAACCACAGATTCAGATCCCTGGGCTGGCCTGAAAACACAACAGGCACACGTGGGTGCTCAGGATCCCAAGATACTGAAGAGCTAGAGGACTGGAGAAAGGGGATAGCAGTGCGATGAGATCCTGTCAAAGGCGACCCTTTATTTCTATTTCTTTTTCCTTCTCTCTCTCATGCATGAGTATGCACTATATAAAAAAATGTATTACTGCTTGCTCACTGAACCTGGGCATTGTGGGCAAACTATATACATAGATGTCTTAATTGGCAGTGGGAAACCCCATGCTCATGCTGACCAACAGAATTCTCAGC
>NW_006160080.1:114135-123390 GCF_000334495.1 Tupaia belangeri chinensis | reverse complement strand
AGACAGAAGTCGTTTCTGCGTTCTCTTTTAGTGTAGCCACAGCCACATATGGCTACTGAGGACTTTAAAAGTGGCCACTGCAACTGAAGAACTAATTTTGTTTTGTTTGCTAGAAGGCACACGTAGTCACCAGAAAAAGACAGAGAGGCAGAGAGAGAGGGAGAGGGAGAAAGTAACCTCCAATGGGGCATGGTCATGCCACAATCCCTTCTCCTCCATTTCTCCATCTGTCAAGATTTGGCGAGCACACACATACACATGCCCAGCATGCTTTTCAGGTAACCAGGGTTAGGATTTGAATCGTAGTCAGTCATGGGGAATCCAGTAGCCTCAAACAGTATGCCACTGTCTGGCCCAAGGAGCTAAACTTTTAATTCAACTTTACTTATACTTAAATTTAAGTGATACACATGATTATTGGTTAATGTATTAGAAAATACAGCTCAGTGCAAAAGGAGCAACCCAAAGTATGAAGGACTTGTTCTCTGATGTGGCAATTGCATCTGTCAGTAGCCTATTGGCTTTCTGAGCAACCACTTTACTTCAAACCAGCTGGAAAATCTGTTTATAACATTTCCTCTCGGTCAGTCTGGCTCACTGGAACTACGGAGGACAGCCCGTTAGGTAGGCAAAAATACGTGACGATTTGTCTAGAACAAAGACTTCAGGCCAAGTAGAGTTGAAGAGGCAGAACTAAGACCAGAGGCAAAACCCAAATACAGTACTGTGCTGTACTTGCAAATTATACATGTGACCTCATTAATTAGGAAGCCTTATGAGTAGTATATGTTTGTTTTAATTCAGCTAGTTGCAAAAGATTAGAAATACAAATGACATTGGATCTATAAATTGGACTAGTATATAGCCTTTAAAAATGATATTGAGGGACCAGCAGATGACGTAATGGTTATGTCACTGGACTCCCACCCACATAGTTAACCACAGTTTGAGTCCTGGACCTGACAGCTTAAAACTCATGTCGTGCGTGTGTATGCGTGTGTGTGTGTGTGTGTGTGTGTGTGTGCCTAAACTCCCGAGAGGAGAATGGAGGAGAAGTGATTGATTTATTGGGGGGGGGTGGAGATTTCTCAATTTTTTAAATATGAAGAATAGTACCAGACTGTACAGACAATAAAGCCCAAGATTATGAGCAATTAAGCTCTGTATTTTGTGTGAGATTACAACCACTAAAGACTCTCTGCCCAGACTTCACCCACTTGTCCCCTAGATCTAACCAGGAGCCGGGACAAGCCAATCAGCAGCCATCTATATTTGAGTTCTGAGCGGCCCAGTTCAGGAATTATGACCACCGAAGATCCTCTGCCCAGACTTCATCCTCCTGCTCCCCAGATCTAGCCAGGAGCCAGATTAGAGCACCCTACTTATTCTTATTGTCTCTCTCCATCTCTCTCTATATATTTTTAATTTAAAAAAATTTTAAACTTCTTAGTTCTTTGCCACTCTTTTTTCTTGCTAATTCCTTCCTTTCCCCCTGCTCCCACAGGACAAGCCAATCAGCAGCCATCTATATTTGAGTTCTGAGAGGCCCTGCGCCACACAGTTTTTATTTTTTTGACAAGAAAAATATGTTTTTAATTGTTTTTGTCTTTTTTTCCCTCTCTCTCTCTCTCTCTCTTTTTTCCTATTCCTTTTTCTTTTTACCTTTCTCACTTTTCTGCTCATCCTCCACACACTGATTTTCTAGACAGGTCTAGGTCTAGCCAAATATCTGAATACTTTTAGGGTCAGACTAATCCTCAATTTTCATTGAATCAGCCATGCAAAGGGAGAAAAACGGTAGTGTGACTATAGGAGACTAGGTTGAAAAAAGGTCACCTCCTCCTGCATTCTTCTGAATGCTCAGATTTAACTCCAAAAACTATGAAAAATACATAATCCATCTGATAACCAGAAACCACAAGAGGCACAAGAAATATGAGAAACCAAGAAAATATCTCTCCGCTAAAGGAAAAGAATAACTCTTCTTCCTCCACAGACAATACAAGGGAAATCATGGAAATGTCAGATAAAGAATTTAAAATATTCATAGTGACAAAGCTAACAGAGATAAAAGAGAAGAGGGACAATGAGCTCCAGAACATGCAGGAGAAAAGAGACACCAAGTTCCAGGAGGTGAGGAAGTTCTTGCACATCATAAAAAAGAATTGTTAGAGAGGAAGATTATAATACAGGACATCAAAACATCCCTTGAAAATATCAAAAGCAGATTAGATCATGCAGAAGATTGAATCTCAGATGTAGAAGCTAGAACCTCTGACCTAGAAAAATTCACCAAAAAGACTGAGAAAATAACCAAAAAAATGAGAATAATATATGAGTAATATTAGATACCATTAAACGCCCAAACTTCCGGATCATCAGTATCCCAGAAAGTGAAGAAACTAATAAGGGCATTGATAATCTATTCCATGAAATCCTGGAAGAAAACTTTCCAAATCTAGAGAGGCACTCAAATATACATACCCAAGAATTACAAAGGGCTTTACATAGAATCAACCCAAGATCTACAAGGCACATCATAGTCAGATTGACCAAATCCACAGACAGAGACAAGATACTAAATTTGGCAAGAGAGAAATGTCAAGTTACTTTCAAAGGATATCTCATAAGGCTGTCAGACTTCTCATTGGAAACAATGCAAACAAGGGAAGAATGGGAAAATATATTCAAAGTCTTAAGTGAAAAACAATTTCAATCAAGAATGCTATACCCTGCAAGATTATCTTCATATGGGAAAAAAAGACAAAAACATCCTCAGATAAACAAAACCTGAAAGAATTTACCAACACCAGACCAGCTCTCCAAGAAGTGCTGAAGGGAGTGTTATACCAGGAAAACTAAAGTTGGACACAGAGAAATAAGAGTACAAAAAACAACCAAGAGAAAGGTCACCTAATGGTAGGGACAAGTCCAGAGTTGAATGTTAACTTCCAGAGTTTAAATGGAAAGATTAGGTAATAGTAACACTGCAAATTCAATAAAAGAAAGAATAATTACATGAGTCTGAACTAATAGAATTTTTTTTGGACTTCAGACTGAAACATTACTGATTTTCTTAGATACTTTGATTTCCATATTTAAGGAGCTTTGTCTTCTCTTGAACTGCTGATAGGTTCACCTACCTATTATTTGAACTGAATTCTAACTTCTTCCTGGCTTTAAGTTTTAAGCAAATTTCTCTTAACATTTTTTGATTTTGATCTATGAAAACCAAAACTGTTTTTCTTGAAATAAAAAAGCATTAAAAATACCTATTAATACCTATTTAATGACTGCAGTAAGCTATATAGCTCCAGCAAGGTGCTACTTTATAGTATGTTCACATTACTCACTGAGATTTATGCCTAAAGTCAGACATGTGTTCACAGATCTATATATCAGCTGTGCTTGCTATGAAAAGTTTTAAAATTAATTAAGATCTTTAGTGAATCAATAAGATGTGGGGAATAAAAGGAATGGAAAACAACTGTACATGCCAGTGTCAGTATGGGAGAAGTGGAGGGAGGATGGCAGAGAGTGAGAGGTAGGGAATCAAGGGGGAAACAAAGCAAAATATATAAAAACAAAAAATAGAAAAATATTTGTTGATGATAACATGTATGGTAATATCCTTGATTGAGCCAATATACAATGTATTCTGTCGGAAAATCTCATTTTGTATACTGTATTGATGTACAGTGAATGACTGTAAATAAATAAATAAATTAGGGACCAGCAGTTAGCGTAATGGCTATGTCGCTGGACTCCCACGTAGTCGACTGCGGTTCACGTCCCAGACCCCGGTGACTTAAAACTCACGCCGGGTGCGTGTGCATACGTGCCAAAGATCCCGAGAGGTGAATGGAGGAGAAGGGATTGTGGCGTGACCATCCCCCCTGGGGGGTGATTTCTCACTTCTCTTGTCTGGTCTCTGTCTGTCTGTCTGGCGAGCGCACGTGCCTATAACAAAAAACCTCTCCAAAAAATAAACAAATAAATTAGAAAAAAAGCTCTGTCTTTTGTTACTTCCATATGGTGATTTTCATCATACAGAAAAAATACATATGTAGTCTAAGTTACTAGTTGCTTTCTGTAAGACTTCTTATTTTGATTTATAGTTAGAAAAACTTCCTCCATTCGGAGGTATTAATGGATTTTTCTGTGCTTATCCTAGCACTGTTATGGTGATATTTTTCATATTTAATATACCTGGAGTATATTCTTATGCAAGGGTACTTTTAAAAGTTTGCAAAAATATGGAATTAAATTATGATCCATGAATTTTTTTTTTTTGGAGAGATTTTCACTGTAGGGCGTGTGCGCTCGCCAGACAGACAGAGAGAGACATAGAGACAGAAAGCGAGAAATCACCCCCCAGGGGGGTTTTTTTAATCCCTTCTCCTCCATTCTCCTCTCGGGATCTTGGGCACGCACGCACACGTGCCCGGCGTGAGTTTTAAGCCACCGGGTCCGGGACATGAACTGCGGTCGACTACGTGGGAGTCCAGCGACATAGCCATTACGCCAACTGCTGGTTCCCTGATCCATGAATTTTTTGAAGTAACCTCATATAAGGTTTGAATGTTGGCTCCAACATTTTTCCCCAAGTGTCTACTCAGTTGTTTCCCAAATGCATTTTTTCAAAACTTGCCAGAGGACTTGTCTGCTCACAGAGATAGAGAGGGAGAGGGAGAAAGCACTTCCCAGTGGGGCATGGTCATGCAATAACCCCTTTTCTTCCATTTCTCTGCCCTGCCAGGGTTTTGGACACATATGCACACATACCCAGTTCGTTTTTCAAGCCACATATTCAGCCATATGCGATTAAGCTCCTCCAACCACCAGGCCACAGGCTAGCCCTTCCATCAGCATGTAGTAAGTTTTATTTCTTCTCATTGATCTGAGGGCCTATCTTTATCATAAAATAAATTCTAATATGTAGTCAGACAAATTTATGAATTTACTGTTTTCTTCCTGTGATGGTTAATTATATGTGTCAACTTGACTGGGTCATAGGGTTAAACTGGTATGTCCATGAGAGTGTTTCTGAAAGAGATTAGGATTTGAATCAGTGGGCTAAGTAAAGCAAAGAACCCTCCCTCATGTGCCTGGGCCTCATTCAATTCACTGAGGACTTAAACAGAGCAAAAAGGCAGAGGAAGGTTGAATTTGCTCTCTGCCTAGTTGAGCTGAGACACTGATCTGCTTTCAGTGCTTCTGATTCTCAAGCCTTGAGACCGGGTCTACAATCTATACCACTGGCCTTTCAACTACACCTCCAGCTTTCCTGGGTCTCCAGCTTACGGATGGTAGATTGTGGGACTTCTCAGCTTTCATAGTGGCATAAGCCAATACCTTATAATAAATCTCTCTGTATCTATATCATCTATCTATACTATATCTATCCTGTTGGTTCTTTTTCTCTGGAGAACAATGACTAATATGTTTCCTAAGATCAATCTCTTTACTTGTGTGCCAGTGCTACACCATGTAATTATTGAGGCTTTATAACCTCATGAATCTAAATATCCTCACTTTCTTTTTGAGAATTCCCCTTGACTATTCATGTGGTGTACATGAGTTTAAAAGTAGCATTATCTATTTTTAAATCCTATATCCCCTTCTTCTCCATCCTCTTCCCGGGATCTTGGGCACACATGCACATGTGCCCATAGTGATTTTCAAGCCACCAGGTCTGGGAATCAAACTGTAGTTGATCATGTGGGAGTCCAGCAACATAACTGCTACACCATTTGCTGGTCCCTTAAATCTTTTGTTTCTTTAAGAAACATTTTAAGTTTTCTTGCAAACTTTCTTTGTTAAACTTATTTCTAAGTATTTTATATTTTTCTTTCCATTACAAATAGGGCTCTTTCTTCCATTATATCTTTATATCATTATACCATTTGACTGTGATTTATCTATGTCAAATGTACTTTTATCTATAAATTAATACTTACTCCACTAATTATCAAACGATCTTATTTTTGTAGTAGTTTTCATTTCCATGATTTATTTTTTATTGTGTTTTCTAATTGTGTTTGCTACTTCCAGAATATAATTTTTAAAACTTTGGGGCTGGCACGTGGCATGGTGGTTAAGGGCACTGAACTCCAACATGACCGACTGTGGTCCAAGTCCTGGACCTGGCAGCTTGCTTTCTCACTTTCTCTCTCCTTCGCTCTCGCTCTCATTCTGTCCCTCTCTGGTCAAAAATGTAAAAATAAATACATAAATAGAGTTAAATAAAATAATTCTTTAAAAAATTAATATGGTAACAATCCTTTCTATATTTGCATTCTATTTACATTTGAACTGAGATCAATGTTGTTTATCAAGTTAGGGAAGTCACTATTCATTTCTATTTTCTTAATAAGTTCTAAATACTGGGGACCAACAGGTGGTGTGGTGGGTAAGACACTGGACAATCCCACATGGCAGACCATGGTTCAAGTCCTGGACCTGGTGGCTTGCTTTCTCACTTCCTCTCTCTGTCTCTCTCTAATTAAAATACATGAATGAATAAATAAAATTAAATAAATAATTTTAAAAATAAGTTCTAAATACTATATAATGAATTTTAGAAATGTCTTTTAATATTATATGGAAATGACCTTTTTTTTTCTACTTAGATTCACTGATAAAATGAATTATCTTAATATCGTTGTTAATAATGAGTCATCTTATGGGCCCATGGCCTAGTAGTTAAGGAAAATGGATCCCACATGGCCAACTTTGGAGAGCAGCCATTCTGAGCAAACATGGTGACCTTCATACACATGCAGAAACGCAGTTCTGTAAGCTGTCATTGGCATGGCAATAAAAACAATTAACATATGAACGTGCTAGTTGCATGCTGTTATCGATACTGCAGAGTATTATAGGGTTAAAGGAAGTCATGTGTGTTTATCAGAACCAGCCCCAAAAGATCAGAGAAATTACATGGCACCAGTTGTCCTCGCATCATCGACTGATTAACATCTGAAAACAACTGACTTTGTATTCTATTTCCACTTCTCCCATTTTCTGCCCTAAAAATAACAAACCTAAAGCTGGTTCATGGCTGCAGCTTTCCCCATCAGAGAAGTCAGGCCCACCTGATCCTCACTTTTCTATACTTGTATGTCTTTGTGTGTTTATTTTTATGTTTATTTCTAAAACAAAAAAATGCATTCTGCCAAGCAGGTCCCAGCAGCCAATCATGTGGTTCTAGATTTGAACCTGGAGAAACAGCTTGAGAACCATGCTAGGTATGTATGCGTACATGCCCAGAATCCCAATGGGGTGGTGAAATGGAGGAGAAAGGATTGTGGTGTGAGCACATACCATAGAGGACACTTTCCAGCCCCCCCTCCTTTTCCCTTTGACTCTTCCTCTCTTCCTTTCTCTCTCGCACATGCTCTCTCTCTGGTAAATAGAAAAAATAAAAAATGAACTCTCTTGTATTACTAGGAGAAATGCTACTCAGCAAAGAATAAATATATTCTAATGTACTACTGGATTCTATTTCTAATATTGTTTTTAATTTGTGAGAGGATTTATGCACTCACAGGAGATAGAGAAAGAGAGGGAAAGTGAGAACCCCCCCCTCCACACACACACACACACACACACATACAGAGCATGGTCATGTTGCAATCCTGTCTCCTCCATTTCTCCCTCCTTTCAGGATTCTGAGCATGCATGCACAAGTGCCTGCAGTATTTCTCAACCTATCAGGTCTGGGACTTAAACTGTATGGATGGTCATGTGGGATCCAGTTGCCTTAATCACCATACCATGGTCTGGTTCTCTAATATTTTACTTTAGCTTTTATATTCTTCAGAGATAGCAGTGTATAGTTTATTTTGGGGGTAGGGGTCCAAACTTTTGAAGGATGTTGGTATCAGTTATCCTGACTTCAAAAAATATTTAGGTAGCTTTTATTCTTTTTTTTTTTTTTTGGAGAGTGAGTCCAGCGACATAGCCATTATGCTAACTGCTGGTTCCCAGTAGCTTTTATTCTTGTGAAAATGTTTTGTAATCAATAAAAATCCCATAAAACAAGTATGAGCAAATATCATTGTAGTTTAGTTATGTTATGAATCAAACAGAATTTTGTATGTTGATGTAGGAAACACCACCTACACTTAATTCTCTCTAAACATATATCTTTTAAGACAGGGCTCACCATGTTGTGATCCTCCCCTCAGTTGGAATTACAGGCACACATCACCACACCTGGCTCTTCTTCAGACAGGGTGTTTCCCAGGCTAGCCTCAAGCTCAAAATCCTCTTGTGTCAATCCCAGTTGCTGGGATTATTAGTACATGCCACCATGTCTACACTACCACACCTGGCTTTTAAGTTGGACAGAGAATTGAACCCTCCCATGTGGTCCCAGACTGAGGAGCATAGCATCTTAGCAATGTGCATTATAGTGGTTGGGTCAAGTGCAGGAGGGAAAAATAAATCCCAAGTTCAAAACAGCTGACTTATATTAAAATTTCTGGACAGCTGTTGATGGATTCTATGTTTATCCTGAGATTCTATGACAATATTTCTCTAAGGTTTTTTTTTTTTTTGACTTCGGCTTTTTCTGTTTTCAATTTTATGATTTCCTGTTTTCATTCCATTGTTGTACATCTCTATAGCATGATGGTTTTTCTTTTTTTCTTTTCTTTTCTCTTCTTTTTTTGGAGAGGTTTTTGCTATAGGGCACGTACACTCGCCAGAAAGTCAGAGAGAGACAGAGAGTCAGAAAGTGAGAAATCACAGGAGATAGAGAAAGAGAGGGAAAGTGAGAACCCCCCCCTCCACACACACACACACACACACACATACAGAGCATGGTCATGTTGCAATCCTGTCTCCTCCATTTCTCCCTCCTTTCAGGATTCTGAGCATGCATGCACAAGTGCCTGGAGTATTTCTCAACCTATCAGGTCTGGGACTTAAACTGTATGGATGGTCATGTGGGATCCAGTTGCCTTAATCACCATACCATGGGCTGGTTCTCTAATATTTTACTTTAGCTTTTATATTCTTCAGAGATAGCAGTGTATAGTTTATTTTGGGGGTAGGGGTCCAAACTTTTGAAGGATGTTGGTATCAGTTATCCTGACTTCAAAAAATAATTAGGTAGCTTTTATTCTTTTTTTTTTTTTTTGGAGAGATTTTCGCTATAGGGCGCGTGCGCTCACCAGACAGACAGAGAGAGACATAGAGACAGAAAGCGAGAAATCATCCCCCAGGGGGGATGGTCACGCCGCAATC
>NW_006160080.1:104663-114038 GCF_000334495.1 Tupaia belangeri chinensis | reverse complement strand
CGCAATCCCTTCTCCTCCATTCTCCTCTCGGGATCTTGGGCACGCACGCACATGCGCCCAGCGTGAGTTTTAAGCCACCGGGTCCGGGACACGAACCGCAGTTGACTACGTGGGAGTCCAGCGACATAGCCATTATGCTAACTGCTGGTTCCCAGTAGCTTTTATTCTTGTGAAAATGTTTTGTAATCAATAAAAATCCCATAAAACAAGTATGAGCAAATATCATTGTAGTTTAGTTATGTTATGAATCAAACAGAATTTTGTATGTTGATGTAGGAAACACCACCTACACTTAATTCTCTCTAAACATATATCTTTTAAGACAGGGCTCACCATGTTGTGATCCTCCCCTCAGTTGGAATTACAGGCACACATCACCACACCTGGCTCTTCTTCAGACAGGGTGTTTCCCAGGCTAGCCTCAAGCTCAAAATCCTCTTGTGTCAATCCCAGTTGCTGGGATTATTAGTACATGCCACCATGTCTACACTACCACACCTGGCTTTTAAGTTGGACAGAGAATTGAACCCTCCCATGTGGTCCCAGACTGAGGAGCATAGCATCTTAGCAATGTGCATTATAGTGGTTGGGTCAAGTGCAGGAGGGAAAAATAAATCCCAAGTTCAAAACAGCTGACTTATATTAAAATTTCTGGACAGCTGTTGATGGATTCTATGTTTATCCTGAGATTCTATGACAATATTTCTCTAAGGTTTTTTTTTTTTTTGACTTCGGCTTTTTCTGTTTTCAATTTTATGATTTCCTGTTTTCATTCCATTGTTGTACATCTCTATAGCATGATGGTTTTTCTTTTTTTCTTTTCTTTTCTCTTCTTTTTTTGGAGAGGTTTTTGCTATAGGGCACGTACACTCGCCAGAAAGTCAGAGAGAGACAGAGAGTCAGAAAGTGAGAAATCACCCGCCAGGGGGGATGGCCACGCCACAATCCCTTCTCCTCCATTCTCCTCTTGGGATCTTGGGCATGCACACACACGCACCCAGTGTGAGTTTAAGCACTGGGTCCAAGACTTGAACCGCAGTCGACTACATGGGAGTCCAGTGACATAGCCATTATGCTAACTGCTGGTCCCTGCATGATGGTTTTTCAAAGTATGCATACAATATGTGATAATATAATCAGGGATTTTACCATATACTAAATATATAATTTTTAACAGAGAATTTTATATTCTTGTATCTTTTAAATCTTTCTTCCCTGAGCCCCTTCCCCTCCATTCTTCTATCCATTTCCCTCCCATAGGGCCTCTGTAATCTACACTTGAACTCCCTACTACTGTATCTTTGGATATTTATTTATTTATTTATTTATTTTTAGAGATTTGGGGTATAGGTTGCATGCGCCTGCCAGAGAGACACAATAAGGGAAAATCATCCCCCAGGGGTATAGCCATGTACCATTCTCCTCTCAGGATTTTGAGCATGTATGCACAAGCACACAGCGTGAATTTCAAGATGCTGGATCCAAGACTCGAACCATGGTCAGCCATGTGGGAGTCCAGTGCCTTAACCACTATGCCACCTGCTGGCTCCATATCTTAGGATCTTTGAATTTCTGCTATAGAGCACAGACATATGGTTTATACAGAGTGAGAATATACAGTGCCTCTCTTTTGCAGTCTGGCTTACTTTACTTAGCATTAAGTCTTCTATATTCATCCACTTTGAATCAAATGGCAGGGTCTCATTGTACTTTATGGCTGAGTAGTATTCCATAGTTTAATGTGCCATATTTTTTCAATACATTCATTAGTTCTTGGGCATTTAGGTTGATTCCATGTCTTAGCAATTGTGAATAATGTTGCAATCAACATGGATGTGCAAATGTCTTTTCAACTGAGTGTATTCCTATTCTTTGGGTAGATACCAAGAAGTGGAATTACTGGGTCATAAATGTTCAACATCTTTATCATAAGGGAAATGTACATCAACACCACAATGAGAGACTATTTAGCCTCAGTCAGAATGACTAAGATTAAAAAACAAGGAATGGCAAGTGCTGGCAAGGCTGTGGTGAAAAGGGAACTGTTTTATGCTATTGGTGGGAATGTAAATTAGAACGGCTATTGTGGAAAACTATATGGAGGTTCCTCAAAAACCTACAAATAGAACTACCATATGATCCTTTAAGTATTTTAAAGGATTTTGAACATATTCATTTTCAGCTACATTCTTCCCTTTAAAAGGGTCTTCATTTTATATACAGATTCATATTTATACATAAAACACACAATGCATAATCATATGTAAGTTGTCAAATATAGAAGTAAAAAACTTATGTTTTCTGTCTCTCCTCTAGTTAATTTGAAGCATTTCCCAATTCATATCCAAATTAAGACAAGCATTAGCATATTTTAATAAAAATGTGTAAGCATTCCAAGATGTTAAAACTGATGCCAATGTTCGAGCCCAGCCCTGTTTTAAATGGCTAGGATTTCCAAGGACGGCAATGGTGGTGAGAACGTACCTGATCATGATCCACCTCTACTGGCTGCTTCTTAATGATCCAGGTGACAGACTCAGAGAGGGGCGGGGTAGTCAGAGACCCCGAGTAGGTCCAGTAATCCGGGCAAGTGGGCATCAGGCAGGAAGGGTCAAACGACCCAAATTCCACAAGGGCATCCTGGCCAAGAGAAGGAGTCACTGAGTCGTTATTTAATTGTGAAAACCACACAGGAATTGATCACCAGGTGATGGCTCACAGGGGCTGTCCCAGAACCAGCAGGGGTCCGGGGGAGCACCAGGGCCTGAGTGGCTTCCTGAAGCATCACTGCTCACGACAGACTCCTGCCCAGGCTTTCTTTCTGCAATTAACTGGATTTCTGAAACTCCTCCATGGGACACAGCCTAAACCGTTCCCTCCCTCATTTCTAGGGAGCTCCCAGAAGGTCTCCTCTGGGTACTCGTGGGAGTTTCAGGCAGTGGTGGTCGTTGAACTCAGAGCTTCTCTGTTCAAGAGAGACTAACTGCGAAGTCTCTTTTCTAAAGTGAAGCTGTTCTGAGTATTTTCACAAGAACTTAGAAGGAGCTGGTGTGCAAAAGAGAGGAGAGGACAGCAGTAGGTTCTTGAATCTTCCCCAGTATGTTCGTGAGTCCTCCCAAGTCTTCCGCCTGATGGCAATAAAACCAGAAAGGTCAGTGCCCATCAATGCAATCAGTACTGTCTCCCACAGTGTGGACCAGGGCCAGGGCTCTTTTTTTTATTTTTATTTTTTTCAGTTTCACTATAGGGAGCTTGCATTCGCCAGAGAAAGGAAAAAGAGAGAGAGAGAGAGAGAGAGAAGGGAGAGAAGAGAGAGAGAGAAAGTGAGAAAATTGCCCTTAAGGGTTTGGTCATACTTCAATGTCCTATTCTCCACTCTCAGGATTTTGGACGTGCACTCACACCACTCACACACACTCAGCGTGTTTTTCAAGGCTCTTAGTCTGGGACTCAAACTGCACAGTCAGCCATGTGGGACCAAGTTGCCTTAACTTCTGCATCACGTGCTGGCCCAGGGCCAGAACTCTTAACATAAGCATCATGAATGGCAAGTCTTCTTTGAAGGCAACATTCAAAAAGAACCTGAATATAATTCACTTCATTACGCTCCCCGATTCAAAGTGCCTTTTGAATGCCTCCACTCTGAGACTGAAACATCAAATACATTTCAAGTGATTTAGGGAAAACAAATTACCTTATGCTTAATTGATGGCAAAGTATCTACCAATTTCTGTAGCTCTTTATGGTGTTTGCCAAGCTAAAGAACAACAAAAAAATATTAAAAGCGATGGACATCTCATAGTAGAAACTGTAATAGAATGTGAATTAAAAGTAAGCACCTGACAGTTACATAAAAACAACCCACTGGAATGAACTGCGCTTATACTGGTAATTTAGAATTTACAGACATCACTGAATCAAATTAGACACAGAGCAAATGAGACGCCAGCAGGGAAAGGTGTCCCTTGCTCCATTTAAGTATCGGTACTTAAATTGAAATTGAAATGAATGAAAATGGAATAAAATGAGGAATTGTTCTGCACATTTGCACCAGCCATATCTCAAGAGCTCAACTGCCATGTGTGGCTGTAGCTGTTCTACTGAACTGTGTATTTTTACACTATTTGAAATACAGTTATTACAATTTTGTCTTTCTTAATTCTTTTTTGTCAGAGAGTGTGTGCAATGGCTGGAGAAAGACAAACAGACAGAGAGAGGGAGAGGGAAGAAAGTACCCCCCAGTGGAGGCATGGTCACACAACAATCCCCTCTTCTCCGTCTGTCAGAATCTGGGGCATATACACATGCTCAGCATATTTTTCAAGCTGCTGGACTGAGATTTAAAGTGCAGTCAGCCATGTGGTATCCAGCTCTTTTAACCACTAGCCCAATAGGGCTGGCTCAGCCATTGTTTATTTTTATCAATGTATTTATCACAACATTCTTGAAGTAAATAACACAATTGTCACGTTCCATCTTTTCATTTTAGAATCCAACACATCATTTACAGCTACTAAGATATTTTTTACCTTTAAAAACACTCCTATCACAGCCAAACCATTTTCTTCCAGTGCTGCATCCTCGAAGCTTTCGAACCTGACTGCATTCCAGTGCACCAAATGCAGCTAAAACCCCATTAACAGTGTGTTAGTGTGGGTCATACAGGGTCACTCTCAAACTGATGATCTCATTCAACTTAGGATATTCACTCTAAATAAAGCCGCTGAGAAAAGCATATGACATTCTGAGGCGAAATGAGATAGAAATAATGAACAGGAAGACATTTAGGCAAGAGTAGCAATGAACTAGTATTACTTTGGAACAAAGGGACCTATTTGAGGAGAAAACTAAAAGAAAATTCATATAGCACAGTGAGTAACAATTCAGTGAGGGACCAATATTTGTCCATTTCCATCCTGATTTGCATGAAATACTAACATCCAAAATAATTTGCATTTAAAGAAGGGACGATGCTTATATTGAGAGAAACAGATTCTCCCTATGGAAATCAGACAGGGGAAGAAATCAAATTTCTTCTTCAAGGGATGACAATATAAAATGTGTTTTTATTTTTAACATAATGTTTAAAACTAAATTAGAGGAAAAGTTGTAAGAAGACATTTTATTTCCTTATGCTATTTCTCTACAAATCATTACTCATCCATCATTCATGAATGCATTATCACCCAGACTCCCAACTGAGACACCTCAAGGTCACAGTTAACTTTGCCTTCTCTCCTAAAGATGACAGGACTCCACGTCTAAGTCCTAATGATTTCATTTCAGAAAAGTTTGATAAATCCTGCTCTTTTTCTTTATTCCTACTGCCAAAGCTTTCATTTCAATTCCCACCATCTCTAACTTGAATTAATCCAACTTGTGACCCTGCACTGTTACCTGGGTTATTACTTTAGACTATAATTTGAGCCCAGTTTAGAATTCTGGAAGAATTCGATTTCAGGATCTTAAGGTTCATTTCAGCTATATTATTTCATATGAAAGAAGTTACCACTTTTACATTCCTCAGCTGGGAATAATCAGGTATGTCCCAGAGAGAGCTATTAAGCATTTATAGGAATCACTTGATTCTGGTAATTTCTTAACATGAGAAACCTTAGCATTACCACTGCTTCTCGAGAGTTGTCACTCTTCCTGACTTTCTCAACATACCTCTGCTGGGTAGCATTTGCTGTCCACAGTGTGCTCGGAGCCCCAGGCATCAATGGCCCCCCAATGAAAATGGAACTGCTTCAGTCGGTAGTTGTGTTCCAGGGGTCCTCCCTCGATCACTGAAATGGTACATCCAACAATTCAGGAGACAGTTATTCATGTTGTGGGGGAGTGTGAGGGAAGGCCAAATATGCAGGTGGACCCCCTACATGAACTATCTTAAATGGAGTAAACTGTAGTACATACAATGGTTTACAAATTTGATTTCCATCTGGTTAATACATGCATAAGAGACAGATCAAATGACACTGAAATTTAACCAAATATCAAGCCACATAGAATTGTCAAAGGCCAATTCTCAACTTGCTTTTATGTTTTATATTTATTGAATCCAGTTTTCTTCAGTGTGCAATAAAATGAAAATTTCCCTCATCATAGTTCTTCAACTCAATCTCATGAAACCAAAATATGGGGACAAAAAAAGTACTCTCTTTTTTATGCACTGACACTTTGCTTTTCATTTTTGAAAAGACTAGCATTTCTTTCCCTTTCATGGAAATGGAACAAAAAATTTGCAAGTCAAAAATTGTCACCCAGGAGATGTTGGCCAAAGGGTACAAAGTTTTAGTTAGACAGGAGGAATAAGTTTTCCAGATCTATTGTGCAGAATGGGGACCATAGTTAATAATATTATACTGAATATTTCAAAATCACTAAATGAGTTGATTTTCCCACTATATATAAAAAAAGACAAGTACATGAGGTGATAGTTAATTAGCTTGGTATTATCATTCGACAATGTGTACATATATCAACACAGTACACTGTGCCCCATAAATATATACAATTGTTGTCAGTTTTAAAAAACACAAAAAATGGTCACTCATCTCCTTTGGGATAGAGTGAACAATGTGAGCCATCCACACATTTTACTATTGGTCCTACATGTTGCATAATCATTTTTGTTTAATCTAGAGTTTCCTGGAACAAGTGAAATCAATACACTATAGGCAAAATAGATAAGTTTTCTAATGTCATCTTTCCTTAGGCTTTAGGTTGTGTTGATCTTTTTCCATTTTGAATTTGCTAAGGCTTATTAGTTTCCCTTCTCTTCCACCTAACCAGATCCTGGTGATCTGTACATGTCAGGCCAATTCAGCCCAATTAAAACTGTCCATCTCATTCATTTAATGATCTTTAGTTTACTGCATTATTAGTTGAATTTTATATGCACCAATGATCAAGTGCAGCAACCCAGAGGAACAAAGATATTGTATATGTCATGCAATAGTCTGTTGTGTATTTTACTGACATTTAGAAAATTCTTACATAATTTCCTCTAAAGAAGTTTTGTAAGAGGCACTTGATAACAATGACCACTTCTCTTTGGGTAGCAGAGGAGGTACAGAGAGCAATACTACATGGTTCATTAAGTTTGTAGGAGGATGGTACTACAGTGCACTGAAATAAAAATAAAATATCTTCCACCAAATCTTGTTTTTAAATGCCAGATCCATATTGTGGAGCATGATTTGAGCGAATATCAAATCCAATCTGTTGAAGGAAATTGAAATTCTAGTTCCATGTGAAATGGCCAAGGCAGAGGAACCGACCAACTTTTCTCTCCTATCCCTAGAAATACACTAGCAACATTTCCTGGCTCTTACTGTGTGTCTCCTCCAAAGATGATAAACAGGACAGAGAGATGTCATCAATGGGCGGCCGCGAGAGGAGGGTGGGCAGAATTGACTTTCAGATGTGCTTTGATTCGCTGACACAGTGTTGATTCATACAGTACTAAACGCATTTTAAAATTATTAGTTGCCATAAAACCCACATAAATATCAACATTTTCAAGTTGATCTGTGAGAATGAGATACCCTGACCACGATGGGCACACAATGACAGGGTGGGTGGGAGAAATGCCCGTCCCCTTTAATAGGTCAGCAAGTTCTGCCCCGTTGCCACTTGGTGCTGGGCACCATATAGTTGTACGTAGGGGAGGGGTGAGATGGGAAGGTATTCTACTGCACAATGTGGTTGCAAACATGCACTGTGTAGGATAAGGACCTCAAGTTTGGATTAAATAGCTATGTGTCATTAGTCACTTGTGCTGGCCATTTCTAAGTGATATCAAATGAGTCTCCTCTCCTGGCAGTCACAACCTTGTGTAATTCCCTCCCTTGAGTGTAAGCTAGATCTCAGGACTTGCTTCTAAGGGCAAAAAGGATGGAATGTCACTTTCAGGATTAGGTTACAAAAAGATTGGGGCTCCCGTTGTGCTTGCCCTTTCTCGCTTTGCTTGCTTCCTTGCTCTGATGATGCAGCTGCCATGCTGTGATCTGCACTATCGTGGGGCCCACATGGCAAGGAAATGAGGGTAGCCTCTGACCATCAGCCACCCAAGAATTAAGGTCCTGAGAGAAGCTGAATCCTGCTAACAGCCACTTGAGTGAGTTTAGAAGAGGATTCCTTGCTAGAGAAGCCTTGAGATAAGACCCCAACTAAGACTAGCAACTTGATCCCAGCCCTATGAGAAACTCAGCCTGAGCACCCAGCTAACCTGGGCCTGGATTCCTAATCTATAGCCTGGTCTGCAAAACTCTCCATGATCTGGCTCTTGCCTACCTCTGAACTTGCTCTTCTGCCACCTCCTTCCCACACTTTGCCCACAGTAATACTGCTTCACCCCTCCACTTTTGCATTGACTGCCCAGGCAACACCTCTACCAGGAAGTCTTCTACTGGCTCCTCATGCACACCGCTAACACTCACTCTGCAGGATAATCATCTTTTCTTAAGTCTGTTTTTCCATCACACTAAGCGCCTTAAAATAAGGGGCCATTCCTTCTTTTTCTTTCTGTTCTGAGCACCTGGAACTTAATAGATCCACAATAAAAGATAGTCTGTCAAGAGGCTGTTGGTTTTAGTTCACTGTGATGTCACTGGTACCCTCAGCAAGAGTAAAGGAAAAGGGCAGAGTCAGATAGGGCAGGTTAGGTGAAGAGAAGGACAGAGAAGGAAGACAGAAGATAGTGAATCAGCGAGCAGAGCAGTCAGAAGATCCATCAAATAAATATACACTTAGGTATTTGAAATTGTTGATATTTTGTTTTTTCTGTGCTTTAAAATGAGAAATGATTAAATTTGTAATAAAATAGATAACAAATACATTTTCACCTAGGATTAATCTGGCTTTCAGAAAGAAATAATTGTAATATTCACTTCCTTCTTTTGCTTTTTATTTTTAAAGTTTATTTATTTCTTCTGGAAGTAAAAGAGAGATCAGTACAGAGAGAGAGAAAGAGTCAGGCACCCCCAACAGGGACTTCATGCTGCAATCCACACCCAGCTTCAGCCAGCCCAGATTGGTGTGTACAGGAAGGCCTTGAAATACAAAGCTAGCAGACAAAAGGATGGTGGAGAGGAAGGTAATACACAGAACCCACACAAAGAAAAGTGAACACAAGAAATAAAAGAATATGAGGAATAATCTGGGGGCAATAGAAACATTCTAAAATTCTAGCAATGGTTGCACAACTCTGTAAATTTGCTAAAAAAAATCATTCAAAATTTCAAAGTAAACTTAAAACCAAAAATATGGGAAAAAAAATTTAAAAAAAAAATTTTTTTTGGGGGGGAGAGATTTTCACTGTAGGGCGCATGTGCTCGCCAGACAGACAGAGAGAGACATAGAGACAGAAAG
>NW_006160080.1:103642-104524 GCF_000334495.1 Tupaia belangeri chinensis | reverse complement strand
GAACCGCGGTCGACTACGTGGGAGTCCAGCGACATAGCCATTATGCTAACTGCTGGTTTCCGAGAGGAAAATTTTAAATGTTTGTGAAAGCACCCTTACTAGGTTCGCAGGCGATGGATGGCCCACAAAAGTGTAAAGTGAATGAAGCAGGAAGCACCCTTAGGATGAACAGCAAGACTTCTCTCTCCTTCTATTAATGGTCTGTTGACATTGCCAAAAAGAATTTCAGAGAAGGTGACAATTTACATTTATCCTCCATGAAATCCAACCCAGCAATAATTTAGTGCCCTTTCCTAAATACTGTACACTTTATTTTTCTCACATACACTTAATAAAATCAGTAACTTGACCTACTCAGGGAACCAAATAACAGAACAATACCCAGCAGAGGACTGTGGTATGAGCTGAGTCACATACCTTTGTTTGTAATCCTGATAGTCTGGGTCAGGGTTGTGTGGGGCCCTCTTTTATTCCAAATTTTAGTCATTTGAGTCTTTCTTTTATTTTTTTTTTCTTGGTCCACCTAACTAAAGCTTTATCACCTCTCTTGATCTTGCCAAAGAACTCACTTTTGATTTTATTGATGTCCGCTCTGTCCGTTCTGCTTGCTTTGGGTTAAAGTTTGCTCTTCTAGTTTCTTCAGGTAGAAAGCTAGGTTATTAGTTTGAGAAAATACTTCTTTAATATAGGCATTTACATCTATAATTTCCCTCTCAGCACTGTTTTAGCTTCCTATTATAAAGTCTGGTATGTTTTTGTCACATAACTTTCCCAGCTCCTTTTCTTTACAGCTTATTCTAGATCTTTTTTTTTCCCAATTGCTAGAGGTTGAGTATGCTTGCCAGAGAGGAACAGAGAAATGGAGAGAGAGAGAGAGAGAGA
>NW_006160080.1:97846-103562 GCF_000334495.1 Tupaia belangeri chinensis | reverse complement strand
GGGCGCGCACACACACACACACACACACACACACACACACACACACACACACAGTGTGTTTTTCAAGCTTTCTGAGCTGGGATTTGAACTGTGGTCAGCCATGTGGGATCTGATTCCCTTAAACACTAGGCTACAGAGCTGGCCTTATTCTAGATCTTCTTCATAAAGCACATTGTAACAGGATTTCATATGATTTGGTTTTTGTTTGGAATTATATAGAAATAGATATTTATTAGATCCTTACATTTTTGGAATTCTTTCTTGCCTTTGTTTCTAGAATGTCTTTGCTATCTTTTACTTTTTCTTAATTTTTTTTTACTTTCTTTTTTTGGAGAGTTTTTTTGCTATAGGGCACGTGCGCTCGCCAGCCAGACAGAGAGAGACAGAGAGACAGAAAGCGAGAAATCACCCCCACCCCCGGGGGGATGGCCACGCCGCAATCCCTTCTCCTCCATTCTCCTCTCGGGATCTTGGGCACGCACGCACATGTGCCCGGCGTGAGTTTAAGCCACCAGGTCCGGGACTACATGGGAGTCCAGCAACATAGCCATTACGCTAACTGCTAGTCCCAACTTTTTCTTAATATTTTAAATGTTCACTCACTCTTGTTTTTCTCTTCGGATGCTATTGATTATTTTGCAAAACCATGGAGAAATAATAGTGAAAAAAAAGCAGGAAATAAGAGGTAGCCACTACAATATGGAAAAAAGAGAGACAGATAAAATTAGGTAATTATTAAAGATAGATAATATCTTAAAGAAAATAATTATTAAAGCATAATGAAAAAAGACTTTCAGTTTTAGTTCTTCCTGATCAAGCAAGTAAAAAGTTAGAAACCACTACAGTTTTTCTTGAATATCTTATAAAATCAGTGTGAGACTGATTAACCTAGGGAAGGTAGGATCAAGGGGTGATTTGGTCAGTTGAGTTTGTAGGTATCTAAAGAGCTATTATAATGAAAAAGTAGGTCGTTTTTTTTTTCTATCTGAAATTACCCATGCAAATGGGTGAATGAGAATTCTTGAATATATTGTTCAAAAACAAAATAGACATTCAAAAAATAAAACAAACATCTATTGAGTCATCTGAAAAGTCATGACATATATTTCGATGCAAAAATGCATCCTGACTTTTCCAGCAACCTAATATTTGTCTTGAAGTTTCTTGGACTTAATGCACTTGGTTAAAATAAACAACTACAGAACTTCCTAAGATTTCCAACTCAATGAAGCAATGACCTATCAGCAACTCATAGTTCCTAGACTGTCAAGAGCTTTAGAAAGGTCACCAACAGCTGAGATCTTAAGAGGGAAGGAAAGAAGGCTGTCAGGGATCTAGATGGGAATGAGACTTGAAGGGATTGCTCTTCATTCACAGTTTGTATATGAACTGGTGCTCTGTAGGTTGGGTCAACCCATTAGTTTAGCTCTGGCAGGGATAATATTATAGAGCACTAAGGGAGGCAGGTAGACAGCCACCTGGAACACAGGCATTTAGCTTGTTTTGGAGAGTTCTAGAATCCTTATATACAATGTAATATTGTGGACTTCCAGATGAGATGAGGGTACACTCCAGAGTTTAGAAAAACTAAGAAAGGTGCCCATGAACCTGGGAGGAAAAGGAGAAAATTCCTCTTAGTCTGAGAGAGGTAAGATGTGCAGGGTTTGGGGGCTGTGTCATACCATGGAGGAGAAAGAGGAAAATGGGAGACATGGAGATACCAAGTTAAGGACAGACTTGAATGAATCAGAGCAGAGAATTATGTCAAAGGGATGAGAACCAGAGAGAGATTTAGCCCATTGGAGGAGCAGTCTGTTTGCAGTTAGGCCAGAGGGCCATGTCCAAGTATCAGAGTATCTATAGGAAAAGCAAACAAACATACAGTTGAGAATCCTAGAGCCAGGATAAAGATAAGAGTGAAGAGTACTATCCATGCTTTCACTTATACTTTTTAATTAATTCATTATCACATTGACAGACGCATTTCCTCATATACTGAAAACAAATTTCCCATAGGTTAGGATCTCTGCACTTCAGCGCTATTGATTTTAGAGTCTGGATAACTCTTTGTTAATGTTGTTCTGTGCACCATAGATTCTTTTTTTTTTTTTTTGGTGAGAGAGATTTTTGCTATGTGCTCACCGGAGAGAGAGACAGGAAGACAGAAAGCGAGAAATCACCCCCTGGGGGGGATAGCTACCCCACAGTCCCTTCTCCTCTATTCTTCTCTCAGGATGTTGGGCATGTATGCACTTGTTTCTGGAGTGAATTTTAAGCCACCAGGTCCGGGACTTGAACCATGGTCGACTACATGGGAGTCCAGCGACATAACCATTACACTATCTGCTGGTCCCATGTGCACCATAGACTCTTTAGCAGCATCCCTGGCCTGTACCTACTAGACTCAGATAGCATTCCTTCCTGCTTTCTAGTTGTGACAACCAAAAATGCCTCTACATGTTGTTAAATGTCCCCAAAAGGCATGAGGAAGAGAATTTCAAAACTGCCACCATACGAAACCACTACTTTAGATAAACTATTTCAAAAAGCAATTAGTTCAAACTAATTAGAACTACTTGATGCAATTAAAATTTGTTTTTAACAAATGGAAAATAGAAACCTGCATAGAATTAATTACATTTTGTCTTCTAAAGCCACCAAAAGTTTCAGGCAAATTTTGAAATCATACATATCATGTCAGTTTGTATCTTGGTAAGTTGAAAAAAAAAAAAGAAAAGCTTCAAGAGCAAATATAATACTTGAATTTAAAAAGCCTTTTAAAATTGTGTTTCTTTTAAGCTAGGTAACATTGTTAATTTAACAAAATTAACAGAACATGAGTTTCCACTTTCCTATCACTACTTTTTTTTTTTTTTTTTAGGTTTTTGCCATAGGGCATGTACAGTTGCTGAAGAAAGACAGAGAGAGGGAAAGTAAGAAATCATCACCCCCAAGGGGAGATGGCCATGCTGCAATCCCTTCTTCTTCATTCTCCTCCTGGGATTTGGGGTGCATATACATACACGTGCCTGGCATGATTTCCAAGCTGCCAGGTCCAGGACTCATAATGCAGTTGGCCATGTGGGAGTCCTTAACCACCATGCCACCTGCCTGTCCCATTTTCCTATTTTACAACTAGTCTTAACTAATTGTTGAGACTGTAACCTCGCATAGATGTGACTATTGCTTTTTACCCATTTCAAATATATTGTGATCCAATAAATTAAATCCAATTAAACAGTATTATTCAATATAAAAGTTCTTGTGAAGTCAGCAAGCAGAAGGGGAATATAGATTCAAGACACACAAAATAAACTTCTGGCAAAGTTTTAATTTCATACCAATTGTAGAATCTATACATGGAGGTATATGTATTTATTAATTTAAAATACTACATATATTAGTTAGAAAAAAATGTGTATTTAAAACTAGAAGGGACTTTCTCCATGCATTTAGAGAGTAAGTCCATGAGTTCCATGTTGCTGTAAACAAAGACATCCATACTACCCAGGAGAGAGCTCCATGTGTCCTATGCTGACATGACCCTGATTTTTCACCTACAGATGAGACCACCAGAGCTTGCCCTCACCTGATTTATCTGCAGAATCTTCAAATTCCACAAGGAAAGAGTACCCATTATTCCAGATGTGGAGGCAGGTTGTCGGGTCATAAGAGATGGTGAGTGGTTTTAAGCCAGGATCATAGACACTGTCTCTCCACCGGATGTTGATGGGCGATTGCCGATCACCCCCCGGAACAAGGTCCACGCGTTCCCAGAGTGGATGAACTAGAAGGAAGCAGACAGGGGCCATTATTAACACCACATTCTAGCTAGCATCACACACGAGGCAATCCCACTCTGGAGAACCTGCCAAGGCTAATGGAAACTAAAAGGCTTAGGGATTAGCCACTTAGGGCCTTAATCAGTTGGCTAAAGCAGAGGATAAAGGCAGGTCAGAGAGCACCTCACTGAGGACAGCATTCTGCCGTCTTGCAGAACAAACACGTCTGGGTCTGCCTGCAATTTCACTTAAACCCTGATAACAGCAACATGCGGGGAGATTAGTGTCATGTCAAAACACGGTATTCACAACTGGGTTTCTTTTCTCATTGACAATTTCCTGGGCCCTAGCCCCTGAATCAGCTTTTATTTTCTTCCCAATTTGCTATAGAATGTGTGCACTCACTGGAGAGCGGGGGAGAGAGAGAAAGAGAGACAGAAAGTTGGGGAACCAGCAGTTAGCGTAATGGCTATGTCGCTGGACTTTTTATTTTTGTTTTGTTTTGTTTTTAAGTTTTGCTATAGTGTGTGTGCACTTTCTCAAGAGAGACACATACACAGAGAGGTGGGGGGAATAAGAAATCACCTCCAGGTGGAATGGCTACCCTGTCACACATTCTCTTCCATTCTTTTCTTTGGATTTTGGGCACACATGTTCTCATGTCTGCTGTATTTTTCTTTATTCTTTTTTTTTTAGAGATTTTTGCCTTAGGGTATGTGTGCTCACTGGAGAGAGACAGAGAAAGACACAGTGAGAGAGAAAGTGAGAGATCACCCTCCAGGGGGGATGCCCATGCTGTAATCCCTTATCCTACATTCTCCTCCTGGGATCTTGGGCATGCATGCACATGTGCCCAGCATAAGTTTCAAGCGACCAGGTCCAGGACTCAAACTATGGTTGGCCATGTGGGAGTCCAGCAACATAACCACTATGCTGTCTGCTGGTCCCGCTAGTGTGTTTTTCAAGCTGCAGGGTCCATGAGGGATTTGGATGGCTCAGTCAGCCATGTGGGATCCAACCACCTTAACCTCCATGCCACCTGCTGGCCCCAAACTTATTTTCAACAGAGGAAGTAGGGAAGGAAGTTTTGGAAAGCAAACCTTCAATCAAGCATTGTCAGTTTTCCTCAGGCTCGCTGGTAGAAACATGCTCACACAATTTATAGCGTGCATGCCAAGTTCACCTCCAGGTAAGCCAACTGTGAGGACTAGGCAGCCACTCCGCCCCACCCGGGTAGAATAGTAGCGCTGCTAAGGTCCCTCGAGTTGGCAGTCTTCCTGTCACATGACTGTGGACATGACCTACTAAGGTGTACACATGGTTTGTCCCACAGAGGCACTGATGACCTCACCGATGCTGATTTCCTTCTCTAGAGTCAAGCAAGCACCAGGTCTGTGCAGGGTGTCCCTGGAAAATACCAGCTGACTTCCTGAGAACACAATAGCCCTGTGGCAGCATCTATGTGTGAGGACTAGAACCCGTGTGGGGCGGCTCAGGCTGGTCTGCTTCTCTGCCCTTTAGAAAAATGAGGATGAGGATGGGTAAAAGCAAGACCAATGGGAAATCTAGGAACACAGGAATCCAGAGAGTCATTTCCAACTACTCTGTCTACCTCACCCTCTGGCTCAGAATAAGTCTAAGGATTTGACTGAGGCAAATTCCCCATGAATAGCAGGGTCATCCTCTTATTTCCATAAGAAAAAAACCAGAAACTTGCCTCTGTTTTACTCTTACCAGAGACAGTCCTCTTCCTTCAGTAGTTGTCCAAAACTGGAAGTCAAGATCTTAGCTTTGTTTTGTTGTTTGTTTGCCAAAGTCTCCACTAGTACAGGTGTAGAGCTCTCCTGGGGGCATCTAGACCAGTGGTTCTCAACTGCAGGAGCAATTCAGTTCCCCAAAGGACATTTGGCAATGTGAGAAGACATTTTGGTTGT
>NW_006160080.1:79220-97835 GCF_000334495.1 Tupaia belangeri chinensis | reverse complement strand
AGTGCTAGTGCCATCCAGTGGGTAGAGGCCAGCATTGCTACTCAATATCCCATAGTCATAGGACAAATGAACTCCCATGGATAGACATACGTTTCCCAAAAGGTCAAAAGTAACAAAGAGAAATCCTCATCTAGAGCTAAAAACCATATGCAAACTCATAGTATTTTTTACTTCAAATTTTTTCATGTAACACAGTACTCTCATCTCTGGAGAGGTCTAAATCCAATGTTTTGGGTTTTGTTCCTTGCTACAAAAGATGTTAAAAAGAACAAAAACTTAATTTAGAGGAAAACAAGAACTTTCTGTTTCTCAACTCTAAAAAGGCAAATACGTATGTTCTGGAACAATATCATCGTATTATAATCTGATTATAATGCAAATTCCAGGCCAGTTTGTGGCATGGTGGTTGAGGCAGCTGGATCCCACATGGTCGACTGCATGGTTCAAGTTCCAGACTCAGCAGCTAGAAAAGCACTCTGGGTGCGTGTGTGTGTGTATGACCAAAATCCTGAGAGAAAGGGTAAATGGAGAAGGTATTGCAGTGTGACTATGCCTGATGGGGGGATGCTTTCTTTCTCTCTCTCTCTGTCTCTCTGTCTCTTTCTTTCACTCTCCAGAAAGCATGCATGTACTCTCTGGCAAATTATAACTAAAAAGAATGCAAATTCTCTGAGAACAGGGACCTTATCTTCCTGCTCCTTGTTATTGTCGTTGCCCTGCAATGCCTTACAAATACATGCCCTCTGAATATTGATGTCCAACTGCTATTGTTGGTAGAAAAAATGCTATATTTGATTCAAAAGTGAGTTCACTTTTAACTTTCTAGAAAACCCTACAACAGGTCTGATTCAGTTTCCAAGATTCTTGGTACAAAGAGACCAGGAATCTTTCCCTCTGATATTCAGACTGAGGCTGATAATTTGAGAACTCGACACTCTTCACGGCCAAGTAATGAGGGTCTCCTGTGATGACTAGGAACAGCATAAAGATCAGATCCCTAAACCGATGCCCTAAGTCATAAACTAACCCTTGTCCCCACTTAATTGGCCTCCACTGCACCCAGGAGGTGGAAAGCACCAACTCTCACCCTTGTGCAGACACTAGCCCAATAACCCTGGGCCTATTCCTTCAAATGCTCTTTTTTGACCATAATGCTGTTCGCAATTTATTCCCTTTGGTTCAACCTCCAGAAGGTTTTCTTTCCCTCTTCCCACCTCCTCCTTTATTAACCCCGCTGGTGGTGTGTGGGGCAGGGTGGTCACTTGTCCCCTTAGTGAAGACTGCTCTCTGCCAAGGGCTTGTTTTGTTAAAGATAAACTCACATTTCTGTTCTCCTTTCCCTTCTTCCTCCATTTAAACAAAACAGAGATTGAACTAATTTCCTGGTAGTTGTTCCTATTTTTCCTCAAAATAGGAAGACCGTGAAGTGTGATACTAACCGAGGCTCCATTTTTGAGTTTTTCTTGTACACAAGACTGTGGAGCTGGAAGTCACACATCAACCCTAGTTAGTCCCTGAGTTGGTTGGTCTGGAAGGCCTGGTAACACACGTGTGTACACACATGTGTGCTCAGAGTGTAGCAGGCTGGAGGATTGAAGGAAGGGGACTGTGGTGTGATTGAGCCCTGTGATGGACGCTTCTCTGTTTCTCTCTCTCTCTCTCTTTCCCCCTACATATACACACATTCTATCATGAATAATAAAATAAAATAAAGAATGAAAAGTTTTAAAAAAGAGACACTTCTCACAGTTCTAGAGTCTAAGTCCGAGATGAAGGCACCAGCAGATTTCACATCGGGTGAGGGCCTGCTTTCTCTTTCTAGACAGCCATCTGTGCTTTCCCACAGTGGAAGGGGCAAGAGAACTCCCAGGAGTTTCTTTTATAAGGCCACTAATCACCTTCCCAAAGCCCCACTTGTTAATACCATTATCTCAGTAGTCAACAATTTCAACCTATCGATCTTAGGGGGACATAAACATTCAGTGCATTGCAACTACCTAAGCAAAGTTTTCTCTGACCCTCTCAAATAATTTTTAATCATAACACTCTGACTTTGTCCTTCACAAGATTCATTACATGGGTATAGCTATAATTACATGCATATGTGCTTCATCATCTGCCTCCCCCAATGTCTGCAAGCTAGCTGGCTTTCAACCAATAAAAGTAGATGGAGTAAGTGAGATGAAGAGCATCCCTGGGAAGGTTGTGCTATGGTCTGAGTGTATGTGTCCCTCTAAAATTCATATGTTAAATCCTAACCTCCAAATGCTATTAAGAAGTAAGGCCCTTGGGAGGTGACTAAGGAGGTAAGTCCTTATAAAAAAAGACTCAAAGAAGCTTCCCGGCTCCTTCTACCATGTGAAGACACAGAAAAAGGTGCCATCTTTGAAGCAGAGAGTGAGCCCTCGTTAGACAGTGAATGTGCTGGCACCTTGATTCTGGACTTCCCAGCCTTCTGAAGTGTAAGCAGTTAATTTCTGCTGTTTCTAAATTACCCAGTTTAAGGCATTTTGTTGTAGTCGTCCAAACAGGTTAAGACAATTTGAATCTCCCTTTTGCTTTATGTCCTGTTACCCGACTTGTCACATTATTTCTTCTCTCCTCCTTGCCCACCAGAGCCCCCCTTTATGCTCAGCTTCACACAGAGCCCCTTGGAGGTGTTTCCTCCTCTCACACACCTCTCCTCCTGTGTTCTGCCACTCTTTGTGCTCAGGTGCCCCACCTTATTTTTCTAATCTCACCTCTCATTCTTCCCTCACTCTGGTCTTCCCGTGCTACTTTTCTTGTCATGCTACTCCCCTTGGCTTGCTTGTCCCTTACCATGCTACGGCCCTCGGCATGCTACTCTTTTTACATCTGCCTACCTACACAGACTTACTTTTGCTTGTAGTTAAATGCCCTTCATTCTCCTTACCATTTACAAGAATCTTTTTCTAGTTCAAATCTTATCGTTGTGATGACATTTTCTCCTACCACTCCGATCTTTATTTTTTATGAACTTACACTGCATTAGCTCTTATACCGTTTAGCACCCAACCATTCTTCATGTAAGGTGTGTATATCTTATCAGTTCAAAGGCCCTGTGTCAACTCCAAACCATGGAGTCTGTGGTCTGTACTTTTTCTATCACCTCCAGGACTAAACTTGGTACTAGGCACAGGTTGTACCAAATGCTCGACTTTCTGATAGAGAAAACCAAACAAGTTGATACCAAGCTCTCCACCTTACCTCCATTGTCTTTAACAAGCAAGCTGGTTTACCCCAAACACCCTCTGGGTTTACATGATCATATATGCCCATTTCTCTCCTATTCTTTAAAATTGTACCAGGCTCTCAAGGTAAATTCAGGTCTCTTCCCCAACCGTCCAACCCTAAATTAAGTGTCCCTTCATCTGCTCTTGCTCCTCAGTATCTACTCTCTCTGTACCTGAGCTTTCCAACACAGCAAGTACTCATTCTGGGTGGCTAGTCTAAATTGAGATGTGCTGGGGCCAGCAGCATGGTAGTTAAAGCACTGGACTCCCACATGGCTGACCACAGCTCAAGTCCCAGACCTGACAGTTTGCTTTCTCACTTTCCTTCTCTCTGCCTTTCTCTAGTGAATTAAAATAATAATAATGATAAATAAATAAATAAATAAATATTAAAAGAAATAAATTGAGATGTGCTATAATGTATGAAAACAGGGACTTTGAAGGTTTAGTATAGAATAAAGCAATGTAAAAATTTTCATGTATAATCCTTATATTTATTTCATATAAAAGTGCTAAGATTTTGGATATTAGTAAAACTAACTTTACCTGTTTATTTATGCTTCTAAAAGTGTGGTTATTAGAAAATGTAGATACCTGCATGGCTTATGTTATAAATTTACCGGACAGTATGGCCCTATACCCTCCTTGGCTTTCTGCCTGTGCCCTGCCACGTACTGCCCTTTCATGAGGGACACGCTATTTTCTCACGTAACTGAGAACCATCTTTGGGACCTCAGGTTTGGTGCAGCAATGGACCCACAGGGACCCCCCCACACACAAACACACACACCCCACCCCACAGGACATTACTAACGACGATCCCCAAATCACAGATGCCCTGTTAGAGTGTCAGGCACTTTGATACTGAGCCCATTAAGCACAGAACATACCCACAGTCTCAGCACAAGAGGCCACAGCCCCATTTCCTGGTGGTCAATTCCAGGGCTATTTGTTTGTCTCCTGTGGCCAAAGATAACCTTGAGGCCATTAATGCAATTTCAAGGGGTTGTTAATTGGCCTACCTCAAGATTATTCGAAAGTTAATAAAAGAGTCTGGGGGCATCCTGAGTCTTATTTTGGGATTATCAGTTCTTTTGAAAACACTGCAAAACAGCTTTTTAATATTATTGCACCCTAGACTTTATTTGTGTTCTTCAAAATTAGAGAAATGATAGAACAACTTTCTAACACAGTTCAGTTGTAACACAGGTCAGTGCTGTCAACTATAACTTTCTCTGATGATAGAACTGTCTACTATGGACATCCTAAACACATGTGCCTATAAAATCTTAATAGATTTAAATCTACATGTCAATATCCACCTATGACTAGTGGCAAAATTTTATACAGTGCTATTCTAGTCCAAGTAATCCTAAAATGTTTGTCTTCCTTTTAAAAGTAGGGAGATCATGTGCATGAAAAACTGTTAGAGGGCTGTCTCCATGACCTGGTGGTTAAGTCAACCAGATTCCACATGACCAACCAATTCAAGTCCAAGACCTGGTGGCATGAGAAATACCCTGGGTGTATGTGTGTGTGTGCTCAAAGGGAGGGAGGGAGAAGTGGAGGAGAAGGAATTGAGGTGTGATCATACTCCACAGGGCATGCTTTTTCCTCTCTCTCACTCTCTCTGGCGAATACTTATACACTCTAGCCATCCCCTCCCCAAATTAAATTTGTTTTCCCGTGGTCTAAGATCTCATGCCAAAATATTTTAATGTGACAGTTAGGCTAAATTTCATTCAATGATACCCTGAGTGAAATTGATTGTATTTTCATCTTGGGTAATAGGTGTCTAGCCACCAAGTCCCCAGAGTTAAAAGTGGCAGCAGATGCTGACTGCTTCTTGAGGTAAAAGCAAACAGCAATTTGAGCTGACAGCCAGTGATTACCTGGAGGTTGGGGACAGTAGGGAGTGAACTGAAAGCACAGAACAGAGGGCTGTTCTGAAATGCTCTCTTCTGAAACGGCTACAACATCCTATTTAATTTACTCCTTATTCTGCTTCACCTGCTCTTAAAATGGACAGATTTTAACATCTGAGGCAGGCACTGACCTGATAACAATGACAATAAAAACAATGATGATGATAACAATTGCAGCATTAGAACCAGTTGCTAACATAGAGTTTTAAACCCTCAACAATCTTGGGTCATCCTTGGTCAAAAGTATACATTGGGGGACCAGCAGTAATGGCTATGTCATTGGACTCCCACGTAGTCAACCGCGGTTCAAGTCCCGGACCCAGTGGCTTAAACTCACGCCAGGCGCGTGTGCGTGTGTGCCCAAGATCCCGAGAGGAGAATGGAGGAGAAGGGATTGCGGCATGGCCATCCCCCCTGGGGGGTGATATCTCGCTTTCTGTCTCTCTGTCTCTCTGTCTGGCAAGCGCACGCGCCCTATAGCAAAAACCTCTCCCCCATAAAAAAAGAAAAAAAAAAGTATACATGGGGGACCATCCCATTTGGTTAAGGGAACCAGATTCCACGTGACTGACCACACAATTTGAGTCCTAGACCTAGTGGCTTGAGAAATATGCTGGGTGCATGTGTGTGTGTGTCTCCAAAGAAGATGAAGAAATAGAGGAGAAGGGAATGTGGCATGACATTGAGGGTGCTTTCTCTCTCCTGTCTTTCTGTCTCTATGGCTAGTGTCCATGTCCTCTGGCAAAATAAAAAAAGAAAGTGTTCATTGGGCCTTCAGCAAATGATCAAACAAGGGTCCAGAATACAGGAATGTGACAAGCTCAGTGGTCCAGGGCAACAAAGACCATAATATCCTTCTGGGTGAAAATAGGACAGTGTAAATGCTAAAAGCAAAATAAAACAGTGGCTCACAAACAAGAACATGTCATATGAGGGGTCCTCCAAAAGTTCACAGAAAAACGGAATTAAAGTCTGAATTTATTTGGGAGCCAAAAATGTGAAATTCATGCATACTTTATTTACAACGCACATTCATTTTCCACTAAGTTTTTGAATGTGGGAAGTTAAGTGAAGCTGCTGCCTAGCCAAGACACCATCTTTGTTTTATTTTTATTGCCAAAAGGCAAATGCACTTGCCAGAGAAAGACAGAGAAAGTAACCCCCCAGTGGGGATGGTCACACCACAATCCTTTTCCTACATTTCTTCTTGCCATCAGGATGTTGGGCATGAGTTTGGGCATGGACATACACATGTGCCTGGTGTATTTTTCAAGCTGCCAGGGTGGGGACCTGAACCACAGTCAGTCACGTGGGATCTGACTCCGTTACTCACTACTTTATGGGGCTGGCCTTACTATTTTGTTTGTTTATTTGTTTTGTCAGCACTAATAGGAACAAGCCATCCTAAAGACATAAGCATACCAGAGTGGAGACATTTAATTTTCAACTTTGTTATGAAAAAAAAAAAACAACAACAACATTTTAGTAGCTAGATTACTATGACCAATTTTTTCCATTTGAAGCCTTAGACGGCAATGTGCCAGTCTGAGTAGGATGTGGGCATGCTCACAGGAAACCACACCCAGCAGCTAGAAATTGTATTACAACTCTGGTCAGTTTAATGAGAACACAGTCAATGCTGAAATAAACAAAATGCACTTATAATAATACTATACTTAGGGACTAACTTCAAGCCCTTGAATTTAGCTAGATTAGCATTCCTTATTTATAAGCATTCCATTCTTATCCATTCTGTTTATTATGTGCATAGTATATATGGCATCTCCCAAGGAGATTGGAGGAGAAAGGATTGCATATTTGAAAACTCTGTGTCAATTTATTTTAAATAAAGAAAAGTATTAGAAATTCCCCCTTAATGATATATGTAATCACTTCATCTCTCCACAACTTAAACTCACATCTCCACAAGTACACTATCCCCTTCCATCATCTCAATGGTTTGTAACCAGGGGATAATTTGTTTGGCAATGTCCGCAGACATTTTTGACGGTTATAACTGGACAGGGGTGCTACTGGCATCCAGTGGGTAGAGGCCAGGGTACTGCTAAACACCCTGTAGTGCACAGGATGCCCACTCATGACACAGAATTATCCATCCTCAATGGTTGATAGGGCCCCAACAGGGAATCCCTGCAACACCCACATGTGGACAGTAACTTGTTTTTTCAGGAGGAGAACAAAATGCGAGAGGTGTGAGGGGAGACCTTCTCATTTGATCTTCCATGCTTACCACAGACACAAGCTAGTTTGCCAGAATTAACTCTGGGATTTGTAACTCAGGACAGACTATTCCAGGACATAAAGCTTCTGAACTGCTTATAAATATTAATATGCAAGTTCCACAAACTTAAGATTCAAAGACATAACGTGCAGTCTATGGATCAATCTTAAGAAAACTACAGTTGCTCATAAGAGATGATATAGAAAAGGTTCCAGAATATTTAAACCTGGACCTCTCTCAGGCTAGTAGGTGATATATAGGTTTGAGTTGCTAGATCCTACATAGTCAACTATGCTATTCAAGTCCTGACCCAGAGGCTTAAAAATCATACCTGCAGGTGTGCCCAAAAATCCCAAGGAGACTGGAGGAGAAGGGACTGTAGCATGGCCATCCCCTCTGGAGGGTGATTTTTCACTTTCTCTCTCTCTCTCTCTATCTGGGTAGTGTACATACCCTACAGCACAAATCTCTCTCTTAAAAAAACAAACTCATTTACAAAAACATCCAATAAAAAACAAACTACTTAAAGATAAATATGTGAAAGATTTATATATTGCAACTACAAAATACGACTGTGAGAAATTAAAGAATAAGAAAAAGATATGCTACATTACATTAAGATATGAGACCAGCAGATGGCATAATGGTTACATTGCTGGACTCCCACATAGTAAACTGTGGTTCAAGTCCTGAACCCAGCAGCTTAAAACTTACACCAAGTGCATGTGCGTGCATGCATACTCAAAATTCCAAAAGGAGAATGGAAGAGAAGGGACTGTGATCTGGCCATCTACCCTGGGGGGGGTGATTTCTCACTTTCTATCTCTCCAGCGAGTGCATGCATCCTATAGCAAAAATCTCTCTTAAAAAAATCATATATGTGTGTGTGTATATATAAAAATATGTGTGTATATATATAAATAAATTTATATATATATATATATATATATATGCCTTCATTGTTGTTAGGATATCATTCTCTTCGAATTGACCTGAACCACAGTCAGTCACGTGGGATCTGACTCCGTTACTCACTACTTTATGGGGCTGGCCTTACTATTTTGTTTGTTTATTTGTTTTGTCAGCACTAATAGGAACAAGCCATCCTAAAGACATAAGCATACCAGAGTGGAGACATTTAATTTTCAACTTTGTTATGAAAAAAAAAAAACAACAACAACATTTTAGTAGCTAGATTACTATGACCAATTTTTTCCATTTGAAGCCTTAGACGGCAATGTGCCAGTCTGAGTAGGATGTGGGCATGCTCACAGGAAACCACACCCAGCAGCTAGAAATTGTATTACAACTCTGGTCAGTTTAATGAGAACACAGTCAATGCTGAAATAAACAAAATGCACTTATAATAATACTATACTTAGGGACTAACTTCAAGCCCTTGAATTTAGCTAGATTAGCATTCCTTATTTATAAGCATTCCATTCTTATCCATTCTGTTTATTATGTGCATAGTATATATGGCATCTCCCAAGGAGATTGGAGGAGAAAGGATTGCATATTTGAAAACTCTGTGTCAATTTATTTTAAATAAAGAAAAGTATTAGAAATTCCCCCTTAATGATATATGTAATCACTTCATCTCTCCACAACTTAAACTCACATCTCCACAAGTACACTATCCCCTTCCATCATCTCAATGGTTTGTAACCAGGGGATAATTTGTTTGGCAATGTCCGCAGACATTTTTGACGGTTATAACTGGACAGGGGTGCTACTGGCATCCAGTGGGTAGAGGCCAGGGTACTGCTAAACACCCTGTAGTGCACAGGATGCCCACTCATGACACAGAATTATCCATCCTCAATGGTTGATAGGGCCCCAACAGGGAATCCCTGCAACACCCACATGTGGACAGTAACTTGTTTTTTCAGGAGGAGAACAAAATGCGAGAGGTGTGAGGGGAGACCTTCTCATTTGATCTTCCATGCTTACCACAGACACAAGCTAGTTTGCCAGAATTAACTCTGGGATTTGTAACTCAGGACAGACTATTCCAGGACATAAAGCTTCTGAACTGCTTATAAATATTAATATGCAAGTTCCACAAACTTAAGATTCAAAGACATAACGTGCAGTCTATGGATCAATCTTAAGAAAACTACAGTTGCTCATAAGAGATGATATAGAAAAGGTTCCAGAATATTTAAACCTGGACCTCTCTCAGGCTAGTAGGTGATATATAGGTTTGAGTTGCTAGATCCTACATAGTCAACTATGCTATTCAAGTCCTGACCCAGAGGCTTAAAAATCATACCTGCAGGTGTGCCCAAAAATCCCAAGGAGACTGGAGGAGAAGGGACTGTAGCATGGCCATCCCCTCTGGAGGGTGATTTTTCACTTTCTCTCTCTCTCTCTGTCTCTCTCTGGTAAGTACACACACCCTATTGCAAAAAAAAAAAATGATTGGACATCTTTCTTGTGCAGTGTCTGCATAATATCATTTTAATATGCTAAAATTGGTCAAGAAAGAGCTTTCCACATTTATTTGGTTGGACAAGTAGAGAAACAATGAGTTATTCCCACTATTTTTAAGGCATCAAATCCCACACTGGAATGCCAGTGACAGCATAGCCACAAATGCTTAATGCGCGTGATTGTTATAAACCAACAGCCTTTTGCTCTCTAAGGCAATGGGGTACTCACGGGTCCGGTTCCGGGTTTTGTAAGTGCAGGTATAGAGGCTGCAGCGCCTCACGGGTGTGGACCTCGGAATCTGGAAACTTCGCCACAGCCATCTGCATGAAGATGCTTGAAGAATGGCCCTCAGGCTGTTGAGCACTACCATCCTCCACTTGAAATTCTGACAGCTTCCAAATAACTTGCAGGAGCCTAAAACCTAGAGGGAGGAGGGCAGAGGAGGAAAAGCTGTGAACAGTATAGCTTAGACAACAAGAGAGACTTAGATCATGTGGAAACCTCTAAGCAGGACAACATTCAGACTAGCAGTGCACACCCTGAAGTGCAGGGGGAAGAGAGGGGGGCAGCTGAGAGTCAGGGTTTATCCACTCTTGTTCCGCAGTTCATTGGTCCCCTCAGTGGAGGGCAGGGTCCAGATGACTGACTCAGAGGCGCTGCCTCTTCCTTGGGGTTGGCAAACAACAGAGGTCCCGAGGACAGATTCTCTTTATCCACCCGAAAGACTGTTTACAGGACAGTTTCTCAAAATTAAACCAAATTTACTTCCTGAAACTCTGATTATTTATTCATCATGGTGTTCACATGTCAGAAGAAGACAAAACTTAAAGCTCTCTCCAGGCAACTACAATAAAAATAATCTGCTTCCGGATTACTTAAAAAAAAAAAAACAGAAAAAAAAATACCCATGACACATCCTGCCAAAATAGTTGTGGGCGGTTTTGAAATCTCACTTTAAATCCAATCCATGACTCTGCCAGTTTTAGGTGCAACACTCTGGCTCTAGAACATGGGAAAAGCGGACAAAGTTAATACTGAACTCTCTATTTCTCACATGTTCACAGTGAAAGTTCCAGAAGATGATGCTTTCTAAGGTTTTCATTATGGTGGTCAAAAATCACAGTATTATCAACTTTGGATGCTTCTCCCTCTGCCTCCATTACTGCTTCATTGACTTTTCCTGAAAACTCCTATCCCTGTACCAAATGAACAAACAAGTTGAAAAACATTTTCCCCCTTGATAACACACTCATTCCACTATAGACTTTGAAGTGTTTAGTGTGGTTACTTGAGGTGCATTGGGGACACCATCTGAGCAACCACAATGGACATGGCTGCAAAGACGCCTGCCCTGGTCCTGGCGAACCTTATCTTTGGGTCCATTTGTGCTTCTGCCTGCCCACCAGCCATGGGGGCCTTAGTTCTCCAGCTTCTGCTGCCCTCTCCAGCCTGTGCAGATGCCCTTCTTCCCTGCACTGCGCCCCCATACCCCCACAAATACATCTATGCCTGGCTAATTCCCACACAACCTTCCAGTGACTGCCTCCAGTGTCCCCTCCTCAAAGACATCCTTGACCACATTCACCAGGTTAGCCCACACCCTCTTTTAGGTGTAGTGGTTATCACCCCTGAATTAAGTACCAGATTGGGACGACTCCATCCTCTCCAGAATCTGAGCCTCAAGGTGTGGGGTGGTAGGGGCTGAGTCAGTCTCAGTCACAGTGGCATCTGATAGGGACACAGTCCCTGGCATACAATGAGTGCTCCAGGAGTACTCGCTGGCTGACCTGAGCAGGCTGCCTCGGTGACAGAGGTGTTGATACTAATTTCAAGCACTAAGAACTGTGACATGATTGCTGGCATGTTTTGGGACAGTACTCAGGGTCATTCTTTTTCTCAAATGCCACCATTACTCATTTGTAGGATTGTTTATACTATTCTTTTCATTATTATTACCGATTAAAAAATAGCATGCATGCACATGCGTAAGAGACACCCCTACAGGATCTGGGCATTCTGGAATCCCCTCCTCCTGTCCTCATCTTGTCAGGATGCTAGGCACGTGTATGCACACCCCAGTACATTTCAAGTTAACTGGGCCGGGGCCTTTAACCATGGTCAGCATGCGGTTTCCAGCTCCATGATCTGATTTGCTACCAACCACACCACAGAGGTGAGCCAGGGTTGTTTATACTCTTGAAACACTTAAATGCTTGTTCTTTAAGAGGAGGGTCTCATAGCTCTCCTTATAAGGTCTATAGGACCCCAAAGTCCTGCCTGATCCTAAAGAAGAGACCCAAATGTGAACCTAACCTCATCTCACAGGGATGGGATTCACACCAGTAAGCACGTTCATTTCAACACTATTTCCCTCCAGGCACAGGAGCTGTGATGCAACGACCAGGTTTGCACTCTGCCTTCCAGGTGTGCAACATCTCCCAGTAGGGGCCTCTTGAAATGTATAAAGTGTGGGAAGGGGAACACACAGCAAACCAGCTCAAAGAGGGAGGGGTGCTTGTATCACTCCAGATCCTGCCCAAAGGATGACTCTCAGCAGGATGGCCTTGTGTATTGTGTATGGGAGTGAAGGGAGGGAGGTTGGTGAAAGGCACAGAAAGAGAAGTGGAGGGGCGTTAAAGACATATGTCACCTATGGATGGCAATTTTACTTCCTCACATTACCTTTCCAAGAGGAGCATAAGACACAAAAAGCCACACCACAATCTCAGCAAGGCTGAGCAGGGAGACAGGCGCTGGGATATCACCCTCCCCTCTTTCCATGAGCATCCTGCTAGTACTTGGTCATGAACTAGCTGTTCTTCCTCATCTCTAGGGCCACCTCCCTACCTGGGGTCTTTAGGCCAGTGACATCTACAGAATGTCTAGTCTGCCTTAAAGGTACCAGAAATTAGTGAGAATCCTCCAATAAAACCACCTATGTACCTAGTATGTCATTTCAAGGCTGTTCATGGTCAATTATGTTTTATTTAAGCACTCTCTCCTCATTTCTCTTATTTGGGTTATTTTTAAATAAATTCCAGACATCAGATCAATTTATTCAAGACTGTATATTTCCGAGAAAAATATGTGAAACTCAGCGTATTCTCTATGAGAACTATCTATATGAAATAGCCTTGTGGGGGCCAGCAGGTGGCGGTGGTTAGGGGCACTGGACTCCCACACGGCCAACCATGGTTCAAGTTCCAGACCTGGCAGCTTGCTTTCTCACTTTCCCTCTCTCGCTCTCTCCCACTCTGTCCCTCTGTGGTCAAATCAATATAAATAAATAATTAAATAAAAATTCTTTTTTTTTTTTTAAAGAAATATCCTGTGAAGGTTTATTATAGAATATAAAAACTATCAACTTTTCAGTATTAAAAAAAGTAGGGTCTGGACAGGGCAAGAGAGAAAGAAGTCACCCTCTGAAAGTGAAAAAGCACCCTCTGGGGGGATGGGCACACCACAATCCTTTCTCCTGGTACAGCAGTAGGACACGACACTGTGCGAGGCTGACTCACATGGGAAGGTTCTGGGATCATGTCTGGAGACCTCCTTAAGTACCCATGCACGTGTGTGCCTATGATCTGGGGCTTGCTGAAGCTAGGGGTGGATGGTGCCGCATTAAGACCCTGTTATGGGTACTCTCTCTCTGTCTCTCTCGCCCATGGAAGAAATAAACATTAAAAAATAGTCAAAAAGCCCAGTAACCTGATAGATTTTCTCCGTATCAACCTAACCCTTAATGTAAACAGTTCACCTCTCTTGATAACTCTACCCTCGTCTTGGATGAAAGCTTAGATTAGAAACTTTATCTTCTTTTTAACTTGGAACACCATGTTCAGCATGAAACTGCCTAGTTTATAATTGCAGTTCAACAGACTAAAGGGATTATTTGAACTGAAACATTCAAGACTAAGCCTTAATGTACATTCCTAAACTTATGTAAGAACTTAGAACCAGAGAAGCAGGAAAAATTGTTGCTCAATAGCACTGTCCTGAAAGTTGATTCTCTGTGACTTCAAATGGTGCTAGCTATAAGAATGCACTTTGAAAATGCTGTTCAGTGTTTATAAATGTAATTTCTTATTATTCAATTTGAGCTTGCTAAATAAATAAAACAACTAAGAAAATACAAAGCAGTTTAGGGTGACTTTTAATATCATTTTTGTATTTTTTAGAGGTTTTTGCCACAGGGTGTGTGCACTTTCCAGAGAGAGAGAAGCAGAGACAGTGAGAGGGAAAGTGAGAAATCATCCCCCAGGGGGATGGCCATGCCGCAATCCCTTCTCCTTTGCTCTCTTCCTGTAATCTTAGGTGTGTACACATGCATACCTGATGTGATTTTCAAGTCCCTGGGTCCAGACTTGAACCATGGACAGAAATGTGGGAGTACAGTGATGTAACCACTACACCATCTGCTGGGCCCTTCATATTTGAATTTTCCTTTCAAGAGAGATTTTTGTGTGCACATATGTTCACCAGAGGGACAGAAAAAGACAGACAGAAAGAGAGAAGTTCCTCCCCCCCCCCCCCCCGGGAGGAAGGGCATGCTGCAATTCTTTCTCCTCCATTTTTCTCTCGGGATTTTGGGCATGCCTGCATATGCACCCAGTGTGAGTTTTAAGCCTCTGGGGCTGGCTGTTGACTATGTGGGAGTCCAATGATGTAACTATTTTGCCATCTGCTGGTCCCCATTTTTTAAAATTTTAAGCCAATATCATAAAACAATTGCAACTAATCAGGATTCTCTCTGATATAATTGATTTGACATTAAAACGAACTTTCGAGAACTGCTAAGAGAGGGCCCAGCTGGATAGCATGGAGGTTAAAGCAGCTGGATCCCATATGGCTGACTGTGTGGTCCCGGACCCAGTGGCTTGCAAACTACACCAGGCACATGTGCATGCATGCCCCACATCCAAATGTATGCTTTCTCTCCCTCTCTGTCTCTCCTGCAAGCTCACATGCTCTATATTTAAAAAAGAGAGAGAGAGAAAGAAAAAGAACTGCTCAGAACTATGTGGTGGTGGTTAAAACACTGGATTGTCACGTGGCTCACTGTGGTTCAAGTCCCAGACCCGGTGACCTGAAAAACACAACAAATAAATAAATAAGTAAATGTTAAAAAAGAGAGAGAGAGAAAAAGAAAGCGATATGGGGAAACTTTGCCTTCACTCTGCTAAGTGAAGATAATGGTGAGTCCATTATCTTCCATCCCTGAACTGAAGCAATAATGGGCCATTAGCTCATGTAAGGCACTATGCTGGTGTGAAGATGAAAGACTCATGACCTCTCCTCACTCTCACAAGCTTGCAATCTATGAGGAAAACAATCTAAATAAATACTGCTGTCTCTCTTTCTAAAAGTAAGCGATCTTTTTTTTTTTTTAATTGCCAGAGGGTGTGTACACTTACAGGGGGTGGGGGAGAGAAAGAGACATAAAAAGCACCCCTCTATTGGGTGTGATCATGATACCATCCCTTTTCCTCTATTTTTCCTTCCCATCAGGATTTTGGACATGCCTTTACATGTGCATGACATATTTTTCCTTTTTTTTTGTTTTTTTTTTTGCTATAGGGTACGTGCACTCGCCAGAGAGAGAGAGACATAGAGACAGAAAGTGAGAAATCACCCCCCCCAGGCACAGGGGGGATGGCCACGCCTCTATCCTTTCTCCTCCATTCTCCTCTCGGCATCTTGGGCACGTACGCACATGTGCCCGGTGTGAGTTTGAAGCTGCTGGGTCCGGGACTTGAACCGCAGTGGACTACGTGTGAGTTCAGTGATGTAACCATTATGCCACCTGCTGGTCCCTCTGACATATTTTTCAAGCTGCCAAGGCAAGGATTTGAACTGTGGTAGGCCACATGGGATCTGACTCCCAATGCACAGTGCTTAACTACTACACTATGGGGCTGGCCCAACTTCTCTCCCTCTTTTTGTTTCTTTATTTTTCATGGTAGAATATATATAATATTTATCATTTTAACCAATTGTAAGCATACAAATTCAGTGACATTAAATATGTTCACAACATTGTATGGCCATCGCCATCGTCTATACCCAACATAAACTCTGCACCCACTGAACATAACTCCTCACCTACCCCCTACTGACCTCTATTCTATTCGGTGTCTCCATGTGTTTACCTAACCTAGGCATGCCATATATGTTGAGCTATACAGTATTTGTCTTTCTGTGACTGGCTTATTTTACTTAGCATAACTAAACAAATATTTCTTAATCAAAGCGGATGCAATGACAGCTTTGATTTAGTGCAATGAGAAAATAGGGGGCAGAGGTTCTAGATTTCAAGAGGGGTTGACATCAGAACCATGTGTCATAGGAGGGAGACAATTTCAACAGGAGGGGAAAAGGCAGAAGGCTGGACCGGGGAAACTGCAGGGATGATGAGGATATGGGTGAGGATGTGAGCAGACACCAAAGGCAGACAGGGCGACTGGACTTGAAATGAGCAGACCTTGAGGTTTATCCAGTAAACAATTCCAGTGTTGGGGGGTATGGGAAAACAAGTGGAAAAGGCTTCCTTTCTTGCTGACAGTCTACTTGGGGAGAGAGTCTTAGTAACTTTTGGGAAGATGACGTCAAGTACACTGTATACACAACAAAAACAATGTGCTACCGGGACCAGCAGTTAGTGTAATGGCTGTGTTGCTGGACTCCCATGTAGTCGACTGCAGTTCGAGTCCCGGACCCGGTGGCTTAAACTTATGCCGGATAGATGTGCATGAGTGCCCAAGATCCCGAGAGGAGAATGGAGGAGAAGGGATTGCGGCATGGCCATCCCCCCGGGGAGTGATTTCTTGCTTTCTGTCTCTCTGTCTCTCTCTTTCTGGCAAGCACACACACCCTATAGCAAAAAACCTCCCTCACCCCCCCAAAAAATGTGTTAGCTCGATAACAAAAAAATTAATTTTAAAAAGGGGCCAAGAATAAAAAAATGTGAGCTTGTGAACATGTGAACTTGCTGGAAAGACAGAAAGAGAGACAGTGAAGAGTTTTAAAAAAAATGAAGCTTGTGATAAGACAAGGCCAAGAGCATGCCTGCCAGCCATGGCAGTCATACCAACAGCTGAATGCACACCACGTGGCCAGGGCACAGGGCCCTGCACAAGAGGCTGTGTGGGGTCTGAGGCCCGTTAGCAAGGCATCCAGAGAAGGCAGGGTAAATGACTCTTGGCCCCGCTCCACAGAAAGCCATCAGGAAGGACCGTGGTGAGGCTGAGCTGGCACAGCAAGCTGAGGCTGGCTGCCAGGGCTATGGCCATGCCTTGGGGACTGCCCTTCATTCTGCAATCACGTCGCCTGAACACAATGCTGAGTCTGGTGGCTGATGACACCTGGCCCAGAGGAAGTATCTCCTACACAGCTCCAGGCTGGCTCTCTAGGGCTAGAGCCAGGAGGGTTCAGAGAGTCTGACAAGACATCACCTATCAGTCCTTCCCTCCAGAGAACCCACACCCAGTGGACGGCCCATAGGTGTCCAGACATCTGAATCTCCATCTGTTCCCAGAGTGCTCTCCTCTCACTGCAGGGGCCTCAACTCTGCAAACTTCCTTCTGTGACTTTTGACAAAACAAACAAAATCCAAACAAAACAAAAGGACAAACCTGTTTTCTGAAACAAAACCGAGAGTATGTGTTAACTTTTTATCATTCTAAATCTGTTATTAATATTTTCAGTACACTGGCCCTGCAGGTGCCCATGGGACACAATAGAAGGTGGGGCTGGATTGGGAATTGAGACTAATTTGGGGAATACAAATCTCCAAGAGACCGGAAGACTTTTGGGTATAATTCCATGTGTATAGGAGAAAGCACTGGTAGTTTCTATCTTCTTTTTTCTTTTATATATGAGAGAAATTTTTGCTATAGGCGTGTGCACTCACCAGAGAGAAAGAGAGACAGAAAACAAGAAATCACCTCCCATGGGGCAGGGGGGGGCATGAGGCAATCCCTTCTCCTCCATTTTCCTTTTGGGATCTTAAGCATGCATGTACACACACTCAGCATGAGTTGTAAACCGCCAGGTCCAGGACTCGAACCACAGTCAACTATGTGAAAGTCCAGCGATGTAACCATTATACCATCTGCTGGTCCCTTGCACTGGTGGCTTCTGATGACTGACAAAAGAGCACAGGAAGTATGGGCATGGGCAGAGTATAGCCAAAACAGTCAGAGAGGAGGTGATTTTTTCAATCATCCTTCATTTACTCCATTACTCTTTTATTATCTCTCATCAAGACATCAACTGAACATCTATTAGATCCCAGATACTGTTCTATGCTCTTTGGGTAAGTCCCTATCGTCATGGAGTTTGTATTCTTTAGAGGGATACAGATAATTAACAACAAATGTGGTGCGTCAATTGTAGAGATGACTAGAACATGTTTAGTAAAAAGTTGGGTAGGCTAAAGTGAATTTGGAGTGTCACTGAGGTGAGGTCATTGTATTTTTAAATGAATTGCTCAGGGGAGGCTTTACTAAGAAGTTGAAATTTGAGCAAAAGATTGAAGTTGGTAGGGACTTACTGGCTCTGTAAAGGAAGGGCATTCCAGGCAGATGGCACTGCCTATGCAAAGAACCTGAGGCGGGAGCTCATCAGGTACACTTAAAGGATAGTAGGAAGCCAATATGGTAGAAGTGGTGCGAACCAGGAGAAGGCTGTAGGAGATGCCGGCTGGAGGTGGTGAGGCCAGGTCAAGCAGACCTCTAGGCTATTATAAGGCTTCTTTCCC
>NW_006160080.1:74084-79151 GCF_000334495.1 Tupaia belangeri chinensis | reverse complement strand
GTCGTTTTTAGCCTTTCCAGAAACATTTCTACTGGCTAGCCTCCACTGATGCCAGCAGCACCCTGAACCAGAGTTGTGACAACAAAAATGTCTCCAGACCTTGCCAAATGAACCCTGCTGGGGATAAAGGAGTTTCCCCAGGTCAACATCAACAGCTGCTGGAAGTGAAATAGGAAGTCAGTGGAGATTACTGAGCAGAGAAGTGATATAACATGATTTTATATATATATACATATATATATATTTTTTTTTTCTCACCGGGATAGACAGTGATAGAGAGAGGGAGAGAGAGAGAAAGCACCACACCCCCTGTGGGGACAGTCAACTGCAATCCCTTCTCCATTCTCTTTTTGGGATTTTAGGCATGCATGCATGCATACACACCTGGTGTGTTTTTCAAGCCACTTGATCTGGGACTCAAACCACACAACTGGCCATGGGCAGCTGGTTAATCACCATGCCATCTGCAGGCCCTGATGTATAATTTCAAAGGATCAATCACTGTGTCCTATTAAAAACCATCTTGAGGGGTGAGGAGAGAAGAGCAGGAAAGAAGCAGGAAGACCATTTAGGATAATCCAGGGAATTAATCAAGGATGTCACAATGGAGGTGGTGAGAAGTGGTTAGATTTTGGATATATCTGGATATACAGCCTGTAAGATGTCAAAGAAAGGAGTTAAAGCTTAGTGGAAGATTCTTGGCCTAAGCAACTGAAAAGATACAGCTGCCATAAATTGAGATAGGGAAGACAATGGGGAGAGCAGATTTGGGGTGGGAAATCGTTAGCTCAGATTTGGTATACAAAGTTTGAAATGAAATTCCAATAATCTAAGTGACAGAATATGAAGCATTAAACCAGACAGTGGCAGCAGAGATGGATAAGGTACTTTGTATTCAAGACATAGCCATTTTGATTTAAAAAAAAAAAAATAAGGTTTGGTACTGAAATGAAGGACAGAAAGGGAAGACGTGGGATGTGACCTTGTGATTTTATTTTTCATTTCCAAAGCATGCATGTGCTTGCTAGAGAGAGACAGAGAGATAGAGAGGGAGGAAGTACTCCCTAATGGCCACAATCCCTTCCCCATTACTCTATCCTGTCAGGACTTTGGGAGCGTGTGCATACACACATACACACACACACACACACACACACACACACATACATAAGTCCAGTGTGTTTTTCAAGCCATGGGAGCCAGTATTCTATCTGAGGTCCACCATGTGGGATTTGGCTCCATTAACCACTAGGCTACAGGGCCAGCTTGGCCTTGTGATTATAATGGCTTGTATGATGCTGATGGTAGGGTAAAGATGGATCCTTAAACAGTGAAACAGAATCTGGCAATTAAAAAAATATATATAGAGAGAAACAGGGAAAGGAAAGATGTCAGTCTTGGGCAGCCTGTGGTGTGGTCATTAAGGTGGCTAGATCCTGCATAGCCAACCTTATGATTCAAGTCTCAGACCTGGTGGCTTGAGAAACACATCGGGTGTGTGTGTATGCAGGCCCCAAATCCCTAGAGGTTGGAGAAATGGAGGATAAGGGATTGCAGTGTGGCCATCCCCCATGGGAGGTGCTTTCTCACTTTCCCCCTCTCTCTCTGTCTCTGGCCAGTGAGTGCATGCACCTTCTGGCAAATTTTAAAAAATGATGGAAATCTTACCAATAATCATAGTGGGTTTGAGATACAAAAGGGACAGCCAAGAGGAAAATTCTAGGAGAGAACTGGCACTGTAGCACTGGTGCTCAAGAGCAGTCATGCAGCTAGAGACAGAGGGAAATCTCCCCGGAGGAGTTCCAGATCCATTGAGGGAGATAGACAGGAGCAATGAAGGATGCTAAAAGATTGAAAAGGAGCCATCAAAGGCAACCAGTGAAGGAACAGAGCATGGATGGTCGAGGATGAAGAGTTTTAGGAAAATCCAAACAAACATATTCAATTTAACTAATGCTAGGCTACAATATCAGCAGTAATACATGAAGTTACCTATGCTCTGGGCTAAGGCCAGTCCCCCTGTGAAACTAAAAGTAAGAACTTATCAAGAGTTGATTATTTAAACTTACTCACTGAACTTATACAACCCAAGTTTGTGAAATCACAAATAATGTTTAACTCTCAAACACAGCACATAGCAACGGACTACTACCATATATTACTGTATTTCATGAACAATCCATCCATACTGAAGTTTGTCCATAAGGATGAGTCAGAGAGGAGCTAAGCTGTGTTTTGTCCTTTGCTATCACTGATTATGTATGCATATCCTTGGATTTTACTAACATGTTCCTTATTTATTTAGCACACTTAGAAATGTGTGCCAAAAGAAAAGATTCTAGAAGCCCTTAAAGAATGATTCATAGGGCTAGCCTTGTAGCCTAGTGGTTACGGGAGCTGGATTCCACATGGCTGACTGTGGTTCAAAATCTCAGCTTCAGAGGCTTGAAAAACACACTGGTGTGTGTGTGTGTGTGTGTGAATGCTCCCAAATCCCGACAGCATGCAGAGATGTAGGAATGAAGAAGGGATTAAAGCATGATTGCACCCCACTTAGGGGTGCCTTCTCCCTTTGTCTCTGTCTGTTGAGTGTAAGCATCTTCTGGCAATTACAAAAACAGAATCATTCATAAATCATGTAATTAAATGCAAAGTAGTTTGAACTCGGCCTGATTAAGCCATTTATATTTAGACAAACCAGAAAAAAAAAAAGTATGTACTTTGAATAAAGGTTACAATTACATTGAAAAAAAAAAATCCTTGATTCTCATTAGATTGGCCCTTCATTTTCTTACCTCCTGATTTCAAAAGGAAATGACTTTTGCAATTCCCTGAGATCTAAATTAGAGGCTGTGTTTCCATGACTTACTGAGAAAGCTTAGCTTCCTCCTCTCACCCACTTCTTCTCTGGGAGCATGATCCCAATCTGGGGCTGCCAAACGTTTCAAAATACATGCCTAAACTGGACGTGATGGCACGTGCCTGTAATCCCAACTACTTGCAAGGCCAAGGCAGGAGTGCAGGTTCGATGCTAGCCTGGGAAGCACTTGAGACTCTGTTTAAACCCCTCCCCCCACAAGACTCTATACCCTTCTAGTAACTGCTCTGTGTGCTGCAATGAACTGCCCTAGTGCAACAGATGGAGTGTATTTCCCCCTTTCCATCAGAATTCCAAAACAGTCATATTCACTCACAATTCCCTTAACCTTTGTTGAACTCTGTGACTTGTAGCAGACTTTTGCCTGGCTCCAAGGAGAGCAGGGCACATGTGAACAGGCAGAGAACAGCACCCTGGCTGCTTTGGGCCTTCCAGTCAATTCCAGTTCTGCTACTGATGTAAAAAATATCTGAGTAGGGAGCAACAATTGGTGTAATGGCTATGTCGCTGGACTCCCATGCAGTCAACTGTGCTTCGAGTCCCGGACCCGGTGGCTTAAACTCACGCTGGGCATGTGTACGTGTGTGCCCAAGATCCCGAGAGGAGAATAGAGAAGAGACTGTGGTGTGGCCATCCCCCCGGGAGGGGGGTGATTTCTCGCTTTCTGTCTCTCCATCTTTCTCTATCTTTCTGGTGAGTGCACAGGCCTTATAGCAAAAACTTCTTTAAAAAAAAAATTATGAGTAAAGGAGGAAAGTCCTAACTAGCTGGAAAGATTTCCATTTCCAACATATGGCAGGACACTGGCTATCTGAAGGTCATGCAGGAACAGCTCAGAGGTAGGGTCTGTGAAATGGGGCTGTGCTCCATATTCCTGCAAGGCTTTTAAATGTCAGAGTAGGGCCAGATGGTGGTGCAGTGGAAAAACCGCACACTCTTCAAGGATGACCTACATGTGAAGATTCTGAGTTACTGTCCAGAGACCTCCCTGAGTATGGTGGGCATGCCTGTGCCCCCGATCTAGGGCTGGCTGAAGCCAAGAGTGGATTGTGGCATCAAGACCCTGTTGAGGTTCTTGGGCCAGCAGGTGGCATGGTGGTTAGGGGGGCTGGACTCCCGCATGGTCAATCGTGGTTCAAGTCCTAGACCTAGCGGCTTGCTTTATCACTTTCTCTCCCTCTCTCTCCTTCTCTCTCTCTGTCTCTCTTTCTCTCTCACTCTGTCCCTCTCTGGTCAAATTAAAAAATATAAATAAAGTTAAATAAAATAATTCTTTTAAAAAAGAGAACTGAATACACCTTAAAAAAAAAAAGACCCTGTTGAGGTTCTCATTCTCTTTCTCTCTCTCCATCGCTGTCTCTGTCTCCCTCACACATAGAAGAAAAAAACCAGACCAGCAGAGTAGAAATGGCCAGATGATCAGGAGAGAAAGAAGGGGAAGTAGAAAACAATGTGGTGTTCTATCCAAACTAAGGTGTACACATTAACTCCCTGTACTTCTCAAACTTTTCAAGGAAAATTCTTAAGAGGGGAGGGCACTGACATTAATATGCTGCCAGTGCCTCAGGGTAGAAGCATTTAGCCTCGAATGCCACAAAGAACCACAGCCATTGACAATGTTTGTATTTTAGAAGTTCCTCTCCTCCAGCTCCAGAGAGGGAACGCCAAACAAATCAGCCAAAAGGAGAAATTGCAGTCAAGAAGGCTCAGATTTGTACACATGGTGCAGATGGTACAGATGTGGCGCTTAATCCCCTGCCCTGGAAGTGGCTGTGAGTCTGTACACAGTCCCTGGCATAGTGAGGAATGTGTGCACGTGTGTGTGCATGTGTATGTGTGTGTGGGGAGGTGGATCTACAGTGTAGATTCCAGTGAGCCCCAGCTTACTGTGCCTGTTTCTGGAACTGAAACCTCAGATTTGAAGCCTTTACTTAGTTTCCAGCTATTCTGCAGCAGGTTGGACTTCTGATTCAATTAGATCCAAACAGCCCTGGCTAGACCCTCTTCCAAGGAACTGCCTTCCCACCTCCTCACAAATTCTCATGAACAGCTGTTCTCCTGCCAAAGAACCCTAAAAGAGGTGCAGTCCTCTGGTGACTCCCATAGTGAGAGAAGAGGGCTGGGATGTTAGGCCTCCTCTGCCCCCTGGAGCGCCCCGTGGGGACCCAGGCAGTGTTCCCAAGACCAGC
>NW_006160080.1:68998-73887 GCF_000334495.1 Tupaia belangeri chinensis | reverse complement strand
CCCCCCCCCCCCCCCCCCACAGTCACGCCCGTTCCATCCTAGCCATTCCCCTGTGCTCCTCCTGGGCTCGCCCCTCGGTCCTGGGCCACGCCTCCACTCCCGCTCGCTCCAGCCCCCGCCCCACGCCATCCCGCCACCATACCAACCCCCGCCCGCCACAGGCCGCGTTCGCGGTGTGAATTCAGACTAACCTGGTCAAAAAGATGACTTTCCCCAGGTTTTTCCCATCTCCAAACATCACGACCTGATGTGTTGAAAACAGGTTGACTCAGTAGGGAAACAAGCCCTGGACGTGACCTTTCCCGCTAGTTTTCATGTCCAATTCACTGGGGTTTCTTCGAGCCAGTTTTCACGTCTTCTGTGGACCTGTGTCCCTTCCAGCCAGTTCTCAGATCCTCTAACCCAGAACTGTGCAGCTGTGGAGAGAGCAAGGCAGATGAACGGAGTCAACAGAATTCCTGCACTTCCGTCTCCTGATGGCTCCCTAGGCACCCTGCGCCCTCCTGCGGTCCAGGGGCTGTGGAGACATCGCCCCACTGAGACTGAACCTCTGGTTGCATCCCGGTGCTCTGAGATTATTCTGCAGCCTTGCTCTCTCCACTAACAACCCTGGGTTTTCTTCAATAAGCAAAATGTGAAGAGGTTTTAACCAACTTTCTCCTTCTACATAAGTCTCTGGTTCATTCTTTCAAATCATATTTTAAGACAAGCCTCAAGGATTTTGCCATCTGAAATTGTCCCAACTTGGGTTTGGATATGACAAGGAATGATGAGAAAGTTAGGGAAGATGTGGGAAGGGGGTGATAGGTGGAAAAGGACTGGGTAATCACAGGTGGTCTTGATCCTATTTGTAGAAATATTCTTGTATAGCAAACACAGGAAACCTCTTTTATAGTACTCAGTACACTTCTTTCTTTCTTTTTTTTTTAAGAGAGATTTTTACTGTAGGGCATGTGTGCTTGCCAGAGAGACAGAGAGACAGAAAGTGAGAAACTCCCCACCCCAAGGGGAATGACCATGCCGCAATCCCTTCTCTTCCATTCTCTTCTCAGGACCTTGGGCATGTAGGCACACACATCTATCATGAGTTTAAAGCTGCTGGATCTGGGACGCAAACCACAGTCAGTCATGTGAGAGTCCAGCGACGTAACCATTATGCCATCTGCTAGTCCCCTCAGTACACCTCTTTACACAATAAATTCTCAATAATCTTCATTGAACAGTTACCCTTTTCATATGTGTAGAAAGGTTCACAGCTTGTAGCAGTTAGATTTGCTATTCATATCTTTTCATATGCCAACGAGTAAGATTTTATGATGGTATACATTAGCTCCTTTTTTTCTCTTCCCACACTCTATTTCATTTCTGGCTTGAAAACCATGAGAATATTCAAAATGTTGCGCTAGAAGGAACACAGAGAAAAGAACAAGCTTCAACACAACACTTTTATTAAGCTTACTCTGACCCTGAGAACTTTGCCTCATTTATAAAATGTTTCAACTGTCAGTCATTTTTTTTGCCTGAAAAATGAACTCACAGAAATTGATCTAGCCTACATAAATGACTGAGTTGATTTTTACACAAGTAGTTACACCACTTTCTTCCACAAATGATCATTTGAGGCATGTTACTCAGATATAGACATTACCAGATACAAGAAACAGTAGAAGGAACCAGAAAAAGAGGAGCTGAATGGAAGGAGAATAATGCACTCCATTATGGTAAGATTAATATTTAAAAGTACAGTCTACACTCCATTGGATCCAGGAGAGTTGTTAAAGGAAGGCCAGAAAAAAAAATTAAGTTCATTTATTCATTTCCTCCATGGGCAAGAGAGACATGATAGACAGACAGAAACAGCTCTCCAACAAGATCCCTAAACCATGATCTTCCCCCCACCCCAGCCAGCTCAGGATCATAGGCACACACCAGGAATGAGGGCCAGACTCACAGAGCTTGCAGTTTCACACTTCTGTACCACCTCTGAGCCCCTAAGCCAGAAATTTGACCCTAAGTTTTTGAATAGCTACAGAAAAGAGGAAATAGAGATCATTTTTAAGGTTTCCAGTGCTTACAGGATGAAAATCAACTAAGTTTTTCATTTTTGTTTTGTTTATCTAGAAGCACACTTTTTCTTGAATTTTAGTCCTGAGAAAAATCCCGTTTCCTCCTAAGGAAGACGTAGTGAACTACATGGGAAGTGTCAAAACCAGTTACACTCAGGTCCCCTCATTGTGAACTGTAGGTGCTATCGCAAAACACAGCACATTAAATTGACTATCAAAACTTTCCTGTTCGAGTGAGGACACAGGCCCTGAGGGTTTGCCTGAACAGAGGGTAGCCTTCAGATCATCTTTTACTCAGGATGGCAAATAGGTTTCAACTCACATGTCAAGTTTTTGAACTACTTATAGTAGCTGCCTGAATTACCATGTTAGGAATTTCTAGGGTTTTGTCCAGACTTAGAAAGAAAAAATTCTCTGATCCATTAACAGTATTGTGGGTGCTGGATGGGTAAGTGACTGCAGCAAAAATCTTCCTGGTGCTGTACCTCGGTTTTGTAGAAATAGAGGTCTTACATGTAGGACTTTTGTGCAAGCACTCACATCAATGATTCTTGTGATATGTTTTATTTTTTAAAACAATTATTTATTTTTTTATTTATTCATTTATTTATTTTAATTTGACCACACACACACACAGAGAGAGAGAGACAGACAGAGAGAGAGAGAGAGAGAAGAAAAGTGAGAAAGTAAGTCATCAATTCTGGGACTTGAACTGAGGTCGACCATGTGGGAGTGTCCAGCACCTTAACCATCACACCACCTGCTGGTCCCAGTAGGTTTTACTTTTAAGTTTATCTATGTCTTCCATGAGAGAGAGAACACACTCACAACAGGGTACAATGTTGTGATCCACCCCCAATCTCCAGCCATCCCATGATCATGGGCAAGTATGTGCCCAACACACTCAGGGAGGTCTCCAGATTGAACTGGCGCCCTTCCCAATGTGGAATTGCTTTGCAGAGCACCATTTTTTTTTTTTTATCAACAAGCTACCATCTGGCCCCAGGCTCTTCAGTAAATATCAGACACTCAGGTCCCCTCATTGTGAACTATAGGCAAAATTGCAAAATACAGCATGTTAAATTGACTATCAAAACTTTCCTGTTTAAGTGAGGACACAGGCCCTGGGGATCTGCCTGAACAGAGGGTAGCCTACAGATCATCTTTTATCTAGGATGGAGGTTCCAAGGTGCTTTTCTCATTCAGTTCTACCCACACTGGTCTTCCCCTTTCATTCCTGTGTCAACACATTTTCCTTCACTGTTATTTTTTGGACCAATCCTTGTCCAGATCTCTATATGACTGCGTTTTTCTCATCATTCAATTCTTAGCTAGAATGTCACCTTGTTAAAGACATCTTTCCTGGCAAGTATATCTGGAGCTTTATCAAGAGCCTATTAATCTGTGCTGTGCACAGGGACCACCTGGGGAATACGTTCCTCTGCAGAACTGACTTAGTGGTATTATGATGTGGCCTGAGATTCTGCATTTCAAACAAGCTCCCAGGAGATGCAAACCTGATGTACCATGAAGGACATTTTGAGTAGAAGCTTCACTTCTCCATCTCTGCTACCTATTTCATCTTCTTAATGTTTCTCACAATGTCAAGTTATTGTTTATCTGCTAGTATATTGAATTGTTTGTTTAGTAGAATGTCAGTTCCATAACAGCAGGGACTTTGACTAGTTTGGCCAACTTTGTATTCTCAGCACTTTAATGGCATATCTGCAACATCAGTAGATGTTCCATAAATATTGCTAAATGAATGTTCAAGATTCATTCATTGCTGTACCTCTTTAGTGCCTGCTCAATTATGCATCAAGAGCTAGGCTATAAATGGCACAGGGCAGTTCCACTCAAGTGCTAGTCTATCAGTCCCTACTTACTGGTTTAAACTGAGATAAGAAGCTGAATTAGAATGCATAACTGGCCAAGCTTCAGTAGTGCAGCCAGCAGTGTACTGGACCAAGGAGCTGGAAGCCACATGCCTACTGCAAGGTTTGAGTCCCCAGCACAGTTGGTCTGAAAACCTCTGTGCTCAGGAGCCTGGTAGGCTGCAGTACTGAGGACAGAAAAAATGAGACCATGACATGACCAAGCCTTTGGGGCTTCTCTCTCTTTCCAGCATATGTGCTCTGTCATGAATTTAAAAACAAGTAGAATGTAAATCCAGTATATTACTAAACACAGTGCTTATTTAGGATGAATTTTTTTTTCACAGCAAGGCTTTCTTCATGAAGGAAGCAAAGAGTTGATTTCCCTTCTGAGGCTCCTTTTTCTTCTTCTACTAGACTGGTAAGAGTGTGAACTGGCCCCCTGAGCTGAGACACACTGTGAGTACCACTGAGGCTAGCAACGTCAATAAGATATAGTTTCTACCTGAGAAAACTCATAGGCAGGTAAGATAAATACACATTTAAAGACATAATTATAAGCTTTCTAGTCATTTAATATAATAAACAATTGTGGGAGAGGATGGGCAATTTTGTGAGCAAAAGGAAAATTGAAGAGAATGGGGAATTATGGGATAGAACGGGAAATTGTGGGACAAAATGGACAACTATGGAACAGAATAGAGAAGTGGGCCAGCCTATAGCCCAATGTTTAAAGAAGCTGGACCCAGCCACTTGAGAACTGTTTTTCAATTGTAAACATCCTATGGCAACTAAGGGAGAACAGAACAGAAAACAATTTCTATTTAAAAACAAACAGAATGTATTTGTGGGAGAGGAAAGGAAATTTGGGGAGTAAACAAATTATGGGAAACAAAAAATTGTGGGAAAGAGAATGATCGGGTATAGAGAATTGTGGAAAATGATGTAA
>NW_006160080.1:58606-68943 GCF_000334495.1 Tupaia belangeri chinensis | reverse complement strand
AATTTTGGGATATGTACAATTATGGGAGAGAACAGATAATTCTGGGAGGGATAAACAATTATAGGAGAGTCAGAAGAATTTTGAGAGAGCAGTAAGGATTATGGGAAAGCATAGCAAATTATAAAAGGGCAGGAACTGTGGGACAGCATCAAGGATTCTACGAAAGCATGCAGGATTATGGAAGAGTATAGAGTACTATGGAACAGTTCTGAGGATTGTGGGATAACACAAAGGATTGTGGAAGAGTGGAGGACTATGGGAAACTGTGGAGAATACTGGGAGAACACCGAAGATTACAGACCATGGATTTGTGGAAGAGCAATAAGGATTGTGGGAGAACACAGAGGACTGTGTGAAATGTGAATTGTGGGAGAGCAAAGAAGATTATGGGAGGGTACTGAGACTTGGGGGGGGATTGTGGGAGGAAGGGAGATTGTGGGAGACCATGGAGAGTTGTGGGAGAACAAGGAGTATTGTGTAAGAGCATAGAGCTCTGTGGGAGAGCAGTGACGATTTTAGGAAAGTCTTGAAGAATGTGAAACAATGTAGATTGTGGAAGAATGTGGAAGATAGTGGGAGAATGTGGAGGATCCTGGGAAGTGTGGAGGGCTGTCAGAGAGCTCCACTCCAGAGACAGAGGAAGAAGGAAGAGGCATCCCTTGTGTGGCATGGTCGAGCTGCAATCCCTTCTCTTCTTTCTTTCCATTTTGTCTGGATTTGGGGCACACATGTGTACATGTGTGCCTGTCATGCTTCTCAGGCCATAGGGTCTAGGACTTGAACTGTGTATTAGTCTGTGTGGGATTCAGCTCCCTTAACCAGCATACTACAGGCTGTCCCCCACCCCATTACACTTTTATGGTGGCCAGGCTAAGTCCTTCGAGCTCAGCTGTGAACACCTAGGGCCTTGCTCCTGCTCTAGATCAGATCTATACCCCGTCCTGTATCCACTACTCCTCTCTAAGGCTGCTTCCCTGGCTTACCCCTTGGGTTCATCAATGGACACTCTACTCCCACCATAGCCAGGAGTCCCTGGAAGCCAAGGGACCACCTGGGAGGTAGGAGAGAACAGATCTTCATGGTACATAGGGTAAAAGGGGGTGTGTTTTGGGCAAGAAGGGAATGGCCAGGCAGAGCCAAGGGGGGGAGTAGCTTTGCAAAGTATGATCCTGGTCATAGGGAGTACAGGGGCAAGGTGAGACAATGGCCCATATCTCCAATAGAGGGCAGGGGCACAGAAAAGCTCAAGGAACCATTTGTCTGCATCTCCCACAATTCTTTGTCTTTCCCCAAAGTCCCTGCATCTCTCACAGTTCTTTCTTTTCACTCACAATCCTCACTGCACTCTCACATTCAGGCCCCAGAGCTTGCTCTTGCGGCATCTGTATACAACAGCCCCACACCCTATCTGTGGTTTTGTTTCCCTAGGTGTCAGTCACCCACAGTCAATTGTGGTGTGAAAAATTAAATAGAAAATTTCTAAAATAAACAAACAGTAAGTGTTAAATTGTGCCATTCTGACTAGCCTGATCCATATGCTACCTATCTATTAGTCACTTGGTAGCTGGCTCCATTATGAGATCCAGTATCTGTCTCAGTATCACAGTATTTTTGCTCAAATAACCCCTTATTTTACTTACTAATGGCTCCAAAGTGCAATAGTGATGCTGGCACATGGTTATAATTGTTTTATTAACTATTGTTGTGTACTGGTTATTGTGTCTAGTTTGTAAATTAACCTTTATCATCGGTATGTAGATACAGGAAAAAAAACAGTATACAGTATGCAAGGGGTCTTCAAAAGTTCACAGAAATACACAGTAGGAAAACAACTCTGCATGAATTTCAAAATGATTTTGCACCAGAATAAACTCATACTTTAATTTGAAATTTCCGTGAACTTTTTGAAGTTCCCGGGTGTAATTCTTCATATGCCACCAATACAGGTTTCATGACTGCGTATTAGTTCCCTTCTCTCCCCACCTTCCATCTATTTATGCGTTGAAGACAGTGGGAATATTCACAACGTTGAACTAGAATAAGCACAGAGGAAAAACAGCAATGATGAGACTAGCTGTATAGCCTAGTGGTTAAGGGAGCTGGATCCCGCATGGCTGACCTCGCATTTTGAATCCTGGCCCTCGCACCTTAAAAATATACCAGGTCTGTGTGTGCGTGTGTACCCAAAAATCCCAACAGAAAAAATACAAAAAAGAGGGACCAGCAGGTGGCGTGGTGGTTAAGGGTGCTGGACTCCCACATGACCTATTGCAGTTTGAGTCCCTGACCTGGCAGCTGGCTTTCTCTCTCTCTCTCTCTCTCTCTTGCTCGCTCTCGCTCTCACTCTCACTCTGTCCCTCTCTGGTCAAATTAAAATAAACAAATAAATAAATAAAGTTAAATAAAATAATGCTTAAGAAAAAATATTAAAAAGAAAATAAAAGAACTTTACAACAAAATGTTTTTATTAAGCTCACCCTAGAACTGAGAATCTATCTCATTTATATAAAATGTTTTAAATGTAAGTCATCACTTGCCTGAAAAAAATAACAAGAAATGGAACCAAAGATAGCCTGTATAAGTGTATAAGTGATTGTGTTAATTTTTCTGTGGTAATAGTTTGTCACGTTCCACAGATGATTTGAGATATCGTACAAAACTAAACACAATACTGCCTCAAAATGATAGGGAAGACACGAAGGGAAATTTAGAGGAAAGCAATGCAGCCAGTGATAAAATAAACACTCGAGTAAATAAGCCTGAATGCTTTCCTTCTGAACACAGAGGAAAATGTCCTTGTTAAAGATGGGCCTGAGATTTGACTCTAAGCTTCGGAATGCCGTAGCAAGAGAGAAGAGCAGTCATTTCAAGGTTTTCCAGTGTCCATAAAATAAATGCCAGAGTTTTATCTGTTTGATTGACTGATTTTGAGAAGTACAGTTTTTCTTGATTGTTAGTACCAACAGAAATCCTGAATCCTTGTAAATAGGACGTTGTGAGCTAAGTGGGAAATAAGTGTCCTAAAGATGACACACAGTCCCCTTCCATGTAAACTATTATTACAATCACAACACACAATGCATAAAACCGATTCTATGAACTATTCAAACTTCCTGTTCAATCAGGCAGAATACACAGGTTCAGAATGGTCTGGCTTAATCCAGGGTAGCATTTAGATTATTGCTACCCAAGGTGACAAGTAAGTTTCAACTCAGCTCTGATCCATTTATAGTAGCTGCGTGAATAAACTATGTTGTGACTTTTTTGGCTGAGTCTAGGCTCAGAAGGAAAAAGTGCTGTGATTAATTAAGAATGTCTGTTGTGGGGACCAGCAGTTGGCATAATGGCTATGTCGCTGGACTCCCATTTAGTCGACCACAGTTCGAGTTCCAGACCTGGTGGCTTAAACTCATGCTGGGCGTGTGTGTGTGTGTGTACCCAAAATCCAGAAAGGAGAATGGAGGAGAAAGGACTGTGGCATGGCCATCCCTCTCCAGGGGGGAGGGGCGGTGATTTCTGGCTTTCTGTGTCTCTGCCTCTCTCTGTCTTTCTGGAGAACGCCTTGAGCCCTAGAGCAAAAACTTCTCCAAAAAAAAAGAATGTCTGTTGTGGGGCCGGCAGGTGGTGTAGTGGTTAAGATGCTGGACTCCCATGTGGCTGACAATGGTTCGAGTCCCAGACCCAGAGGTTTAAAACTTATGCTGGACATGTGTGTATGCATGCCCAAAATCCTGAGAGGAAAATGGAGAAGGGATTGCAGCATGGCCATCCCCTCTTGGGGATAATTTCTCACTTTCTGTCTCTGTGTCTCTCCAGCACACATGTGCCCTATTACAAAAATCTCTTATAGCAAAAGTCACTAAAAAAAAAAAAAAATGTCTGTTGTGGGTACAGGAGAGGTAAGTGTTTGCATACAACACCCTATGTGGCATCTGATTTGTAGGAACAGAGATCTTGCATGCAGGTCTTTTAACAGTCCTCCAAAAACATTTCTAACTATATGCTGCTGATAACTATCACAAGGTAGAGCACTGGCATTGTCATGGGCATTGTCACCAGTGAAAGCTAAGATCAGAAAATTGGAAATGTTTATTAATTTATATGCTTTATCGACCAGGAGAAAGATAGTTTAAGGTTATGTTATAAAAATGAGAGCGTAATGGCTATGTTGCTGGACTCCCACGTAGTCGACCGCGGTTCGCGTCCCGGACCCGGTGGCTTAAAACTCACGCTGGGCGTGTGTGCGTGCATGCCAAAGATCCCGAGAGGAGAATGGAGGAGAAGGGATTGCGGCGTGACCATCCCCTCTGGGGGATGATTTCTCGCTTTCTGTCTCTCTGTCTCTCTCTGTCTGTCTGGCGAGTGCACGTGCCCTATAGCGAAAAACCTCTCCAAAAAAAAAAAAAAATGAGAGCATCTAACCAAAGTGGTCCCTGGCCTAATGTCTCCTCCACTTTTTTATAAAGGCTGGGAGAGGAAGCAGAAATTGGCAGGGCTAAACACTTTTGGATAAATTCCAACAGGCAACCAACTAAGTGATTAAAGACTGAAAATCCTACCTTCATACATGGCTATGAGAACTTTAGCCTAGAGATACAAGGATTCTGTGACGAGACCATGGAAGACTTTCAGTGTAGAAGCCCAGAAGCAGTGTAAGGAATGGACCATCTAGGAGGAAGTATCAGAAGACTTGGGCCAGCCTTGTTTTTGGTGTATGGGACTCATTATGACTTACTGGTGCTCATTCATGGAATGAGACACACAGACAGGCACATATGCATCCCATTTAAGAAAGTGTCCTTTAAATTTCCACTTCCAAAATATAATGTTGGCAAGATTACACTCCCTCAGTTTGTCTGAGTTAATTTTTATTTCTAAGCAGAAGTGATTAACTTTTCCTGAAGTTAAAAAAAAAAGTTAGCCTTAAGTCAAAGTTCATAACAGTTATAGCTGTTAATTAACCTACAAAACCTGTTGAGCCTTTTGAATATTCTAATTTCATAATATTTTCTCATCTAAAAAAGGGAATAAAATATCAGGATGGACACACAAAAAAACAACATACAGCAACAAATACAAGTATTTTATGAGAAATATTCTATAATGCTCAGGAAAATCCTAATAAATTAAATGACTTTCTTAGAAATTGTAAAGATTCTAAATAGATTTAGAAAGAATGTGTGGGGGCCAGCAAGTGGCATGGTGGTTAAGGCGCTGGACTCACACATGGCTAACTGTGGTTTGAGTCCTGGACCTGGTAGCTTGCTTTCTCACTTTCCTTCTCTCTCTCTGGTGAACTCATGTGCCCCATAGCAAATTAAAAATAATAATAATAAATACAAGTAAATAAATAATTCTTTTAAAAAGGAAGTGTGTGTGAAAGAAGTATACGATCTGAAGTAAACGACAATGGAAGAAGTTAAAATTTTTCACAGAACTTCTTGTCCCACTATGCATGGTCCAGATTAAAAAAGGAAGTGTGTGTGAAAGAAGTATACGATCTGAAGTAAACGACAATGGAAGAAGTTAAAATTTTTCACAGAACTTCTTGTCCCACTATGCATGGTCCAGATTATTTACCTGAAAGTTTTTATTTCTTATGTTTTAAAACTATTAACATAGAAAATACTAGAAATATTTCTATAGCATATTCAAGGTTGTACTACAATGGCAAAAATAAAATCTTCAAGGGACCAGCAGATGATCACAATGGTTATGTTGCTGGACTCTCACGAAGTCAACTGCAGTTTAAGTCCCAGAATCAGTGACTTAAAACTCACACCAGAAAAAGAAAATTGGGATCAGCAGTTTGTGTAATGGCTATGTTGCTGGACTCCCATGTGGTTGACCACATTTCAAGTCCTAGACCCAGCAGCTTAAACTCACGCTGGGTGCGTGTGCATGTGTGCCCAAGATCCTGAGAAGAGAATGGAGGAGAAGGGATTGTAGCGTGGCCATTCCCCCTGGGGGGTGATTTCTTGCTTTCTGTCTGTCTTTCTCTGTCTTTCTGGTGAGTGCACATGCCCTATAGCAAAAACCTCTCCCCCCAAAAAAAAAATTCACACTGGGAACATGTGCATGTGTGTGTGCCCAAGATCCCGGGAGGAGAATGGAGAAGAAGGGATTATAGCGTGGCCATTACACCTGGAGGGTGATTTCTAGCTTTTTGTCTTGTCTCTCTGTCTCTGTCTCGCCAGTGAGCACATGTGCCCCATAGCAAAAAAAGAGAAGAAAATCTTCAAGAATTTTCACCTGGGCCTGGCCCTGTATCCTGGTGGTTAAGGGAGCTGGATCTGATATGGCTGACCACGGTAAGAACGCCAGTCCCAGTGGCTTCAAAAACATACTGGGTGTGTGTGTGTGTGTGTGACAGGATGGAGAGTTGGACAAGAACGGACTTCACCCCATTAGGGTGAAACATCTGTGCTTCTTGTCATGTGGCCATAACACTTTTTTTTACCTCTCTGTCTCTGGCGAGTGCACATACTCTCTGGCAATTGAACAAAAGATTTAGCACCTGAATAGATACCATCCAGTGAAAAAGACCAACCACAAAGCAAATTGCTTTTTAAAAAGGAATTTATTGGTCTCTCAAAGCTAGCTTAAAAATAGGGGTCACACCCCGCAGGGAGCATGCTTGCAGATCTTACCAGCAGCAGAGATGGAGGAAAATGACCAACACATCCATCTGCTCTGAAAAAATAAGCTCCCTTAAAGTTTTTTTGTTTTTTGGGTTTTTTTTTGCCACAGAGGTGTGTGTCCTTACATGCACATGTGCATGAGAGACAGGAAAGAGAAAGAACCTCCTAATGGGGCCTAGTCACAGTGAAATCCTTTTTTGTCCATTTCTCCATCCTGTCAGGATTTGGGGCACACACATACATGCACTCCATATGTTTTTCAAGCCCTGGGGCTGGGATTCAAACTGCAGTCAGTCATGTGGTATCCAGCTCCCAATATACAGCAGCTAACTGCTGCACTACTGGGTCAGCCTGCAAGCTCCCTTTAAGTGGTGAATTGAGGGGAAAAAGGAGTTGTTTGCCAAAAAAAAGAAAAAGTTTACATTTTGGGGCTGAGATAACAGAGGAGGGACTAGGGGAGATGGGAAAGAGATAGACTGAACAAGAGTCTCTTCTTCTTTGTATCAGCAGGGAGACTGCAAGTTCTGACACAAGTTACAATTGTCTGGAGAAAGAATATTCTGAAGGTCAGTCATGCAGTCAGCAAAAAGTAATCAGTAAGCAGACTGGTTAGCAGCTTTCTTCTTTGTCCTTTGGCCCAATTTGTAAAATTTAGTACAGCAATCATTTGTTTTTTTCTGAGTGAAACCTGTATTTTCACAAGACTTACATGCCATTCTTCTTCTGACAATAGGTCGAAAAATTCTGGGGCACACACATACATGCACTCCATATGTTTTTCAAGCCCTGGGGCTGGGATTCAAACTGCAGTCAGTCATGTGGTATCCAGCTCCCAATATACAGCAGCTAACTGCTGCACTACTGGGTCAGCCTGCAAGCTCCCTTTAAGTGGTGAATTGAGGGGAAAAAGGAGTTGTTTGCCAAAAAAAAGAAAAAGTTTACATTTTGGGGCTGAGATAACAGAGGAGGGACTAGGGGAGATGGGAAAGAGATAGACTGAACAAGAGTCTCTTCTTCTTTGTATCAGCAGGGAGACTGCAAGTTCTGACACAAGTTACAATTGTCTGGAGAAAGAATATTCTGAAGGTCAGTCATGCAGTCAGCAAAAAGTAATCAGTAAGCAGACTGGTTAGCAGCTTTCTTCTTTGTCCTTTGGCCCAATTTGTAAAATTTAGTACAGCAATCATTTGTTTTTTTCTGAGTGAAACCTGTATTTTCACAAGACTTACATGCCATTCTTCTTCTGACAATAGGTCGAAAAATTCTAGGGAAAAGAGCAGCAAAGTAAGTTCAGTAGCATATTGAAAATCATGAAAATTGAGGCACAGTGGTAGCACAATGCTCCACAGTGGTGAAGCCCTATGGGAAGATCTGCTTTATAACCTGAGGTCCCCCTGTACAAGTGGTGTGCATGACCATGCTCACAACCCTGGCTAGCTGAGACTGCGGGTGGATTACAATGTGGAGATCCTGATGGGGATGCCTGCCTGCTCTCTCTCTCTCTGTCTCTCCTCTGTCTCTGCATCTCTCTCCTTCATGAAAGAAAGAAACTTTAAAAAGTCAGAATAGTTCAAGTCAAAATATGAATAATAATCAAAATTTTAAAATCATCTATGGGTTGGATCAATGTAAAGATATTTATTAGTATCACATGTCAAAACACAGTTATTAGTATAATGATTAAAACCCAATGCTTATACTGATAAGATACTAAAAAAGCAGTGAAATATCAAAATAAATTTTTGATTAAAAGAATTTGTAGTGAACTAGGAATAAAAGGATACTTTCATCACAAGAGTCATATTTAACAGTGACTCACCAGGGTCCATGGAATAGGAGCATTCCCACTAAAGATGACAAGGGTTCATGTACTTACGCTATGATATAACCCTGTTCTGCTAGTGTCACTACAACAAGACCAAACAACATCAGCAGCTAGGTATCACTGTTGAAAAATAGGAGAGAAACTTCAAAATATATGCAGATGTGACATTAAAGGCAGGATTGCTTTCTGAGAAAATGCTAGCAAATAATAATCACATATCAAATTGACAGGTGAACTAACAAAAAAAGGTTCCCACACAAATTCATGCAAAACAAATGGAGAATTATGATCTATTGGGCAGATAAAAGGGCAAAGGATCAAATAAGCAATTTTCAAAAGAAGAAGCCCAATGACCATTTATCATGTAAAAATGTTCAGCTTCACTGTGAAACAAGGAATTGTAAATCAAAGTAGTATTTATATAGTGCTCGATCATTTGTTTTGCCAAAGGAGTTTTCAGGATTTGAGGATGAATAATATCTGGTGCAGGATAGTGGAGAATGGACACTCATACACTACACACACACATGTATATACATATATATACACACACACCATATTTTATATATATTATATTGTATATATAGAGACAATGTACATATACATATATACATATACACACACATATGTATGTCAGAAAAGTCATGGCACTTTCTTTTTTCAAAACAAATGGTCAAGCAGTACTTCTGGCAGCCTCTCCCTCTATACCTTTTTCTGTTCAGTGTCCTTGCCCCCAAGGCAAAGAAAAAGAGAAAAAGCTTCCTCATGTGGCATTAGCTAGCACAAACGGGCCATCTACAATAAAATACCACCCTTACTGAGGGGGGAAAGGACATGCCTGTCAAAGTGCTGCAGCAGTGTCACTGTTGATGCTTTTTCTTTGTTGCTTTATAAATCCAAGTTTCTATTTAACATCACAGTGGCCCAATCCAATTTTCTCTTCACGATTCTGGAAGGACAAGGTGGAGTTTGCGGACTGAATTCATGAAGAAGTTGTGCTGAAGAGGAAGGCCCTGACATAGGCTGACTGGCGTCTCCTAGAAGGCCCACCTGAGGAAAGATTCTGTCACACTCATTATCTTGCTCTTTGGAGCACCTCTGGGGTCTTGTTGCAATTTCAGTTTTGACCGGTGAAGAAGAAAAGATGCAGTGTGGCTCAGGGTTGTGGAGACGGGGTTCATGTGTAAGTCAGCCTCGCTGGTGGCACCCGGGCCACTCATCCCGCAGCTGGCTGTAACTTTCACACAGACCCTCAGTACGATGCTGCTAATGACAGCCCTGAGGTGTTGGAGAAAGAATCCGGTTCATGATCAATAACCCAGGTCGTGGTAGATAGCTCTTAATTACTGCCACACTGACCAGTGTGGCCTCTACACGTGACTACGCAAATCAATGGAATGAAACTGAATGGAAACTTCCATTCCTCAGCAGCTCTGGCCCCACCTCAAGTGCCCCATAGCCACCTAGTCAGTGGCTCCCATGTTGGCCAGCACAGCCTCAGGACACTCCCACATCACAGACTGTCCCAGTGGACAGCTCCACTCTGTATCATTAACTCCACTTTACACAACTGCCAGACCTCAGGGCTGAAGAAAGCCATCCCCTTTGTTTGAGTGGAAGCTCTCCTGGGGTGTTTACCTGGGGAGATGAGAGTCAGATCAGACCATTCTAGGAAGGGCATCCTTTGTTCAGAGAGAGAGGAAGGAGTGATGTTTGTTTCCCCAGTGGAGATAGCCTGACTGTGAACCACAGTTTCAGCCTGGTGGAACGTTTCTGCCAAGGAAAATCTCCGGAGAGGACTCAACTGTTTCTATAGTGCCCTTAACTAGACCCGCAGAAGGGGTTGGCAGTGCGATTCTGACTTTGAGTCA
>NW_006160080.1:54648-58575 GCF_000334495.1 Tupaia belangeri chinensis | reverse complement strand
AAACGTTCTTTTGAGGTGGAGTGTGGAAAAAACAACTAATAACTGACAGGAGATGGGCTGTTTCTATGGCAGTATTAACGCGAATGATGGGTGTTAATCTTTGAACCTTTTAGGTGGTGGCTCGCTTGTAGCACAATGGGTAAATAAACTGCTATGAACATTCTTGCACATGTATTTTCCATATGCTTTCTTTCGAGGAGGGAGTATTTTCACCTCTCTCTCTCTCTGTCTAGCTGGCAAGTACACATGCCCTATAGCAAAAACAAAACAAAACAAAACAAAACAAAACAAACAAAAAAAAAGAAAGAAAGAAAGGAAAAAAACTAAATCTGAGTTCTTGTGTAAAGTGGGAAATTTATCTGCTTTGTTAGTCAAATATTGACTTAGAGATTTTTCACATAAGAAGTAGAACTCTAACTCAGGTATGGCTTTCTCTGAGTTAAATGGTATAGGACATTTAATGACTTTATTCCTCTGCCTAATTATTCAAGGACAAATCTTGTGATCTTAAAAGGAACAATGTGCTGTTGTATTCATGGTAAGGGCATTAATGGTCTTGTGCTTGTAAAACAGTAGCACAGTTCTCATTTATTCCTTTTGATTTCCAAAAACAAGAGCCTGATTCTTACCACATTGGAGGCAGTTGGCCCTGTCTGACGCCATTGATGACAAACGCAGGTTGGAGCCAAATCTTAGAGAATTACCTTCAGACCAGGACTTCCCACACTTGAGGAAAGGGAAAAAATATTTTTACTTCTTTTTAATGATTTGTTTTAAGAAATCACTTGTGTATGTGTTAATATAATGTTTTGTAAAAAGAATTACTCAAAATGATTTCTGAAGTGAATTAATCAGACCTATCTATATTCTATACCTTGAACATGTAGATCCCAGGGCAGCAGCTGGTGTGGTGGTTAAGGTGCTGCATTCACACATGGCTGACTATGGTTCAAGTCCTGGATCCAGCAGTTTGATAATCACAACAGATAAATAAATGTTTGAAAGAAATGTAGATCTGGGAACAGTAGTTGGCATAATGGCTATATTGCTGGACTCCCATGTAGTAGACCACAGTTCAACTCCTGGACCCAGTGGCTTAAACTCACGCCAGGTGCGTGTGTGTGCATGCCCAAGATCCCAGGAGGGGAATGGAGGAGAAGGGATTGTGGCATCATCATCCCCCCAGGGGGTGATTTCTCACTGTCTATCTCTGTCTCTCTTTCTGGTGAGCACATGCGCCCTATAGAAAAAAAAAAACTCTCCAAAAAAATGTAGATCTTCTATTTAGTCATGCTAGTAGTATTTCAGTTTATTATCATTATTTTTTTTATTATTTATTTTATATTATTTTTCATTATTATTTAATTTGCTACAGGGCATGTGCACTCACCAGGGAGAGACAGAGGGAAAGTGAGAAAGCAAGCACTAGGTCCGGGCCTGTGGTTGGCCATGAGGGAGTCCAGTGCTCCAACCACTAAACCACCTGCTAACCCCTTTCAGTTTATTTAAAACATCAAAAATACTTCTAAAAGACATGTCTAGTTCAGTAAGTGCCCGTTGGTTGATTAATTTTCCATTCTGTACAAATGTTGGATGACATTCAGTGTTGTCACATTTAGATGAAAGACCACAAAGAAGCCACATTATTATGAAATTTGTAATTAGAAGAATTGTATTCTTTGGTTCCTAAATGAATTAACCACTGAACCCTGTACAATCATTCTTCGTGTGACTTCCTTTTCAGCACCAACTTTCTCTGCTCACATGTACACTGCCTTTCCCACCCCCATCTGGAGTATATTCAGAATTCTTTTTTCACTATAGGGTTATAATGTTATAGTATGTCTCCGAATATTTGTATCTAAGTAGGGGAAGTCTGAGGGAAGTAGTCTCTCTTCCTCTTTTCCTCTCTTATTTGTTATTGCAGTTGCTGCTCAATTTAGTCTTGCATAAGGTCTCTCAGGGGAAAAGAAAGGGTGATGATATGGTTTGAATGCATCCCCCACATTCATTTGTTAAAATTTGGTGAGACATTGTAATGGTGTTGAGAGGGTGGAGGCCTAATCCAGCTTCGATGGTGTTGAAACATAGGGCCTTTGGGAGATGAATGAGATTGGATGAAATCATCAGGGTGTGGCCCCCATAACTGACTCCGGTAGCTCTTATTATTACTACTATTTAAATTTGTTATACGGTGTGTGCACTTGCTGGAGAGAGAAAGAGAAAGAGAGAGAGAGAAAAAATGAGAAAGCATCCCCTGTAGGAATGGCCACACTGCAATCCCTTCTCCTCTACTATCCTCTCAGGATTTGGGGCCTGCGTGCACACATAGCCCGTTGACCATGGACCTCCAAAACCATGAGTTAAATAAACCTCTGTGGCGAGCACTGCATATGGAAGCCATCTTGAGCTATCTGCCATCTTGAGCTATCCGCCATCTTGGAAACCATTAGGCTTCATTTCCTCACTGAGCAAATCGTTTCTCAGAAATCATGTGACCAACCGTTCTCCCCGGAAGTGGTTGGGTTTCTAGGCAACGGGAGAGATCCACCCACATCAATGATTGGTTCATGCTGTTCTATCTCATTTGCATTTTGGGCAACAAATTGGTGCCCACCAGCTGTATATAACTTGCCATTTCTCCTCAATAAACGGAAGTAGACGGAAGAAGACGACTTGATCAGCACCTGGTAGTGTGTGTGCATGTGTTTGTCCCATCTCTCACTCCCTCCCCCAAGGAACCTGTTCAACTGTCCTGCGGGCCGGGACACGTGGCGCCTGAACACGGACTTGGGTATGGGGGATCCAGTGAAGAGCTCCCGAGGAAGGCTCCAGTGCAGAGCAACCCAGAAAAGCTGCATTGGAAAACAGAAGAGGACAGCATAGAATTGTCCAGAAGGGAATGGCAGAGATTCGTTCCAAGAAAGGCCGGCAAAAAATATAGAAGGACGAAGAGAAGATGTCCTGGTAAGTATTTACTTACGTTTTATTTTAAGTACAGGTAATAATGGGACAAAAGGTTAGTCAGCACAAAATATCCATTCAGAGCTTAATAGAAGCTCTTGCCGTTATGGTCGTTAAAGGAGAGCAGATCATGCAAAATGATCAACCCCGGGAGGAGGCTAGAGCCACCTCAGATCTAACCAAAGATTCTAAAATTGAAAAAGAACATAGAGAGGATCTTATTTCCCTAGATAGTGAGGAAGAAGTTAAAAGCCCCGAAAGAGAGACAAACCCCCAAAAATCTAAAAAACTAAAAAAGAGAAACAACCTTAAGGCTCTACAAGAGTCAAAGGAAAACGAGTCATCAACTAGTTCAGAGGATGAAATCCTAGAGGCCAAGGCTGACAAATACAATAATCTAAATTGGCCGTCTGAACAAAAAACTTTAGAAACAAAGACTGCCACGTGCAGTAACCCGAAATGGCCATCTGAACAAAAAACTTCAGAAATGAAGACAGGCAAATACCATAATTTAAAATGGCCGCCTTTCAAAAAACAACCGCCATCTTATGATTCGGTCACATCTCCGCCATCTTTGGTGTGTAATCAGTCTTGCCATGAAAAGGCTGCTCCACCATCTTTGGCAATGCCCGTTATTGAACCTAAGGCAAAAGTTCAGACTAAGATAGAACAACTTAAAGAAAAAATTCAGTTAGAAAAAGAACATCAAGAATCAATATCACAATTAGAAAAACTAAAAATGGGTAAATCTAAAAGTGCAGATTCCTCGTGGAATCACCACCAGCCCACTTTTACTCATGGTACAAAACTTAAACCAGTTCAAAAACTACAATCATTGATAGATTTTGAGGGGCAGGAAGCCTTTCCAGTAACAGAAACCACAGATCCACAAGGACAAGCATGGAGTCACCTACGTGCCTTTGATTTTAATATTATAAAAGAAATTAAAACAGCAGTTGCTCA
>NW_006160080.1:51983-53221 GCF_000334495.1 Tupaia belangeri chinensis | reverse complement strand
CAAAGATGGGTAAGAGAGTCTGAGCCTGTAACAGCTGTACAGTCCTCCCACCTAAGACAGGAAACCCATCATAGTTATGGGATTCTCCAATGACGGGTAAGGATGGACATGTGGCTCTAAAAACGACTCCAACCTAAGACAGGCACGATTCCCCCAGGTTTTTCTCCTCTCTTTGAAAAAAATAAAAAGGGGGACATGTGGCGAGCACTGCATACGGAAGCCATCTTGAGCTATCCGCCATCTTGAGCTAACCATTAGGCTTCACTTCCTCACTGAGCAAATCCTTTCTCAGTAATCATGTGACCAGCTGTTCTCCCCGGAAGTGGTTGGGTTTCTAGGCAACGGGAGAGATCCACCCACATCAATGATTGGTTCATGCTGTTCTATCTCATTTGCATTTCGGGCAACCAATTGGTGCCCACCAGCTGTATATAACTTGCCATTTCTCCTCAATAAACGGAAGAAGACAACTTGATCAGCACCTGGTAGTGTGTGTGCGTGTGTTTGTCCCATCTCTCACTCCCTCCCCCAAGGAACCTGTTCAACTGTCCCGCTCTTTATAAATCACTCAGACTCAGGTATTTCTGTTATTAGCAACAAAACGAACCAAAACAAGTAAGATTGTTACCTTCTTTCATCCATCCATTCATTTTGCACTCACTTACTGAGGGCTTGCATGGGTGGAGACTCATACCACAGGAAAGATTGGAACTCTGTTGTCATGTCCCAGGGCCCACAGAAGTCTGTCATGTTACACATGGATGAAGATCTTATAGTCTCCCAGATCCTACAGCTGATAAAATTAAAAAGGGTGTTCTTTGCTTGGAGAATATGGCATCTAAATCAGGGCAGAGATTAGTGACCCTCCTGACAAAGATAGGAAAAGCCATAGGAAATCTAGAAGCCCTGTGCCCTCCCCATGTCCCATGATCTCAGGGGGCGAGGAGCTATGTGCAGTTGGGCATGTCAGGCGGTGTTGGTTTCCACCTTGGTTATTACTATTCGGGTGGGCATGTGGCACTGGTCTTGGTCTTCAAGGGCCTTGTCACTAAACTCCTGCACCTGGTTCATGGCATCAAAATACCCTTGCAGTAGCAACTCCTCTTAAGTCTAACTCCATCTGTTAATCAAGGTTAGCTCGGAGGAAGAATTGCTCTGAGTGGAGCATGCTGGACATCCTGGTTCTTGAAACTGGCTTGTCTATTGCGGAAAGGTGGACACAAGAAAACAGTGCTCCC
>NW_006160080.1:32856-51173 GCF_000334495.1 Tupaia belangeri chinensis | reverse complement strand
GTTGCTGGACTCCCACATGGCCACCTGTGGTGTAAGTCTCAGACCTGGTAGCTTAAAACTCACATCAGGTGCATGTGCATGTGTGCCCAGCATCCCAGGAGGAAAATGGAGGAGAAGGGATTGTGGCATGGCCATCCCCCTTAAGGGGTGATTTCTCACTTTCCCTCTCACTGTCTCTCTCTCTCCAGTGAGCACAAATGCCCTAAGGCAAAACAAAACAAAACATGCAGTCCAAGTACTGGGCTGAATTCTACAAATACCCATAAGGGAAACTGCAGCCCTGCATGAACAGACTTCTATGGGACAGGGCACTGCATAATGCAAGATGGGACTGAAGATAGCTTTGCAGAGAGGCTGCCTGTCTTGAAGGTGCTGGCTGCATGGAAAGCACTAGTAGCTTAGCAAATGGGCTGGTTTTTAAACTTTCCACTTTTCAAAGGTCTTTTGGTGCTGATAAGGGCAGAGTGAAATCTGGAGTATGGTGATATCCCTTTCCAGAATTGCTTCAGCATCCAAATCTTGGACACTGGCTGTTTAATTTTTGTTTCCCTGCTCACTGCTCATCCATGGACATTGTGGAAGACTTGGAAGGTGCTACAGAACACAAAGAATAAAACAAATGCCTTGATTTGAATACACATTTGAGTAATTGATGTAAAAATGTGCATTCTCATTTTTGTCCCACCTTTTACCTGCTCCCTCCTACAATATCTCTTATTTGTCAAGTTTGGTCACCACCAGTAATACAGAGCTTACTGTCTCCTGAGACCACATGTTCATAAGGCTGGCATTTACTCACAGCATAGCCTTGTCTGGCTAGGGAAAAGAATGGGACTTTTAAAGAGAGACCAAGGCTATGCCCATACAGGATGTGCTAAAGAGTTCACCAGGGTTCCTGTGCATATACCCTAGTGCAGCCAGTTGGAATATCCATGAGCAGACCCATTATGAGTAGCTGAGTGATAGTCTCACTATTTCCTTTGCTACCTCAATCCAGGTAGAGAAGAGGTGAGACTGGTATGTAACTTCCTGGCTGGATGCTCCCTAACTTGCAGACTTTCTCAGGATCCCTCAAGTTGCCCTCAGAGTAACAACAGCTGGAGTTCCAGAGAATACAATGGTGCTCCCATTCACTAAGCCTACATGGGACAGTGAATGAGGCCTGCCTCTGGGCTAGAGAAGTCTAAGGTGGATGAGTGCCTGTGTTGGGGTAAGGGGGCAGCTTTCTGAGTGTCTGCACTTAGAGACATTCTTGGGGCTGAGTGGGGGTTGTGGAGGGAAATAGGTGGAGTCACTGCCTGGTGGGTTGAGAACCAAATGCAGGGCAGGGCAGGGCAGGGCAGGACAGGACAGGGAGGCATATGGAGGCCAGAGGCACACCATGGGAGGGAAGACAAGGGGGTGAGGAGGAGGAAGGGATCAGAGTGCATCACCCACATCAGGAGAGGATGCAGTGCAGAGGCCCCTGAATGGAGTGCGTCCGAATGCCTGTCTGCCATGACAGGACCAGAAACAATGATAGCAAACCACAAAGTGCTCTGATAAAGAAAAATAACTTGTTCTTATCCAGCTGATCCCCCCAATCCCCTTTCCCACCCCAAGTGAGTGAGAATGAAGCACAGGGGTTGCTGGCAGGGAGGCAGAGCATGTGCAGGGAGCAAGTGGAGCCCAAAGGGTGAAAGGCTGGATCTCAACACTGGGGCCCCTGCTCCAGCCAGAACTGCTGTAAGGAGAGCAGCTACAGGTCAGAGGCCAGAAGTTACTTGGACTAGACTGGCCTGGGCACTTAACAGCCAGAGGTGGTAGGAAAGCTACCCTGTCTGTTTCAGATGAGTAGCAGGTGAGGACAAAGAATTGGTAGTGCCAGAGGCACTGGTGTGAGAAACATAAGCCTTTTCTCCATTGAGGGTCACAGGCCAGCCTGTGGATCTGCATCACTGTGGTTGGGCCCTAGAATTAAGTAACCTCTGTGCTGGTCACTGAGATGGAAATGACTGATGAGACTAGGTTTTATACTACACTGGGCCCACACCCAAGAACCTGGCCCTGGTAAACACAGAGAGATGGACTAAATATGACACCAACAGACAATTCTTTCAAAATCCTTATTTGCACATGTTGGTATTACATTTTCTTGCTGTTTGCTGGATTTTCTTAGATGCAGCATGGAAGAAGGATGGGAAAATAAGGGTATAGGGAATTCTAATTTCATTAGGTCAGGTTACTTGAGTTTTTCATGGAACTTGGATGGAAGATGGCAACCCGATGTTTTCAATGATTTATAATTAGAATTAGCAAGATATACTAAAACAGTTTCAGAGGAACTTTAATGTTGAAAGTAGTTTCTAAGGAAGCTATTATCTAAGTTTAAAGTTTAGTCTGTTTCTATGTAAACTGAAATTTATCTGTCTTGTTTATTCAAATATTGGATGATAAATATTTATCATTTTTAGCACCGGAGCTAGACATCTAACTCAGGCATGGCTTTCTATTCTGAGTTAAATGATAGAGGGTGTTAATGGATTTCTTCCTCTGTCTTATTATTCCAGGATAAATCTTGTGATCTAAAAAAGAACAACATGCTGTTGTATCCACGGTAAGGGGATTAACAGTCTTGTGCTTATAAAACAACAGCCCGGCTCCTATTTAGTTTTTTTGATTTCCAGAAACAAGAGCTCAATTCTTACCACCAATTGGAGTCAGTGGGCACCCGCTGAAAAATGGCAGGTGCAACCAATTTTTTGAGAATTACCTTCAGACTGGAAGTCTGAATTACCTTTCAGTCTAATTTTTCACATCTGAGGAAAATTCCCCATCCCTGAACGTTTTTACCTCTTTTTTTAGTGATTTGCTTAAAGAAGCACATCTAGGGAACCAGCAGTTAGTGTAATGGCTATGTCGCTGGACTCCCACGTAGTCGACTGCGGTTCGTGTCCCGGACCCGGTGGCTTAAAACTCACGCCGGGCGCATGTGTGTGCGTGCCCAAGATCCCGAGAGGAGAATGGAAGAGAAAGGATTGCGGCGTGACCATCCCCCCTGGGGGGTGATTTCTCGCTTTCTGTCTCTCTGTCTCTCTCTGTCTGTCTGGCGAGCGCACGCGCCCTACAGTGAAAATCTCACTCAAAAAAAAAAAAAAAGAAAAAAGAAAAAGAAGCACATCTATATGTGTTAATAAAATTCGATAAAGGGATTTGGTCAAAATGACTATTGAAGAGAATTCAAATCATTTCATCAAACCTATCTGTATTTAAAAATCTTAAAAATGTATGATTTTAGTTTAGTCCTGCTAATGACATTTCAGTTTATTACATTAAAACATACATTAAAAGGACATGTTTAGCTCTATAAATGCCTGTTAGTTAATTCTTCATTTTGTGCAAATCATGGAGTACATTTAGTATAGTCACATTTGGAAGAAAGATCATGGAGAAGTTACATTAATTGTACACATTCTATAATTGGAGCTGGCCCTGTAGCACAGTGGTTAAGTGCTGTTTGTAGGAAGCTGGATCCTGCATGGCTGACCATGGTTCAAATCCTGGCCTTGGCTGCTTGAAAATCATGCTGGATATTCCAGCAGATGGCATAGTAGTAACATTGCTGGACTCCCACATGACCAACTGCAATTTGAGTCATGGATCTGGTGCTTGAAAATCATGCTGGGCACATGTGCCGGCTTGCCCAGGATCCCAGAAGGAGAACAAAGGAAAAGGGATTGAGACATGACCATCCCCCCCACGGGTGGTGATTTCTCACTTTTCTTCTCACTGTCTCTGTCTCTCTCTCTCTTTCCAGCAAACACACGTGCCTTGAGGCAAAAACCTCTAAAAAAAGAATGGTGTGTGTGTGTCTAGAATCCTGATGGAAGGAGAAATGGGATTGTAGTGTGACCACGCCCTATTGGGATTGTTTTCTCTCTCTCCTTGGTCCCCTAAGTGCACATGCCCTTTGGCAATAAAAAAGTATATAACTGTATCCCTTGGTTACTAAATAAATTAACTGTGGAACTCTGTACAATCATTCTTCATCTTGCTTCCCTCTTTTTTTTTTTAAAGAGAAATTTTTGCTATATGGCACATGTACTTGCCAGAGAGATAGAAACTGAGAAATCACCCCCTGGGGGGATGGCCATGCTGCAATCCCTTCCCTATTCTCTTCTTGGGATTTTGGGCACGAACACACATATGCCCAGTGTGAGTTTTAAGTCGTTGGGTCCAGGCCTGGAGCTGTGGTCAACTACGTGGGAGTCCAGTGACGTAACCATTACCCACTTGCTAGTTCCCATCTTCCTTTTTAACACCAACTTTCTCTCTTCACACTTAGGCTTTCTATTTGCTACCCCCATCTACTGTATATTCTTACTAGAGAGTGCTGTACTGTTATGCTTTCTGAATATTCGTGACTGGGTAAACAAAGGTTTGGGGAAGTTAACTCTTTCCTTCCCTGCCTCCTTTTGCCCTCTGAGCCCAATTTACTTTGTCCTCTGCAAATAATGTCAGAAATAGTGCATGTTAAGCTTCATTAATCCATTCTATTAATTCACTCATCTATCCATTTCTTCACAATCAATCTGTGTCCACATACTTCCCAATTACAGGGGCTCACAGTGCAGGAAAGACTTGGGTCTTGTCACATCCCAAGGCCCTGAGAAGTCTGTTGTATTGCAGGTAAACAAACTATTTGATATTCTTTCTGAGGTCCCTGTAGCAGATAACATTAAAATGGGTGTTCTTTGCTTGGAGAATATGGCATCTAAATCAGGGCAGAGATTAGTGACCCTCCTGACAAAGACAGTGGAAAAGCCATAGGAAATCTAGAAGCCCTGTGCCCTCCCCATGTCCCATGATCTCAGGGGGCGAGGAGCTATGTGCAGTTGGGCATGTCAGGCGGTGTTGGTTTCCACCTTGGTTATTACTATTCGGGTGGGCATGTGGCACTGGTCTTGATCTTCAAGGGCCTTGTCACTAAACTCCTGCACCTGGCTCTATGGGCCCGTTCATGGCATCAAAATACCTTTGCAGTAGCAACTCCTCCTAAGCCTCTCTAACTCCATCAGTTAATCAAGGTTAGCTCGGAGGAAGAATTGCTCTGAGTGGAGCATGCTGAACATCCTAGCTCTTGAAACGGGCCTGTCTATTGTGGAAAGGTGGACACAAGAAAACAGTGCTCCCACCCTCCAGTTCCCCTCTTCTCCCACCTTAGTCTTGTGGGAGGACACACCCATGGTGGATACAGCATGCACTGGCCATGGTAGAAGCAGCTCCACGCGGTCTGGGTTTTAGCTCTTACTGGGCCTCAATTTCTTACTCTTCGGGGAACCAAGATGTTGGTTTCTCAAAGCATCCTCCCAGCAAACAGGAAGCCCAGCCCATGAGGCGCCTCCATCCTCACATGCAGCCTTTGCCTGGTGTCTGTCTCAGAGCAGGGCTGTGCTTTCCCGGGCCGGGCCCCTGTCCCACAGTGTTGCTGCTTTGGAAGTGGTCCGGTTAATTCTTAGTCCAACTGCCTGCACAGGCCTCGAATACAAATGCATCTCTGCAGGACAATTCTATGATTGACATCTACTGGACACTAGCTTGCTTTTTGGTTTGCTTAAAGTCTTGGAAGAGTCACATGTGGGCAGAACTATTATGTAAAGAGGATGCTTAATGATTTTGTGTTGAGTAAGGTCCCAAGGAGCTGAAACTATTTGTCATTTTTCATAATATTAATCATGGAGAACAGATGAAAATGTTGCTGTGTAAGATACCAGTGCAGGGTCCAATCCTAATAAATAGTTGATACATTCAAATGTATAACGGAACTACTTTGTTAAAAAAAAATTGGATAATTAAGACTATCCTTATACCAATAGGCACCAATAGCATGTATTAATCTACATCTTTTAAAAAAATTTCCAAGTATCTTTGTATCTGTTATGTTTTTAATCAATGAAGCAGGTAGGAACTATTTATCACAACATTGCATAGTGCTGTTTTTCTTGTAGATAATTTTACTTTGCCTAGGCAATTTTTAAATAATTATTTTGTTCTTGTATTTGTAAATATGTATATGTGTATTTAATTTGGAAAAAAACCCTTAGATTTACAATAGATTTATGGAGATAATGTAGAGAGGTTTCGTCCCCTGCACTGCACTCAAGGACATTTGGAAATGTCTGAAGCATTTTTTGCTTTTCACAGTTGTCCTGTTAAATAACCTTGGTAGACCTGGCAAAACAAAGAAATTAAAATTGGTTCAACATTATTACTTCAACTATCAATTTTTTTTGTTTTCCCCAGTTTTTCTATTACTGTTCTTTTTCTGTCCCCAAATCTACATCTCCTTAGTGTGATCTGCTCTGTGATATTTTTTCTGTCTACCTATATTTTTCATGACCTTGAAACTTTGGAAAAGATTTTGAAGTCCTTCTTACTTGAGAGCAGTACAGACCCGACCCGTGGAGCATATAGAAATGGGGTGGGTTGTGAGGTGACTTCTGTGACTGAAGAGTACTGTGGCAGGTAGAGGGTGAGGATGACAGATAGTCAATGTGGTGCAAGGCTCAGGGTAGTCCCATGTGACAAGGAATTTCCCACCCAAAATACCAACAGTGCACCCCTGTTGACAGGCTAAGCTCCAGCTCTTCCTAGTAACTCATGTACAATGAAATGATAAAATATTATCATTTTATGTACTGAGGTACTGTATTAAAGTATGAGTTGCCCCCCAGTGAAAACATCAAATAAATTTAAAGAACTTAAATTTATGGTAAGGTATACTGTAGTTCTGTGGTGATGGGGACAGAGGAGAGTGTTTGGGGCCACACCTATGTTGACAGAATATTGCATCTTCTTCTTCCTCCATGTTTCTTTATAGTACTTACCTCACCCTCTGACACTCTATGAATTTATTTATTTATCTTCTCTCTCTACCCACTTAGAAAGAAAGCTCCATGGAGATGGGACTTTGATTACAGCTATGTTCTCTCTCTAATGGGAAACACCATGAAACTCATGTTTAAACAACATTTAAAGAGGCTTTAGATAGAAAGAACAATGGCAAAGTTTCCAAATGATCCTTTAACTGGTGTCTGGCCTTCTCTATTATGCCTGAAGCATTTTATGGTATTTGTTTAGTTTATATGAATGCCATGGGCTGCACATAATATTCCACCTCAGATCTTTTTCACTGAGGGTGTATTTTTCAGATGTATCCTTTATTTAAAAAATAGGTAGTTCAGGTCCTGTAGGTGGTGTGGTGGTGAAGTATTGGCCTGCCAAAGTTCGAGTCCCAGACCTGGTGGCTTGCTTTCTCACTCTCTCTCTCACTGGTTAACACACATGCCTTACAGCAAACTTAAAAAAAATAATAATAAAGAAAAGAAAAAAAAGAAAGTTATTTTAAAAATTGGTAGCTCTAGTTCAGTGCTTTCTGCCAAGGGATGATTTTGTTCTCCAAGGGATATTTGGCGATGCCTGGTAGTATCGTTGATTGTCACAACTGGAGGGGGCCTTAATGATGGTGGATAGAGGACAGATTTGCTGCTAAACATTTTATAATGCACTGGGTATCCCCACAACATAGAATGATCTGGCTTGATAGTGTCAAGTTTGAGAAACCCAATATGTCCTTTAATCTGTGGAGTAGTGTTCCCTTCAGATACTATATCCTATTTCCTATATCTAGTCCCTTTTTGATGGACACTTAGGTTGTTCCCATTCTCTGAAATGACCGAGAGGACTGCAAAGAACATCTCCTGTTGATGTGCACACAAGATTCTGGTAGCTGTGCTCTATTCTAGGAAACACTAGTAAATGCCATTCCAGAGTACCTAGACCCATTGGCTTCTACAGCACCACCTGTGACGCCAAGTCCATCTTCAATAGCACTTGGTATTCTTTAACTTTTAGTGTCTTGCCAATTTGAAAAGTTTGAAATAACAGGCCATTTTTAACAATTTTGCATTTCCTGTTATTTTAGTAAGGGCCAGAATACAGGAATTATTTACTCCCCAAAGCATTAGAAAAAGATGGTGGAAATATTTTTTGTAAAGTGTGCACCATTTCATTTTATTCTCTTCATCTTTCTCTATATGGTCTTAAAAGAATTATTAATTTGATTTCTTCTTATTATTATTTTTTAATTTGACAAGAGAGAGGATGAGAGAGAAATGGAAAGTGAGAAAGCAAGCCTCCAGGTCTGGGACTCGAACTACAGTCAGCCATGTGAAGTCCAGCACCTCAACCACCACACCATCTGCTGGCCCTCATCTCTCTATTTTTCATTTGCATTACAAAACCACAGACTTTGGAACACCAAGCTTGGCTGTTTCTGCCAGTAGAGGTCACTGTTGCGTAGGGACTCTCCACCAGCTTCTTATTATTATTTTTTAATTTGACAAGAGAGAGGATGAGAGAGAAATGGAAAGTGAGAAAGCAAGCCTCCAGGTCTGGGACTCGAACTACAGTCAGCCATGTGAAGTCCAGCACCTCAACCACCACACCATCTGCTGGCCCTCATCTCTCTATTTTTCATTTGCATTACAAAACCACAGACTTTGGAACACCAAGCTTGGCTGTTTCTGCCAGTAGAGGTCACTGTTGCGTAGGGACTCTCCACCAGAGTAACTTTAACCTCCCTGTCCCAGAGTTGTTGGCAGTGCCTGCTGACTGTGACAAGTGCGGGTGTACTGCTGGCACCTAGCGGTTAGAGGCCAGGGATGCTGCTAAACCCCTGCAATGCACCAGACAGCCCCACCACGGAGAATGATCTGGCCCAGAAGTCCATGGTGCCAGGTTGGAGAAACCTTAGTGTAAGAGTCTTGGAAAGGAAGAGCTCAGCCATATCTTCGACAATAAAATCTTCCTTTTATTTAACAAGAACTAATATTCACCCACACAAACTGGGCAAAGGGGGAGAAGCCCACCTTCCGGGTGAGTGGGCTCCCAGTGGAAAGGCAAGGGTCTGGACATGAACAAAGTCCTGTGGTGGAGGCTGCACAGCGTAAGGAGACCCGTCAGCTGAAGCGGTGCGGAGTGACCCGGTGGCCTCCATGACTCGCGTCGGGGTAGAGCAGGGGTCATAGGCTGGCAGGGCTGTGGGGCACGTGTGAGGAGGTGGTAGGAGGGCCCCTGCCTCTAAGGATCAAGGGCGCCTGCAGGCCAGGTGTGCTCAGAGGCTAATGGAGCCCCCAGTACCAGGTGGCTCCTGCTGAGTGGACTAAGGCCTCGGGGCCCCCAGGGAGTGCCGCACCTGCTCCCGGCTCTCCAGCCTAGGCTCTGGGGCTGGGTACCAGGCTGCACTGCCCCTGCTGCAGGTCGGGCAGCACGCGGACAAGGGCGATGAGAGCTGGCCAGCTGGGCCATCCTGGCTGGCAGACGGGGCCGCCCTGGAGCGGAGGCTTCTGTTCAGCTGCCCTGGCCTGGGCACGAAGGGCCGGACCACTCCTTTGCTGAGCACGGGCTGGAAGGCCGACGGCCGAGACACTGGGCTCTGCTGCCTTCTGGGTTCCGGATCTTCGAACCAGAGCGGCCCGTTGAACTTCTTTTGCCCCTTGTTGCACTGGAGGAGGGCGCGGAGCACGGTCTCCCTGGCACAGGGGTCTGGGTCCCCCTGGGCGGTCTGGCGCCTGTAGAAGCTGCCCTGGTGCGCAGGAGGGGCGATGTGGATGGTCACCGGGCTGCGGGCCGGCCGGGAGCTCCGCACCTTCCTGAGCCAGAGCTCGGAGCCCTTGAGCCCGGCGTGGATGAAACGCAGGGCCATGATGGACTGCGGGGTTCGCCTGTGGGGCAAGCGCCTCCTGTCCTTGGCTCCAGGGAGCCTGGCCCTGTGGCCTCCTGCGTAGTCCCAGCAGGGCGGTGTGGGAAGGGGTTGGGTCTGGCCCCAGCGCTCAGGCCTGCAGGAGAGAGCCTGGCAGGGACCAGGAGCCTGGAGGCGGCGGGCTGTCCTGGGTCGTGGGCCTGGCTGCGGGGCGGGCGGTGGCAGCGCAGCTCTGGGCGCGCCCAGGTACGTGGCCAGGTAGCTGCCCATGGGCTGGCGGGGCCTGTAGTGCGGTTTGGGCTTCCAGACCCTCTGGGTGTCTGCGGACGCGGCTGGAGGACCGTCGCGAAGGGCTCTGGTGGCAGTTGGCTTCGGGGCGCAAGGACAGCGCGCGGAGCCTCGGGACCCCCTGACCACGCAGGGCTAGCCCGCGCGCCGCGGACATGGGGCCATCAGTATGCGCGGGGGCAGCGTGGGGCATCACATGCTGTCTCCGAGCCAGGGAAGCTCAAGCCTGGGTCCTTGCATGGCTGGTCGCAGGCACCTGGCTCTGGGCAGAGGGCCTAGGGGCTGCTTCTGCTTCTGCACCTGACACTTACTGGGAGAAAATCCAGGAGGAGTTTCTGCTCAGTCTGAAAATTGTAGACAACTACTGAAGGGAGGCGCTGTCTTCCACTGTGGTAAAAATGTACAGTTGAAGAGTAAGCCAGTGGCATAGTGGTTAAGACAGCTGGATCCCACATGGTCAATCTGTGTGGTTAGAGTCCCAAAGCCAGCCCCTTGAGGAACGCCTGAGGGGGCATATGCATACCTGGGTGCCCAAAATCCTAACAAGAGAATGGATAAGGGACTGTGGTGTGGCCATTCCCAGGTAACCTTTTCACTTTCCATCTCTGTCTCTCTTTCTCCAGTGAGCATGTATGCCCTATAGCAAAAGTGAACAGTTGGATGCTCTAAAAAAATGAATTTACTCTTGTCAGTAAAAGTGATGTGTGTTTCTTTCCCCTAGAGTGGAGGTTAATTTCAGTTTCCGTAAAGTAAGCAGTTAAGGAAATGGCCATCCAGGATTTGTCTGAAGACTCACAATGTTGATTTCCTATAATTTTCCGTCTTCATACTTCCATGTATAGATCATCTTCTATCTGAATACTAATGTCACTTCTCTTTTTCTATTTCTACTGGTAATCTTGGAGTAGAGTGAGGCACATTTTCCCTAATAGTTAAAGATCTGATCCCAAAAACGAAGTGTCCAGGGCTGCAGGGTAACTGATGGTAAGTGCGTAAGTTCGTAAGTCTATTCCTAGGTGGTATCACTCTTAAGAATGTGTCCCTCAGGACCAAGTGCAGAAGGAAGATATGGCCTGGTCCTAATGCTGAAGTGCAGAGTGGGCTTGGGAGAGACAGAGAGTAGAAGTTGGCAATGAATTCAAGATCTGGCAACAGATTTGAGCCAGATCTGAAGTGAATGGCCAAACAATGAAGATACTAAATGGAGCTTAACAAGGGAGCTGCAAATGGTTTTTGAGGTCAGGGAAGGCCAAGTGTTTTAGGATGCAGGGGTAAGGTCAGTCAGCCGATGTGGAGGAATGAGATCCCTAACACTGTCTACTCCCTAATGAACCCCTTTGTGTTTTTTGCCAACTCCTTATTTATGGAATGTTCCCAGCTATATTATTTTGAAAACACAGCTATTCCTATGGTATACTTTTCTTCTTAAGACAGTTCATAATGGTAGAAATAACTTTTCATATATATCTAAGATATCGCTTAAGATACTAATGACATCAGAGTGAACATTGGGTATGGACTTTTTATAAAGTATTTTTCTTTCCAATATGCATAGAATTTCTTGTTATTTTTTTAATGGTGAAAAAGTATATATTTAGAGCTGGAGTCAGTTTAGATGCTCCCAGTTTTGTTGGCAACATCCAAAGCATCATAATTAGGAGCTGGTCGCATATCTGCCTTCTTCTCTCCATCAGGCCTGATTAGGGTGTTGACCTTGGCCACATCCATATCATAGAGCTTCTTCACGGCCTGTTTGATCTGGTGTTTTTGGCCTTGGCATCCACAGTGAACACAAGTGAACACAATAACAAGTGTGTTATTGTCTTCTGTCTTCTTCACGGCACCCTCGGTGGTCAGAGAGAGTCGGATGATGGTGTAGTGGTCAAGCTGGTTTCTCCTGAGAGCACTCTTCTGAGGATATTTGGGCTGCCTCCAGAGCTTCAGTGTCTTGGGTCTTAGGAAGGTAGGTGAAAAGCAGATCTTTTTTTTCGGATATGGATGCCTCTCAGCACTGCCTTCTTGGCCTTCAAAGCCTTTGCTTTTGTTTCAGCTTTGGGAGGGGCAGGAGTTTCTTTCTTCACTTCTGGCACGATCTTGGCCTTCTATGTCCTTTCTACAATGTAACCCAGTAGGTGTCACTGTAGTTTGGGGCTAAAGAACTTTTAACAGCCCACCACCCTCTGGTGAGCTACAGGCTGTTATATGTGAACCATAGAGAAATATATCTTCTGCTGGTAAATTCATGTGTTAATTAAAAGCCATTCTCATAGACATTGAAGACATGTGTTTCTTCTCCTTCTCATGCACCAAGAGGTAAAGGATTTTATCTATTAGTTGATATTAGAGATAGTGTATAACAGTGGTGTTCAACTAGGGGTGAGTCTGTAATGGACACAGAGGAAGTCTGGAGATATTTTTTAAAAATTTATTTCTTCCACAAGAGAGAGAGACCTGGTTGGGGGAGAAAGGGAGGCAGGAACCCCCAACAGGGTTTTCATGCCACAATCCACCCCAGCCTCAGCCAGCCTGGATCACACATACATGTATGCATATGCCTTGCACATACAGGAAGGCCTCAGGACAAGGACCTGGGACCTTCCCACGTGTGTCCAGAATTGCAGAGCTATGTTATCACTGTGCCTCCAGCTGGACCTAGGAGTCATTACTAGTTGTCACCACCTGCGAGGGGAAGGAGTAGCCTTTCTGGCATCCAGTAGGCAGAAGACAAGGATGTTGCTAGACATCTTGCAATGCACAGGATGGCCCCCCACCACAAAGAATAATCTGGTCCTGAATGTTGATGGTGCGAGGTGGCTACCCAGCTTCCTCTAATGTTATCTTACATGAGGGATCTTCAGAACATTCCTGAAGAATGATTATAAAAAAACTTGGCATGGAGTCCAGTGAGGTAACCATTACACCATCTTCTAGTCCCAATAAACTGGTACTTTAATTCCATATCCACCAACCTTCAAAGTCCCTTCATATAACCATCACACAAGAACCATCACACATCAAAGTAAGAACTAAATACTGGGGACCAGCAGAGGGTTTAATGGCACACGCTTTTGTGCTTGTGAAAAAAATTTCAATCACTAAAAGTCTAATACATAAAAAGCAGTTATAATTTAGTTACTTTATGAATTAAAAAGGATTCTGTGTGTTGATGTAGTAACCACCGCTTAAACTTAGTTTCTAAGGGGAAAATAAATTTCAAGTATAAAAGTACCGACTTACATTAAAATTTCTGAACAGTCATTGATAGATTCTGTCTTTATCTTGAAATTCTGGAGCAGAACTGCCTTATGGCTTATAAAGGGTTTGAATACATCCATTTCCAGTCTTAATTTTTCCCTTTAAAAAGGTCTTGATTTTATATATTCTATATAGTGCATGCATAGTAAAACACATCATTGTCATGTATAGAAGTAAAAAACTTATGTTTTTCTGTTTTTGCTTTTCCTTCCAGTTAACTTGAAGTGTTTCTCAATTCATATCCAAATTAAGACAAGCGTTAGCATATTTTAATAAAAATGTGTAAGCATTCCAAGATGTTAAAACTGATGCCAATGTTCGAGCCCAGCCCTGTTTTAAATGGCTAGGATTTCCAAGGACGGCAATGGTGGTGAGAACGTACCTGATCATGATCCACCTCTACTGGCTGCTTCTTAATGATCCAGGTGACAGACTCAGAGAGGGGCGGGGTAGTCAGAGACCCCGAGTAGGTCCAGTAATCCGGGCAAGTGGGCATCAGGCAGGAAGGGTCAAACGACCCAAATTCCACAAGGGCATCCTGGCCAAGAGAAGGAGTCACTGAGTCGTTATTTAATTGTGAAAACCACACAGGAATTGATCACCAGGTGATGGCTCACAGGGGCTGTCCCAGAACCAGCAGGGGTCCGGGGGAGCACCAGGGCCTGAGTGGCTTCCTGAAGCATCACTGCTCACGACAGACTCCTGCCCAGGCTTTCTTTCTGCAATTAACTGGATTTCTGAAACTCCTCCATGGGACACAGCCTAAACCGTTCCCTCCCTCATTTCTAGGGAGCTCCCAGAAGGTCTCCTCTGGGTACTCGTGGGAGTTTCAGGCAGTGGTGGTCGTTGAACTCAGAGCTTCTCTGTTCAAGAGAGACTAACTGCGAAGTCTCTTTTCTAAAGTGAAGGGCAAATTAGGAGGGGCCAGGGTCCCAGACTAAGAAGAGACAGGGACAAAGAGGGAGAGGAAGAGAAAAGGAGAGGGAAATGGGGGGACGGGGAGAGAGGAGAGGAGAGGGGAAAAGATGTGTGGACTTCCAGGGAGCAGCCCCTTGGGATCCTGAACACTGAGGAATTAACATTGGGGCTGACAAAGGTACCTGACCTGAAGGATATGGGCGATTGTTCTTCACAGTGGGACAAGTCTCAGTGTCTGTAAAACTTTTCTGTGCTTCCTGCCTGGGAAAGGGCAACTAGAGAAAAGAAGGCTGTTCTGAGTATTTTCACAAGAACTTAGAAGGAGCTGGTGTGCAAAAGAGAGGAGAGGACAGCAGTAGGTTCCCGAGTCCTCTGCCTCATGGCAATAAAACCAGGAAGTTGAGTGCCCACCAATGCAATCACTTCTATCTCCCTCAGTGTGGCCCAGGGCCAGGGCTCTTAACACCAGCATCATGAATGGCAAGTCTCCTTCCACAGCAACGTGCAAAGAGAACCTGAATATGGTTCACTTCATTATGCTCCCCTATTCAAAGTGCTTTGTTAATGTCTCCACTCTGAGACTGAAACATCAAATACATTCCAAATGATTTAGGAACAGCATAAGTTACCTTATGCTTAATTGATGGCACAGAATCTACAAATTTCTATAGCTCTTACGGTATTTGTGTAGCTTAAAAAGAACAACAAATGAGGAAATATTAAAAAACAGTTGGCATCTCACTGTAGAATTAGAATGGAATAAGAATTAAAATGAACCACCTGGTGATTACCTAAAACAAATCATAGTCTGAAACTACACCTCATCTGGAAATTTAGAGTGTTATAAACATCGCCAAATTAAATTAGAGACACAACAGATGAGTGGGCTGATTGTGGACAAGCCTGCAGCCTGCAGGGAAACATAGCCCTCCTCCACTAGTCACTCTCTGAACTTCTCAGGGCTTTGACCTGCAGAGGCCCTGGAGGCTGAAACTCTCACAGCAAGTCAGAGCACAGGACTTTGACTTAGGCTTTGACTTAGGTTCTCTGTTCTAGGAGCCTGGGTATACTCACCGTGTTTTCTGGCTTCTGCTTTGTTGACACCACTGGAATGGTATCTCCCAAGGGTGGCTAATTCCTAGAGAGAACAAACAATTAGGAAAGTATCTCTCATATGCAATGTAAGCAATCCAGAGCTGATACCCTCCACCAAGGACTTCTTTAGAGGGCTTTTACATCGGACCCCTGGTCTCTGCCCTAATCACGCCAGGGTTAGGTGCCAGACAACTAGGGACAGCCCAGTCCCTATGCCCCAGAGCAGGCTAAAATGACTCAAACTAGCTACATTATAAACCTATCTCACCCATTCCTTCCCAGGAAACCACAACAAAAGCCCTTGCCCAAATTTCTGGAGCACCCTTTGCCTACTGACCACCCCTGGTGTCTCTCCCTGTGGCTGTGCCGGGGAACCCTGCCTCCTGATTCCAGCAGCCTGTGAGTAGAACAAGCTTCTTGCCTCACGACGGTCATTCCCTTATCAGCACACCCCACCATACTTGATTCAAACAAATTCTAGGTACCCTGAAAACACTCAGTTTCCAGAGTGCACTAAAGCAGGTGGGGGACTCCCAGCTGTGAACCTGCAGGAGCTCATAGGCCCCCATGAGAGGGCGGACTAGCGATTTCCAATCTGTCTCCATTAGTGAGCTGTGTGACCTGGCAAGAAAACACTCCTCCACCTCAGCTTCACTTTCTTTTAGTGAAAAACAGAGAGTAATGAATACCGCCAAGAGCGAGCTCTTCGGAAGACACACTAAACACTGAGCAAAGGTGGGGCACACGGCCCTCATTAATATTAGCTTGTTGATGAGCTTCTCCCACAGTTGCTTGCCTTTACCTTTTTATTCCATTTAAAGTGTATTGCCAGAGGGTATGTGCATTTGCCACAGACAGGGAAATAAGGAAAAACCAAGCCCCAATGAGGTGTGGTCACACTGCAATCTGTTCTTCTTCCATTCTCCATCCTGTTGGGGTTCAGGGCACACATACACATGTGTCTGGTGATTTTCAAGCTGCTAAGGGCTGGGATTTGATCAGTGGTCAGCCACGTGAGATCTAGCTCCCTTAACTGCTAGAGTTTATTCTTAACTAATTCCACGTCTTTTTTCTTTTCTTTCTTTCTTTCTTTCTTTTTTTTTTTTTTTTAGATTTTTGACATAAGATGCATTTGCAAGCTAGAGAAAGACGGAGACAGAGGAACAGAGAAAGTGAGAAATCACCTCCCGTAGGACAGCCACACTACAGTCCCTTCTCCATTCTCCTCTGGGGATTTTTGGGCATGCATGCACATATGCTCAGCATATCTTTCAAGCTGCCAGGTCTAAGATTTAGTTTTTCAAGCAAATAAATCATGTAAGATTCAGCACCTTAACCATCGGCCACCGGCTAGCTCCTAATTGCACATCTTATCTGTTTTTTGACTTATCCTTTTATGCCAGTGCCTAAAAATAAAAATATAATGCAAGCTACACAAGTAATTTAAAAATTTCTGGTAGCTATATTAAAAAGTAAAAAGAAACAAATGAAATTCATTTTAATAATACATTTTTCAATATGTAATTAACATGAAAAATGATTAATGAGACAGCTTACATTTTGTTTTTCCAAACCAAAGCTTGAAAATCTGTTGTGTATATTACACTTACAGCATATGCCAGTTCAGATGCATAAGAAATACTTGATCTGTATTTGGATTTCAAAAAATTTATACTTGAAATGAGATGTACACATACCCAAGTGGTTCTAAATATTCTTAAGTTTTCTAATAACTGAATTGAGTATCAATTTTTAAATTAAAATTTAAATGAATTCAAAGTAAGTAAAATTAAAACTTTGTTTCTTCAGTCACACTACCCACATTTTGAATGCTCAACAGCCATGCATGATCTATGGCTACCATATTGGATAGTGTAGTTTTAGGTGATTTAAAATATATTCATAATAGGTGAGTCTGGAGCATGGTGGTTAAGGCAGTTGAATCCCACATGGCTGACCATGTAGTTCAAGTCCTAGACCCAGCAGCCATGTGGGACCCACCCTCCTTAATCTCCATGCCACCTGCTACCACTCCCAACATATTATTAAAGTATATGATAAAATTGTAATATTCTACCTTTTCATTTTAGAATCCCACATGTCATTTAAAATTGGTCAAGTTTGTTTTTTGTTTGTTTGTTTATTCATTTATTTAATTTTTTACCTTTAAGAACATTCCTATCACTGCCAAACCATTTTCATCCAGTACTGCATCCTTGAAGTTTTCAAACCTGACTGCATTTCAGTGCAGCTAAAACTCCATTAACAGTGGGTTAGTGCAGGGCCCCTACAGGGTCCCTTCTGAACAAGCCAACAGTCTCATTCAACATATGATAAACATGTTTCCTCAACCAAACTAAAGCCACTGAGAAAAGCATATGACAATCTGGTGCAATATGAGATAGAAATAATGAACAGAAAGATATTTAAGGCAAGAGCAGCAATTATTACTACTTTGGAATAGAGAGACTTATTTGGGGAAAATTCCTGAAATTCATACAGCACAGTGAGTAACGATTCAGTGAGGGACCAATATCTGTCCATACTAATTTGCTTTAAATACTAACATCCAAAGTCCATTTGCATTTAAAGGAGGGATGATGCTTATATTGAGAGAAACTGATTATCTCTATGGAAATCAGACAGGAGAAGACGACAAATTTCTTCTTTGAGGAATGACTACTTAAGCCTCCCAAATGAGACATCTCAAAGTTATAGTTAACTTCACCTTCTGTTCTCTTGAAGAAGACCCCGCCTCCAAGTCCTGTTGCTTTCATTTAGGAAATGGTTGATAAATCTGCTCTTTTCCCCTATTTCTACTGCCATAGCTTTTATTCAGGCTTTTGCCAGCTCTCACTTGGATTAATCTAACTTTGCAGCCCTGCACTTTTGGAGGCAGGGTAGTTGGGTCATTAAGAGATGGTGAGTGGTTTAAAGCCAGGGTCATAAACACTGTCCCTCCACTGGATGTTGATGGGCAACTGCTGATCCCCCCCTCCATCAAGCCCCTGGAGCCATT
>NW_006160080.1:16376-32464 GCF_000334495.1 Tupaia belangeri chinensis | reverse complement strand
GAGAGAGAGAAAGAGAGAATGCAGGTGATTGAGCATCCCCCCCCCCCCAGGGGGATTACCATACTGCAATACCTTGTACTCCTTTTTCCTCTTAGAATTTTTGAGCAGGCACCACACCGCATGGTTCTCAAGCTGCTGGGTCCGAAACTTGAACTGTACAATCAACCATATGGGATTCAGCCACCTTAACCATACCACTGAGCTGGCTCCCAAAACTAGCTTTAAAGGCAAAGACAAATTAATTGAATTTTCAATAACAGACTTATTTTCAACAGAGGAAGTAGGGAAGGAAGTTTTGGAAAGCAAACCTTCAATCAAGCATTGTCAGTTTTCCTCAGGCTCGCTGGTAGAAACATGCTCACACAATTTATAGCGTGCATGCCAAGTTCACCTCCAGGTAAGCCAACTGTGAGGACTAGGCAGCCACTCCGCCCCACCCGGGTAGAATAGTAGCGCTGCTAAGGTCCCTCGAGTTGGCAGTCTTCCTGTCACATGACTGTGGACATGACCTACTAAGGTGTACACATGGTTTGTCCCACAGAGGCACTGATGACCTCACCGATGCTGATTTCCTTCTCTAGAGTCAAGCAAGCACCAGGTCTGTGCAGGGTGTCCCTGGAAAATACCAGCTGACTTCCTGAGAACACAATAGCCCTGTGGCAGCATCTATGTGTGAGGACTAGAACCCGTGTGGGGCGGCTCAGGCTGGTCTGCTTCTCTGCCCTTTAGAAAAATGAGGATGAGGATGGGTAAAAGCAAGACCAATGGGAAATCTAGGAACACAGGAATCCAGAGAGTCATTTCCAACTACTCTGTCTACCTCACCCTCTGGCTCAGAATAAGTCTAAGGATTTGACTGAGGCAAATTCCCCATGAATAGCAGGGTCATCCTCTTATTTCCATAAAAAAAACAAAAACAAAAACAAACAAACAAAAAAAAAAAAACAGAAACCTGCCTCTGTTCAACTCTTACCAGAGACATTCCTCTTCCTTCAGTAGTTGTCCAAAGCCAGAAGTCAAGATCTCAGCTTTGTTTTGTTTTTTGTTTGCCAAAGTAGTATAAACTACTACTGTTACCGAACTCAAATCAGGTTCACTTGCCCAAGTGCTATAAAACCACACCATATGGGACCAGCAGGTGGCGTGGTGGTTAGGGTGCTGGACACTCCCACATGGCCGATGGCGGTTCAAATACCGGACCTGGTGGCTTGCTTTCTCACTTTCCCTCTCTTTCTGTGTGTGTATCTCTCTCTGGTCAAATTAAAATAAATGAATGAATAAATAAAATTAAATAAATAATTATTTAAAAAAACACTATAGGCATATGGTATGATGAAGGAAAGTATAGCTTTATTGCAAAGCACAAAGCAAGGAAAGCGGGCAGCTCATGGTGAAAAGACATCTCACAAGATGTTCCCCACATGTGTTTTAAGGGCAAAATTAGGGGCAGAGGTCCCAGGTACATGATCAGTTTAGTGATTGGTTCAAGAGGACAAGATCATCTCTTGGGCATTCTTGATTGGTGAGGCCTTAGATAATCAAATTTCTCTTCAGGTTTCTGGAGCCATTCAGCCTGGGGTCTCTAAGCTCACAGCTAGCAGTTTCCAGCCTCCAAAACATCTTACATATTGAAATGAAAACCTGATCTTTCCATTAAGTGAGAGTTTTAGAGGTCAGATGGCCCTCACTGATGGTCCATGTTGGTCATTATCATAACCAAAATCTGAAGACTTACCCCTTACTCTGGGCCATTATAATGTAAATAGACCTTATATATCTTTTTAAAAATTAATTTATTATTGTTAATATTATTTTTCACATGAGTTTTGCCAGAGAAAGACAAAAGAGAGAGAGAAGAGAGAGAGGAGAGTGAGAAAGCAAGCTGCCAAGTCTGGGACTCAAACCATGGCCAGCTATGTGGGAATTCCAACACCTTAACCACCATGCCACCTGCTGGCCCAATAGACCTTATATTTCAAGAACCTTAGAAAATCCACTAAGAGGGTCCTTGCTCCTTTCACTACTACTGTTTCTCCACTAGTACAGATGTAGAGCTCTCCTGGGGGTGTCTAGACCAGTGGTTCTCAACAGCAGGAGCAATTCAGCTCCCCAAAGCACATTTGGCAATGTGAGAAGACATTTTGGTTATCACTAGAGGAAGGTGCTAGTGCCATCTAGTGGGTAGAGGCCAAGGATTCCAATAAATACTATACAGTGTGCACTGGACAAGGACCATACTGAGAAGAATTATCTACCCTCAAACGTCAATAGTTCCAAAGTTGAGACTTCCTGATCTACGGAAACTCAAGAGTGTTTTGTTTTTCTGTTTCTTCTTATAACACAGTATTGTTTTATCTTTGGAGAGATCTGATTCAATGTTTATATTTATTTTTCTTAGTGTAGGACAACTTGCTCCTTTGAGAATCATACAAATTTCCTGTTTCAGGAAGCTAAAATAGAAGTGCATTTGAACTGGCATGATATTTTAATGTCATAATCTGCTTCTATAAAGTCCCTGAAGGGATCTGATTTTCTTTTAAAGATATGCAAACGTCTTTTCTTCTGAGATATTCAGACTGTGGCCAGTAACTGCAGAATTCATATTCTTCAAGGCCAGGTAATGAGGGTCTCCTGTGAAGACTAGGGAAGGACTGGGATAATGATCAGGCCCCTCAGATGATGCCCTCAGTCACCTTTAATCAATCCTCACTTCATCCAGGAAGTAGAAAAACATCAAATCTCAAATCTCACACCCATGCAAATACCAGCCCAAGAACATTGGGCCTATTCCTTCACTTGCTTTCATGATAATAATCCCACTAGCAATTTATGCCCTTCCTTTTCAAGTTCAGCTTCCAGAGGGTTTTCTTTCCCCTTCCTACCTTTTTCCTTTATTAACACAGTCCAGCCCCCCACTGGGGGTGTGTGGGGGGGTGACTAGTCACTGCCCCCTTAGTGAAGTCAGCTTTTTGCAAAGGGCTTCCCTGGTTCCCCCTCCCCTTCTCTATTTTAATAAAATACACATTGAAATGATTTTTTGGTAGTTGTCATACTTTCCCTCAAAACAGGAAGATGATTAAGTGTTCTGACTAATGGAGGCTTCATGTTCAGTGTTTCTTAGATATAGAAAGTGAAATAAATGGAGAGGCAGTGGTTCTATCAACCATGACTTAAGTGACTAAAGGCATACTGGCATGAAAAAGGTGACAGTAATCTGTCGCTGATGAGCAACAAAACCCCTTTAGATTTCATGGTGAAGATGTACTTGGTTTTAGTTCTTACATGACTAAGCTTTATGTTATGCCTATACTGCCAGTTTCTCCAGCATCGCTCTGTGTCCCTCAGCTCTTCAAATGTGGCAAGCTCATTTCTGCCTTAGCCCCTCCACTCCTGATCCTGCTCCTTTGCTGGAACTGAATTCTCTTTCATTCTGCTTGGTGCTCGGTCCTATTACTGGCTTCTCTGACTACCCTCTTATTACATGATCCCTTGTACTACTATATTTTAATCAGAACATTATTATTTTTAATCATAGTACTCTCATTTTCTCCTTTGTACCACTATTATATGGGCACAGGTATAAATGTCTGCATATGTGCTTTATCATCTGCCTCCCCCCCCCAAGCAAACTGGCTTGTAGTCACTACTTGTAGATGGAATGAGTAAGATGAAGAGTATCCCTAGGAAGGTGGAGTCTCCTTTTGTTTCATTTCGTATTATCTGACTTTTCACATTATATCTCCTCTCCTCCTTGCCTTGCCCATACCCACTAGCCTAGTTCCTGCCCCTTTCGCCCCCAGCCTTCATGATGAGCCCCTTGGTGGCTTTTCCTCCTCTCTCACACCCCTTTAATTCTGTGTTCTGCCACTCAGCAGTTTCCCTAAATTGTCACTTTTTTTTTTTTTGAGAGGTGTTTGTTATAGGGCGCGTGCACTCGCCAGAGAGACAGAGAGATACAGAAAGACAGAAAGCAAGAAATCACCCCCCAGAGGGATGGCCACGCCGCAATCCCTTCTCCTCCATTCTCCTCTCAGGATCTTGGGCACGCACGCACAAGCGCCCAGCGTGAGTTTAAGCCACCAGGTCCAGGACTTCAAACGTGGTCGATTACATGGGAGTTCAGCGACATAGCCATTACGCTAACTGCTAGTTCCTAAATTGCCACTTTTGTCCTTTTGTGCATGGGCTAAAGACCGCATCAAGCTGTGATTTCTGAGTCCAAGTGCCCATTACTTTTCAAGCTGCTAGAACCAGGATTTGAACCATGCAGTAGGCCATGTGAGATCCAGCTCTTTAACCACTAGGCCATGGAACTGGTCCCAGTACCTTGTATTTCTAGGAGGGGAATGAAATGTGAGAGATTTGAGGAAGACCATATGCTACCTCACTTGATCTTCCATGTTAACAGCAAAGCGCACACTGATCAGCTAGAATTAACTCTGTAATTCATAATTCAGAACGCAATATTCTGGAGCACGAAGCTACCTACACATTAACCTACAAGTTCCAGAAATTTAAGATCCCACAGAAATCCCCTGCAGTCTAGATCAACTTTAACTTAAATAAAATTGCTAACAAGAAACAGTAAGAACAGGTTGCAAAATAACTGAAACTAAACATCTCTCCTGTACAGTTTCTGCATAACATCATGTTAACATTTTTAAAAGGCCAAGAAAGAACTTTCTGGCTGAGCCTGGTGGTGCAGTATGTATCAAACCTAACAGCAGTTTTGGAAGACACATGGGTAACCACAGAGTCAGATCCCCAAGTTGGCTTGAAATTAAGTCAGGAACATGCATATAAGTGCCCAAGAGTCTGAGGAGCTGGAGGACTGGAGAAAGGGGATCTTGGTGTAACAAGACTCTGTCAAGGGTGTTCCTCTCTCTCTTGCATGCATACACTATCGTTAATAAATATAAACAAACTTTTTTCTTTTAAAAAAAAGGGAACTCTCTACCTTTATTTAATGAACAAATAGAGAAACAAAGAATTATTCTCATAGCTTTTTAAATTTTTTTGGAGAGGTTTTTGCTATAGGGCGCGTGCGCTCTCCAGAGAGACAGAGATAGACAGAGAGACAGAAAGTGAGAAATCACCCCCCAGGGAGGATGGTCACGCTGCAATCCCTTCTCCTCCATTCTCCTCTCAGGATCTTGGGCATGCACACACACACGCCCAGCCTGAGTTTTAAGCAATGGGGTACTCACGGGTCCAGTTCCAGGTTTTGTAAGTGCAGGTATAGAGGCTGCAGCGCCTCACTGGTGTGGACCTCAGAATCTGGAAACTTCGCCACAGCCATCTGCATGAAGATGCTTGAAGAATGGCCCTCAGGCTGTTGAGCACTACCATCCTCCTCTTGAAATTCTGACAGCTTCCAAATAACTTGCAGGAGCCTAAAACCTAGAGGGAGGAGGGCAGAGGAGGAAAAGCTGTGAACAAAAGAATTAGGATCATGGACACTGAGATAAGGTGTGCACACTCTGAAATAAGCAAGAGGGCAGGTGAGAGTAAACAGTTTATCATTCTTATTCCACAAAGACACAGGTCACCCTAGGACAGACTCACTTGCTCTGTCTCACAACCACTTTGTACTCCTCCCAGCCCACCAGCCACATAGACTTCAGTTTTTCCCAACTCTTGCCATTCCACCCAATCTGTGCAAACCGCCCCTTCACATGTGCCTGGCTAATTGCCACCCAGCTTTCTCTGCCTGCCTCCAGCATCTCACCACACTTACCAGCTTATACATAAGATCTGCAGGAACCTGAAGTCCTGCCTGATGTGAAAGAGGAACCAACACAAACATGAACCTAAACTCGTATCACCAGGATGGGAATCGTGCCAGTAAGCACGTTCATATCAACACTATTGTTTAAGACCAGGTTAGCGGGACCAGCAGTTTGTGTAATGGCTACATCGCTGGACTCTGATGTAGTTGACCATGGTTCGAGTCCTGGACCCGGTGGCTTAAACTCACGCCGGGGTGGATGTGCGTGAGTGCCCAAGATCCCGAGAGGAGAATGGAGAAGGGATTCCAGTGTGGACATCCCCCCTGGGGGGTGATTTCTTGCTTCCTGTCTCTCTGTCTTTCTCTGTCTCTCTGGCGAGTGCACACACCCTGTAGCACCCCCCCTGTAGAAAAAACCCCAAAAAAAAAAAAAAAAAAAAAAAAGACCAGGTTTGCACTCTGCCTTCCAGATGCACAACTTCTCCCAGTAGGGGCCTCTTGAAATGTATACAATGTGGGAAGGGGAACACACAGCAAACCAGCTCACAGAGGGAGGGGTGCTTGTATTCCCCAGATTCTGCCCAAAGGATGACTCTCAGCAGGATGACCATGCCATGTATTGTGTATGGGGGTGGGGGTGCTAAAAGTCACAGAAAGAGAAGTAGAGGGGCACTAAAGACACATGCCACTTGCACATATGAACTTTATCTCTTCACATCACCTTTCCAAGAAGCTGTAAGATACAAAAAAAGGCATTCCAGGATCCCAGCTACCAGCAAGGCTGGGCAGGGAGGCAGGTGTTGGGATTTCACCCTCCCCTCACTTTATGAGCATCCTTCTAGTAACTGGCCGTGAACTAGTTCTTCTCTCTACTGCTGCCCCTGACCCTGCTTTGTCTGAGCCAGAGGGGAGCAGGCCTTGCCTAAGTGAAGGGAGAGAAAATCACCTCCAAGTGTATTGTGAAATGAAGCACAACAGGACAAGCAGCCAGTCTTTCTGCCCAGTGCCATGTGCTTGGTGTCTGTACGTCTTTGCTAATGTACACACTGAACTCAAAGAGGCGGAGCTACGTGGTCATCACATCAAGGGGCTAGTAGGAAGTTAGTGAATCCTCAGGAAGATCCTTATCTCCATACCGAGTGCCCTACGTGATGTCTTTGAGCCACTGTATCAGTTTATAATGCAGTACCATAGACTGGGTGGTTTCAACAACAGAAATTCATTGTCTCATGGTTCTGGTGGACAGGAAGCAAGGATAGAAGTCTCAGATCAAAGATGCTGACAGGGTTGGTTCCTTCTGAGGGATGTGAAGGATCTATCCCAGGCCTTTCTTCTTGGATGGTTCATTTTATTTTTCAACTTTGCTAGGCCATAGTATCCCCCAATTTTGGTCAAATACATCTAAATGTCGCTGTGGAGGTATTTTGAAGATGAAATTAACATTTATGTCAGTAAACTTTGAGCAAACCAGATCACTCTCCATGATGTGGGTGAGCCTCATCATATCAGTTTAGTTTTAAATGAAAAAAGACTGGGAACCAGCAGTTAGCGTAATGGCTATGTCTCTGGACTCCCACGTAGTCGACCGCGGTTCGTGTCCCGGACCCGGTGGCTTAAAACTCACGCCGGGCGCGTGTGCATGCGTGCCCAAGATCCCGAGAGGAGAATGGAGGAGAAGGGATTGTGGCGTGACCATCCCCCCTGGGGGGTGATTTCTTACTTTCTGTCTCTATGTCTCTCTATGTCTGGCAAGCGCACGCGCCCTATAGTGAAAACCTCTAAAAAAAAAAAAAAAAGAACAAGTAAATGAAAAAAGACTAAGGTCCTCTGAAGAAGGGAAAATTCTACCTCCAGACTGCCTTTGGACTTGAGCTGCAACATCAACTCTTCCTGTGTCTCCAGCTTGCGGTCCTGCCCTGCGAATTTCAAACTTGCCAGCTCCCACACTAATGGTGAGCAAATTCCTTATAATAAATCTCATCATATAAACACACACACTCCCTATTGGTTCCCTGACTAATATATCTTGTTTCTGATAGTTCCTTGGCTTGTGGCTACTGACTCCAATCTTCATAGTGTCTTCTCAACCAGGTCTATTTCCAAATTTCCCCTTTAATTAAGAATACAAGTCATTTTGGATTAAGAACCACCCCAATGACCTCATTTTCACTTGATTATTTCTAGAATAATCACATTCTGAGGTACTGGCACTTAAAACCTAAACTTAAGAATGGGAAGGAGGGACCAGCAGTTGGTGTAATGGCTATGTTGCTGGACTCCCACATAGTTGACTGTGTTCGAGTCCTGGACCTGGTGGCTTAAACTCACGCCGGGCGCGTGTGCATGCATGCCCAAGATCCTGAGAGGAGAATGGAGGAAAAGGGATTGCGGCGTGGCCATCCCCTCTGTGGGGTGATTTCTCGCTTTCTGTCTCTCTGTCTGTCTCCGTCTGTCTGGCAAGCACACGCGCCCTATAGCAAAAACGTCTCCAAAAAAAAAAAAGGAAAAAAAAAAAAAGAATGGGAGGGACGAGGAACAAAATCAAACTCGTAACAATCAGTGACACCTAAAGTATGTCTGCATTGCACAACAGGTGTGAGAATTTTGAAACCAAAGCTAAATCACGTCTGTTTAGTTTTCTGTTTGTGAAAATGTATCCTTTTTAGTACGTTATGTCTCAATGAGATCAAAAACCACCTCATCCCATTTCAGTCTCAAGATTTACAGACCGCTAATACATTTTCAATCCATTACCTTCATAGTACCTGAAGGCAGGTAAGAGTGCAGGCACACTCAAAAGGGAAGTCAACAACGCAGACCCCAGAGCCAGCTTAGCTTGCTGTGCCTTGTTTCCTGGAACTGCAACCTGAATTTGCCAAAATTTCTGGGACAGCTGTTCTATATTTAAATGGGCAGAATCCTAAGTCAATGTCTGGTGATCCTCATAGTGAAAAAACAGGGCTAGCGTGGAGAAGGGTCGCTCCACATCGCCTGCTGCCCTTGCCCAGATTTCCCTAAACCTTGACCTTGTTCGGTTTGGTTCACTACGGGGAATCCAGTCTCCCTACGCGGGGCCGTCTTGGCCACGCCCCCTCCTCTTCGCCACGCCCCTCATGCTGATACACGTCATTTCGCTCGTCGAGGCCACGCCCCTGCCCGTTTGGCTTCCTTCGGGGCTAAGTCTGAACTTCCGCCTTGGTGGCGGTTCCTGTGCCCGAGCTCTCCCGTTTGTGCCTACGTCTCTGCTCTCCACTCTGGTAACTCCGCTGCCATATGCCTGGCACCGCCCTTCCATTCGACCATCTTTTGTCACGCCCTTCACGCCCGGGCTAAGTCCCAGCCCTTGAGGTCTCGCCTCTGCGGTACGCCTGCCCCTCGCCTCTTCCTCCAGGCCTTGTCTGCGCTCCTCATTGGCAGGGCCGTTCCCACAGTAGCCAGCGCCCCTACCTCTTTTCGGGCCGGGTCTCTACTTGGCATCACATCCCCTCTCCTGTGTGCCACATCCCTCCAGTGTGGCAAACCCTGGCGGCCTTCCTGACCACACGCCTGACTGAGCCGCGGAGCCGCATTGGCCAAGGTCATGCCGCGCATGCGCATTTGTCTTTGTTAGATCCCGGCCACGCCCTAGATTCCCAGGTCCCGCTTTCCTTTTCACTCTGGCCTTGTCTCTCACATAAGGTCTACTTCCCTGTACTCCCTGTAAGTGTGAGGCTTGGTCCTGGGAAACCAGGAATGAGTAGGTGGGACCCATAGGTCTCCAGAAAAAACTGTCCAAGTCCCAGGCTTGGAAGTCAGTAGTATTTATAGAGTAATACGAGCCTGTAGATGCCTGTCCTCTAAAAAATGACTTTCTTAAATGTTTCTTCCATCTCTAAATATTACAAGTGATAAGCAGAAACTGGGTAGAAGTAGGATGGATGGGCTAATGGTGGAACTGTTTCATGTCATTTAACCCGACCTGGGGACTAACTGGAAGCATGTTCCTTCCAGCCCTCCAATAGACTATATGTTAGGGGGATGTGTGGAGTAAGCTCAGTCTACTTCCTGTTGTGCTCTCAAGTGGTCTAGGGCCAGACCAGACACCACCTCACTTAGACCTCTGCTAGCAGCCTCCTGCTTCCAGATTACTCATTTTCGCTCCCTTCATTCACAGTTCTGGGACCACAAGGAAAAAAGTGAGGTTTTTACTATCTTTTCTGTACCATCCAGAAATCTCGGAATGGACACCCCTGGAGGAATGACTTTCTAAGAGTCATTAATTGATTGATTCATTCAAAACAGATTCAGTGAGTACTACGATTCATTGACAAGTAAGATAACCCTCAACAAATTTGCAGCCTGAAGTTCCCCATTTGGGTTTGGACAGAATAAGAAATCAGGAGAAAGTTAAATATGGTGTGGCAAAGAGGTTGATAGATGAAAAGGGACTTGGTAAGTGCTGGTCTGTTGATAATAGCAGGAATATTTTTTGGCAACAAACATAGGAAGCCACTTTCATGGTACTTAACCACAGCCCGTTACACAATAATTTCTTAATAAATCTTCATTGAAAGTATGCCCTTTCCACTGGTAAATAGGGCTATAATTTTTCCCACCATGGCAGTACGATTTGCTATATATAATCTACATATGCCAGCAATCAAATTTTATTTTCACATATAAAGTATAAGAGTTCCCTTCTCACCATCCATCCAATTCTATCTTGATGAAAGTGGGAACTTTCACCGTGTTCAGCAAGAAGAAGCAGAGTAAAGAGCAGTTTTCAACAAAACATTTCTATTAAGTCCACCCTTGCCCAGGGAGCTCTATCTTATTTACATAAAATGTTTCAAAAGCCTTTATTTTTTTTTTGCCTGAAAAGAAAAACTCACAGGAAATGGGGCCAGATACAGCTTATATAAGTTATTGCATTGATCTTATGGCATTAGTTATCCTTCCACTTTTTTCAACAAATGATTTGAGGCAGTTCATCAAAATGTAGACAACACTGAATAAAACATATAGCTGAAGGACTCAGAGGGAACACCACTCAGTGATAAAGGATAAATAGTGTAGCCAAAGTTAAGATTGACTCTGAGCATGCAGCGTCATTGAGTCAAGAACAGTTGTTGAAAGTCAGCAAGAGGTGTAACTCCAAGCTTCTGAATGGTCCTAGAAAAGAGAAAATAACAATTATTTTAAGGTCTTACATTGTTCATAAAAACTACTCAGGGCTTTGTTTGTTTTTGAGAAGCAATTTTTCTTAATTTGTAAACCTGAGGAGAATCCAGATTTGTCTTTGTGCTTATGATGATGCTGTGAGCTGAGTGGAGCACACGCGTCATAAGGAGTTACCAACAGATCCCTTCGATGTAAACTGTTGCCACAATCACAAAGCACAGTACGTTAAATCAATTTTATGAACCATCTACACTTTCCTGCTCAACTGAGCACACAGTCCTCAATGGTCTGGCTTAATTCAGGGTAGCATTTAGATCATCTTTCCCAGTGATATCAGGCAGATAAGTTTCAATTCACATTTCAACTCCCATCCACTCATATTAGCTGGCTGAATAACTGAATAGGGAAGTTTTGTGGCTGAGTGAATGTTCAGAAGGAAAAAGTTCTGTGATAACACTAACAATATCTATTGTGGGTACAGGATGAGCATGTGGCTACAGACAATTTGTCTAGCATCCTTAATTTGTGGCAGTAGTTTTGTGTGCACATCTTTTAGGCTGTCCACAAGAACAATATTCTTTTTTTTTCTTTTTCTTTTCTTTTCTTTTTTTTTTTTTTTTGAGAGGTTTTTGCTATAGGGCGCGTGCACTCGCCAGACAGACAGAGAGAGACATAGAGACAGAAAGCAAGAAATCACCCCCCAGGGGGGATGGCCATGCCACAATCCCTTCTCCTCCATTGTCCTCTCAGGATCTTGGACACGCACGCACACGCGCCCGGTGTGAGTTTTAAGTCACCGGGTCCGGGACACGAACCACGGTCGACTACGTGGGAGTCCAGTGACATAGCCATTATGCTAACTACTGGTTCCCCACAAGAACAATATTCTCACAAGATTTTCGATGAGTCCCAGACAGAGAGTTCAAGGTCATTATCAATTGGCCACAACCTAAGAGCAGAAATTCTGAGATATAAATGCATGTCTCTTAACAACCAGAGTGAAGATAATTTAAGATTCTGTAATGAAGATGAGAGCATATAACCTAAAAGGTACATGGCCTGATAACTCCCATCCCCCATACACACACACACACACACACACACACACACACACAAGCACACACCTTTATAGAGGTTGGCAAAGGAAGTACCTGCAGTTAGGACTAAATGTGACTGGTATCCTCCAATTGGCAGGCAAATAGATAATTAAGATTGGAAAATATTGTAGGTACTCAACAAATATTTGAACATATGATTTAATCACTATCAGTTCTCTGTAAATATCATACCACCTACTTTACTGACTATTTTGAGAATTTTGAGAACTAATTTTATAAGCACTTGGCATGTGATCTGCTACAAAATAAGTTTTCAGTAAATTTGTCATCAATGATTGGGTGTCTGTTGCATCGTTACTTTACTGTTTGCGTAATTTACTGGACAATTACAGTTGTTATAGGTATTTGTTTTAACCCTCAAATCCATTTGGGGAGAAACTAGTTTTAAATGTTTTTTAGGTATACTGAGTGTCCACTGTGTGCAAGCACTCTGCAAGATGCTGTGTAGGTGGCAAATGCAATGTTTGTGCCTTATAGAAATTTACAGTGCAGGACACCCAGTGGCATGGTGGTTAAGGCAGCTGAATCTTACATGACTGATTGCGCAGTTCAAGTCCCAGACCTAGTAGCTTGAAATACACACTGGGTGCATGTGCCCCAAATCCTGAGAGGACAATGGAAGAAAGTATTGTGGGATGGCAATCACCCAGGAGGTGATTTCTCTCTCTTTCTCTCTCTCTCTCTGGTGAGTCCATGTGCTTTATAACAAACTTAAAAAAAAAAAAAAACAAAGCAAAACAACTTTCAATGCAATGAAGGAAGTAGATTTACAAAATGACTTTATAATACAAGGCAGCTCATAGAACATCAAAAAGCCACAGCCATACAAATAAGTATGAGGTAATAGATATGTTAACCATCTTACTTCAGTTATTTCATAATATATACATATAACATAACATTGTATGCCATAAATATCATTTTTGTCAGTTAAAATAAAAGGCACAGCATAGGGTTGGAGGCATCCTAAGGAAGAGCTGTTCAGCTGTCAGGAAGGTGAAATACCTGCTAACAGAATGATAGAAGAGCATGGCCATGATAGGAAATAGCTTCCTGAATCATCAAATGTTACAGTTTAAAAGTTGATCCAGGCCAGGCATAGTGGCATGCACCTATAATCTTAGCTACACAGGAGGTTGAGGCAGGAAGGTCACAAGTTGGGGACTGGGCTGGACAATGCACCCAGACCTTGCCTTAAGGAGTAGCAGGCATGGTGTCATCCACCTGCAGTCCCAACTGGGACTGAGGAGGATTGGAACAGGAAGACCCTGTATTAAAAAGAAAGTGATAAAAATTTACTGTATTTTTTTAAACCTCATGGTTAATGTAAATTGTATTTCTTCATATTCTAGTTCTTTGAAAATTTATAATCTATATAGATTGTTACATTGCAATTTTTACTAGAATACTTAATCACAATAGTCTGGTTTTCAAGCTATTTTAGATAACACATTTTAAAACTGTGTATGTAAAGATAACATAGTCCTACCAAGTGACTTTCTTTCATGTATTGCTTACATGTTTTGGGAATGTAGTTTGTGAGATTTAAGAAAGATCTCAAATTTGAATAAGAAGGTAAGGCAGTGTCCTGTAGTTTTTTCTCTTGCAAGGTCGAGGTTCTGGAAATAACTTCTCTTTTACTGTATAGCCTTTGGTTTGCACTTAGTTTCAAAAAGCACACAAAAGCAGAGAGCATATTAATTAATTCTCTGCTATTTAAATAGCATAAGCTTATACTTGTGTAGGTCATTCCTTAGATAGTACTCCTATTTCGTTTCGTAAATTTTACTTTTATGTTTTTATCAGTCCAATCTCAATATGGAAGTAGTTAAAACAACTATGATTTATCAACATGATAGAGTATTATACAGCCATTAAATTGTTTGCAATGGAAAATGCTTATTGTAAATCAAAATAACAAAATAGGGACCAGCAGATGATGTCATGGTTACATTGCTGGACTCCCGTGTAGTTGACCTTAGTTCGAGTCCTGGACCTGGTGACTTAAAAACTCAGGCCGGGTGCATGTGTGTGCATGCTCAAGATCCTGAGAGGAGAATGGAGGAAAAGGAATTGTGACATGTTCATCCCCCCTGGGGGGTGATTTCTCGCTCTCTGTCCCTCTGTCTCTCCAGTGAGCGCACATGGCCTAGAGCAAAAATCTCTCAAAAAATTAAAAGAACAAAATAACAAAAGCATTGATATAATATAATTAAATTATACATGTAAAAAATGGGGAATAATAAAAGCCCAAGAGGAGATATGCACAAATACACACAGAGAGAAGGGAAAGTGCTACTCCATAGAGCATGGCTGTAATAATTTTAGCATAGAAAAAAAATCATGACTTGTTAAAAACCATGAAAAAACCTTTATAAATCATTGCTTTTACTACATGGGACTTGTTATAGAGTATTTGTTTCCATGTATAGGATGAGACACACAGACACACAGACACACAGATATCTCATTGATGAAACTGTCCTTTGGCCCAGCAGTGGTGGTATATGAGGTAGAGCACCACTGTGCAATACTGGAGCCATATGGGAAGGCCCTGAGTTCAGAACCTCAGTCACCCTGAACATGCAGGGTGTTTCCACAGGTGCCTCTGATGCTGGCTGGCCAGAAGGCTCGGGGGAGGATTGCAGCATAGCAAGACCATGTTGGGGTAGTCTCTCTCTCTCTTTAAATAAACTTAAAAAGAGAAACTGTCCTTTCAATTCCTACTTTAAGAATATAAAGTTAGCAGAATTACACTCAGTTTGTCTGAATTAATTTTTATTTCCAAGTAGTAGTGATTAACTTTCTCTGAAATAGAAAAATGTTAACCTGTGAAGAATTAAGGCAAAGTTCATAATGGTTATGGCTATTGATTAACCTACAAAATTTGATGAGCTTTTTAAATACCCTAGCTTCATACGATTTTTCTCACCTTAAAAAGGGCATAAGGTATGTGGGTGGAGACAAAAATTTCCAAAACCCAAGGCTCTTTGTTTATCAAAGATATGAATGTAAAAAGAAAAAAATGCAATGTATTTTATTTTCACAGCCTTAAAATTAGGTCTCCACTCTATGGTTCAAATTAGTTCATTCAATTTTCTTAAACTATCAAACATTCATCAGCTATGAAAAATGCAAAAATAAACCAAATATAGTCATATCCATGAAGCAAATATATAGCCTGTGCCTTCTAGAAACTTACAGAAACTTATAGGACACAAAAGTAAATCACGTTGGCAATTGATACATGTATACATGTGAACAAAATGCTATGGGGACACAGGAGGAAGAGAGGATTAAAAATTAGCGTCAACTAATCAATCATGAAACTCAAAAGCAAAAGAAAAGAAAGGTTTCTCAAGGGAGGTGATAAGGTAGACCTGAAATAATGGCTAAGATATTTCATGGTTAAAAATAGAAGCTCAGAAGCTCACTGGGACTAGCAGTTGGTATAATGGCTATGTCACTGGACTCCCATGTAGTCAATCGCAGTTCAAGTCCCGGACCCGGTGGCTTAAACTCAGGCTGGGTGCGTGTACATGCATGCCCAAGATCCTGAGAGGAGAATGGAGGAGAAGGGATTGCTGTGTGGCCATTCCCCTGGTGGGGGGAGGGGGGCGATTTCTCACTTTCTGTCTCTCTCTGTCTGTCTGGCGAGCACACGCACCCTATAGCTAAAACCTCTCCAAAAAAATAAAATAAAAGCCCACAGGATTCAAGTTATGCAAATCATGTGAAAACAAACACATATAAAAGACAGAGGTAGGATGTGGTCCACTTGTAGGCTCAGAGGACTAGAATGGCTCAGAGGAGGAGCAGGAGTGACAGGAGGGTAAATGCAGCTGAAAAGCCAAGTTGGGTTCAGATCTTAGAGAACAAAGTATGTGAATTCTCTCAGCATGATTTTACTATGGAAATAGATTCAGTGTAAATGACAAAAAGGACAATTCCCCTAAGAAAGGCATTCAGTGACAGTTTCCAATGTGCCCTTACGTTCTAATCATGGGCTGGCAGTCCATGTGTGCCCAGGGCTTCAATAGTCAGAAAAATGATTCTTTCCTATTATCAATTTTAATAAAATG
>NW_006160080.1:0-16255 GCF_000334495.1 Tupaia belangeri chinensis | reverse complement strand
TGCACCGCCACAATCCCTTCTCCTCAATGCTCCTCTCAGGATCTTGGGCACGTACACACACGTGCCCAGCGTGAGTTTTAAGCCACCCGGTCCGGGACACAAACCGCGGTCAACTGCGTGGGAGTCCAGCAACATAGCCATTACACTAACTGCTGGTTCCCTCATAATAATTTTAGAACATGTAACAAATGTTACAATCTTATAACATGCTTAATTTTACACACACACACAGAGTTCCCTTTTGTTTCCTTTTCTTCCAGCTGCAGGGAGAAAAGAGGCATCAGGTATGGCCTAAATGATTCCTTTCTAACATTTGTAGAATGTTTAGCAGCATCCTTGGATGCAGCCCACTAGATACCAGTAGCACCCTTGTCCTCCACCATTTATAACAACAAGAATGTCTCCAGGCATTGCCACATGTCTTCCAGAGGCCCAAATGACCCTAAATTGAAAGCCACTAAGTTAAAAGATGACAGAATGTTTTTGTGCAATAGACATAAATATTTTGACTCCGCATATATCTTAATTAAAAAAAAATTGCTAGAGGACCTGTGCACTCAGAAGAAAAGAGAGAAAGCATGTGCACACACACACACAGAGTCACATTGCAATCCCTTCTAAATTTCTCCCTGCTTTTGAGATTTGGGGTACACCTGCAAATATCCAGTATGTTTCTCAAGCCAAGGCGTCTGGGATTGGAACTATGCAGTTAGCCATGTGGAATCTAGCCATGTGGGATCCAGCCGCTTTACCCACCATGCTGCAGGCCAGCCCCTGGCTTCCCATACATATTGATACTGATCATTTAAAGAGAATAAAATCATTTTTGTTACCTAATTGTACTGAAACTGTATTGTATTATTATAAACAGCTTGATACTACGTATTAAATAGTATTAATAGTATTAAATAGATGTCCGTTTTATTCCAATGAAACAATGAAGTACCACATTTATTCAAAATTCTGCAACCTCTATTCTAGAAAATTATTGAGTGGAACCACTTAATTAAGATGTTAGGTTGAAGAGTACTTTTTTTTTCTTTTTTTGGAGAGATCTTTTTGCTAGAGGGCACATACGCTTGCTGGGAAGACAAAGACCGAGAGACAAAAGGCGAGAAATCACCCCCCAGGAGGATGACCATGCTGCAGTCCCTACTCCTCCTGGGATCTTGGGCACGTATGCACACACACCCAGCATGTTTGAAACCACTGGGCCCAGGACTTGAACTATAGTTGGCCATGTGGGAGTCCAGTGACATAACCACTACGCCATCTGCTGGTCCCAAGCATACATTATTTTTCTTAAAAAAGGTTTCCATATTCATTGATTAAAGATTTTACTTAATTTCTTTTAATATGTCACAGCCAGATACATTTTTCAAAACTCCCCCAAAGTATACAGACTAACACCACATTTGAAATGGTTTCATGGTTTACTGTATTAGATGTAGGCACTGTGAGTTTACTGAATCCTGTGGCAATGAAACAGAATATTAGGATCAAATTTTAGGGCTGGCAGATGGTGTGGTGGGTAAGGGTACTGGATTCTCACATGGCTGACCATGGTTTGAGTCCTGGACCTAGCTGCTTGCTTTCTCATTTTCCCTTTTTCTCTCTCTGTCCCTCTCTCATCCAATTAAAATAAATAAATAAAGTTAAATAAATTAATTCTTAAAAAAATGTAAAAGTAACAGCAGTGCTCCCTCCCTCTTGCTTTATTGCAGGTAAATTGAGCTTACATATCCCCGCATGTTTTTATGACAGATGAACTTTAAAAGGTACCTTGAATGAATCAAAAGAACAGCACACATGTCTTCTATTCATGTGATTTCATGTTTTATTTACCATTTAGAACAGTAAATCAATAGCTATGTGCCCAGAAACTGCTTTTCAACAGTGTTGTGGAATATAAAGACATGGAGAAATCAATGTCTTTTTTTTTTTTTTTTGTCTCAGGAAACTGGATGCCCTTTCACATTGCTCATGGCAACAGTAATCTGAACTTTTTGTTTATGTTTCCTAAACTCTGAACATTTGGCAGTAAATAGCAACATATTCAGAATGACTGTGAAACGGTTTTAATTGTTGTCATTACCATAGTTACTAATAAGTTATTAATCTGCCATATGTGAAATTGTCAAAATGAGCAGTTTATGAAGCAAATTACACAGATAGAACTCTTTTGGAAGTTTACTACTTAAAATGTACATAAAAAATAAAGACTAATTTCATGCAAGGTTTTAGAAAATAGTATTTTAAGAGTTAAGAACTGTAATATCTATTAATAGTTCTGTTTTCTACCTATTTTGTTGAGATCTCCATCGAGCTATTTAACAATGAATTCATCTTCTATGTGACATGTAACTTGTGGTATCTTCATATTTGAAATCAAGTTATTGATAGTGTCTCATATGTATCGTTTGTACTCTTGTCTTTCTTTTCATCTGACAGGACATTTAAAAGTCTGTGTTTTGAATCATTCCATGTTTGTTGCTGTTTCTTGTTCTGTTGCCAATTCTCTAAGCAATTACTGACATATAGAAAAATTAAAATTATAAACTGGAAAATATTAGTGAGGTCATTATACATCATAATTTTTTTTTTGAGGAATTCTTTTGCCATTTGGCACATGCGCTTGCTGGAGACACAGAGAGAAACAGAGATAGAGAAAGTGAGAAATAACTTCCCAGTAGGAATGGCCAAACCACAATCCCTTTTCCTCCATTTTCCTCTTGGGATTTTGGGCTCACACACACATGTACCTGGTGTGAGTTTGAAATTGCCAGGTCTGGGGCTTGAACCGTGGTCAGCCATGTGGGAGTCTAACACTTTAGCCACAACACCACCTGCTGGCCCCACATATTAAGTCTTATGTCAAGTGTCTAGAACAATATAGAAAGTTCACAACCATAAGTATTGTCATTATTAACTGAGAAAGATTAAAAATATGAGTCTATTAGCCAATTCAAAAATTTTAAGAAAAGAAAATGAATAAGCAGGAGTAAGGACTGCATAATAGTGAATAAGGTTGATGAAGCAGAAAACAGAAAAAATAGAACTGAAAATCAGATTAAAGATCTTGTTCATTGTTTGAACAACCATAAAAATAGGTAAAACACTGGAAAGTTTAATAAAAAGTGAGGAAAGGAAATATACACCTTAGAAAATATAAAGAGAACATAGCAACAAATATTTTTTTGGGAAATAGTCTATGAAGTTCATGGAAGTTCTGGAAAAATCTTAGTTAAATGAATATTTTTCTTGGAAATTGTGAATAGCTAAGATGAACTCAGAAATAAATAGAAAAACTGAAAGAAACAATAATGCAAGAAATGAAAAATTTCAAAGAATTCTTATAAAATAGGCATGGCCCAGATTCTTCACCTCTGAACTCTTACACATTATAAGTATTTCTAGACATAAATAATGTCAGGTGCCTTTTTATATAATTTTCAAGGTGGTAATGTAAGGGTCAGGAAAAACAAACCCTCAATAATTAGCACTGGAGGGGCTAGATGATGGTGCAGCAGTGAAAAGTACCACCCTGTGCAGCAATCCCACATGGGAAGGTTCCCAGTTCAAGTCTGGAGGCCTTCTTAGGTACTCCAGGCACATGCATGTCCATGATCTGGGGCTGGCTGAAGGCTGGACATGGATCTTTAGGTGAAGACCCCGTTGCGGGTATTGTCCCTCTTTCTCTCACTCACAGAAAAGAAAACAAGCTTTTAAAACCTTAAGAACAAAAAGTATCAACATTTGAAAGGAATCTATAATACATGATATTCTTCTAAAATAATAGGCTTAAAAATCCTAGGGAAAAAAACCTAGCAATTAATTCCAGCACAATGTTCAAAAACAAAACTAAAACTAAACCAAAACCACAACAAAAACCCAAACCTCTTTATCTAAGGATTGAATCAATAAAATAAATTTATTAATCTAATGCAAATAATAATAATAATCTAATCCAAATAAAAAATGTTTTATGATCATAGAAAAAGATACTGAGAAGGCAGTTGACAAAATTCAACCTCAATTTTTGACTGGAAAATTTTGGGGGGTAGCTCTATACCACATTCGTTAAGCGCTGTGCATTGGTAGTTAGATCCCACAGGGCCGACTGTTGCTTGAGACTTGGCATTTGCAGCTTGAAAAGTACACTGGTACATGTGAATGCATCCCCTAAATCTTAACAGGATGGAGAAATGCAGGAAAAAGGATTTGCTGAGTGTGGGTGCTTGTTTTTTCTCTCTCTTTCTTCCTTGCTCTCTATCCCTGGCATGTTTATGCACCCTCTGGCAATACAAACATTTTTTTTTAGTAAACTAGGAATAAGAGAGTACATTTATCACAATACACATCATAATTAACAGTGACTCACCAGATTCTGTAGAATACCAGCATTCTAGTCAGAGTAAAGAAGAAGGCAAGGGTCCATGTTATTCCATCATGACATTGCCCAGTTCTGATGCTGCCACTACAATGACACCAAACAACATCACCCAAGAACATACAAGGTGTGTGTGTGTGAGGGGGGTCTTTAAAAATGTGAATGGAAAATGAACTATACATGAATTTCCATTTTTTTGCACTAAAATAAACTTGTACTTTAATACCATTTTCCACAAACTTTTTGAAGTTCTCCTGTATGAGACTTGAGGCTAAGGAAGATTTGTTCCAACTATTAAAGTAAATTGACATTTATCATCCATGATGGTGGTATTATGGGTGATTTTTATTTTTCTCTTTTTGCTTCCCTGATTTTTTTTTTCTAGAGAGCTCGTGTACTTGCCAGAGAAAGACAAAGACAAAGAGAAAGCATCCACCAATGGGGTGTAATGACACCCTAATTCCTGCTCCTCCATTTCTACTTTTGGGAATTTAGGTATACATGTACAAACACCTGGTGTGCTTTTCAAGCCTCCAGGTCTGGGACTCAAACCATGTGGTCAGCCACTAGGCCACAGGACTGGCCCACTTCTCTGTATTTTCTTTACAGAATTTCTATGACTCCCTTTTCTGTTTTCTAAAAATGAAATAACAAGCATTGAGAAACATAATTTCCCTTTTTAGATCAATAGCTTATACTTGGTAGGTCTCAAAGTTTCCCTGTTTTCAATCCTAGTCACACAGATGAGGAAGTAAGAGCATAGAGAGAAATTTGTCACTTTTATGAAATGCAAGATGGATGGAAGGCTGAAACAGATTTCTATGAACCTAACATGACTTTGTTCCTTGGTGTAAATAAGATGGCTTGTTACAGCTCTATCTTCATGTGTATTGACTTTTCCTTCCTGAGATGATGTCATCTAGTCTAACATTTCTGAAGATGACTTCATCTAGTCTAACATTATTTTCAAGGGTTACGTAAATGAACTCTTCCTTCTAGGAAATTTCCATTGCACCTAATAGTGAAGTTGCTAGAATGGCTGGTTTGACTTCTGGCTGCCTCTCCCTCTAGTACAGCTTCTCCTGACTCAGTGTCCTTGCCCCCAAGGCAAAGAAAAAGAGAAAAAGCTTCCTCATGTGGCATTAGCTAGCACAAACGGGCCATCTACAATAAAATACCACCCTTACTGAGGGGGGAAAGGACATGCCTGTCAAAGTGCTGCAGCAGTGTCACTGTTGATGCTTTTTCTTTGTTGCTTTATAAATCCAAGTTTCTATTTAACATCACAGTGGCCCAATCCAATTTTCTCTTCACGATTCTGGAAGGACAAGGTGGAGTTTGCGGACTGAATTCATGAAGAAGTTGTGCTGAAGAGGAAGGCCCTGACATAGGCTGACTGGCGTCTCCTAGAAGGCCCACCTGAGGAAAGATTCTGTCACACTCATTATCTTGCTCTTTGGAGCACCTCTGGGGTCTTGTTGCAATTTCAGTTTTGACCGGTGAAGAAGAAAAGATGCAGTGTGGCTCAGGGTTGTGGAGACGGGGTTCATGTGTAAGTCAGCCTCGCTGGTGGCACCCGGGCCACTCATCCCGCAGCTGGCTGTAACTTTCACACAGACCCTCAGTACGATGCTGCTAATGACAGCCCTGAGGTGTTGGAGAAAGAATCCGGTTCATGATCAATAACCCAGGTCGTGGTAGATAGCTCTTAATTACTGCCACACTGACCAGTGTGGCCTCTACACGTGACTACGCAAATCAATGGAATGAAACTGAATGGAAACTTCCATTCCTCAGCAGCTCTGGCCCCACCTCAAGTGCCCCATAGCCACCTAGTCAGTGGCTCCCATGTTGGCCAGCACAGCCTCAGGACACTCCCACATCACAGACTGTCCCAGTGGACAGCTCCACTCTGTATCATTAACTCCACTTTACACAACTGCCAGACCTCAGGGCTGAAGAAAGCCATCCCCTTTGTTTGAGTGGAAGCTCTCCTGGGGTGTTTACCTGGGGAGATGAGAGTCAGATCAGACCATTCTAGGAAGGGCATCCTTTGTTCAGAGAGAGAGGAAGGAGTGATGTTTGTTTCCCCAGTGGAGATAGCCTGACTGTGAACCACAGTTTCAGCCTGGTGGAACGTTTCTGCCAAGGAAAATCTCCGGAGAGGACTCAACTGTTTCTATAGTGCCCTTAACTAAGATTTTTTGGTAAATAACTGACAGGAGATGGGCTGTTTCTATGGCAGTATTAACCCAAATGATGGGTGTTAATCATTAAACCTTTTAGGTGGTGGCTCGCTTGTTTCTCTGATATTCTAATCCGGGTCACAGAATGGCTAAGGCAGCTTTAAGTGGAGGGTGGATTTTTTTTTTTCTCAGTTTGCCTTTTGTTTTCCAATCTGAAAGAATGTTGTGGCCGCTCTTTTTTCTGGTAACTGCTGTGCATGCTCAACTCTGCCAACCAGGTATGTCATTGTGAAACTTAAAAATAGTTAAATGGTGTTCTAAATGATTGACAATTCATGGACTGAAAGAGTTTTTTATTTTTGTAAATCTGCAGACATGTTGTAGCTTGAAAGTTGAGCTTATGACTGTTTTATGAGTTGGCAATAAAAATTTAAGCCATGTAAGATGTTTTCAGTTAAACTTTCAGAGGTATATGGGACAGTTTAATTGTAGTTCTGTGTTCTGTTGACTTGAGTTGCACTAAATATGATTTATCAGGTTTTGTTTTAACAGGGCTTATCATTCTATACTAATATTTCTTTTTTTCTTTCTGGCAGATGCACAAAATGCTTTTAAAGTGAGACTTAGCATCAGAACAGCTCTGGGAGATAAAGCAGTAAGTGAAGAATCTTTATGTCCTCTTAAAATGTTTCTGCTAGCAACACTGTTTTCTCTAATAACAGGTCTCTCTGTGTAGTTATGTGAATCTCCAATAAATTACTTCTGAGGACCTCAAATGTGATAATTTCTTAAGTATAGATGATAGTAAATTAGAAACTTAATAAAGTTTGTTTGCCTAAACAATTTTGTAGTGCATACTAGAAATTATGTGAAGCTTTTCATGACACAAAGCGATTTGAAAAACTTGAACCTGTCAACCCAAATGAGTTGAAAAACTTGAACCTCACTGCTCAAAGAGTAGAACAGAGGGGCCTGAGTCAAGTTACTCAGGTCTGGGCCAGGTCTGCCCCTTAGTTGTGGTCATTTGAATTTTGTTAGCTTGAGTTTTCTAGTCATTGAAAAAAAGGGGTAGTTCCTACCCACACAAGGCCTTTTGTAGCATGAAAATTTCCCATTCTAACATGAAGCTTCTTCAGTTCTTCTCAATGATGAAAATAACAACCCAAAATATATAATTATGCAGTATGAGTTCATAAAGTTAACAGAAATGCATGTTATGAAATATGCATAGATTTCAAATTTTTTGCACTAAAATAAACTCATGTCTTAATTCCAGTTTTCAATGTAGTTTTTGAAGTCCCTTCATAAAGTTAAGAAAATATTCATAGAGCCTCTGTGGATACAAGAATAGTAAAGACCATCAAATTAATAGGACAGTATTTTCTAATTCTATTTTCAGTTTATAATGTGGTCTGCAAGTTTTTCCCAATAGGTGATATTAATATAACTCTAGCTAAAGATAAAAAGAAGTGCTAAATAATCTTAGGAGTATTCTGTTTGTAGGCCAATATACTAATGTATTATTTAATTATTCACTCAATGAGTAATAATTGTTATAATAGTTAGCATTTATTGAGAACTTAGTTTACTTTTTAGTTTGCCCTTTTTAAAAAAAAAATTTTATTTAACTTTATTTATTTATTTAAATTTGACCACAGAGGGACAGAGCAAGCAAGGGAAAGTGAGAAAACAAGCTGCCAGGTCCAGGACTTGAACCGTGGTCAGCCATATGGGAGTCTAGCACCCTCAACCACCATGCCACCTGCCTACTCCTTGCTGGCACTTCTAAGCACTATACTCCTATCAGCTCATTTAGCCCTTCCAACAACCTTATTTTTTTTTTTTTTGGAGATATTTTTGCCATAGGGCGCGTGCGCTCACCAGACAGACAGAGAGAGACAGAGAGACAGAAAGGGAGAAATCACCCCCCCAGGGGGGATGGCCACGCCGCAATCTCTTCTCCTCCATTCTCCTCTCGGGATCCTGGGCACGCACGCACACGTGCCTGGCGGGAGTTTTAAGCCACCGGGTCCAGGACGCGAACCGCAGTCGACTACGTGGGAGTCCAGCGACATAGCCATTACGCTAACTGCTGGTTCCAACAACATTTTGAAGAATGTAGTAGAGGTATTCCCATTTCCACTGGATAGATGAAAAAACTGAGGTGCAAAGAAATTAAGTGACCCATTCAAGATATCATGCCAGCAAGTGGCAGAGGTAAGAGTTGAACCCAGGTCATGGAACTACAGAAACTTCTCTCTACCAGTGTGCAGGGTTGCCCATCTCAGGATCCTCTGAGGGCAGGTACCATGCCAGATGCTAGGATGCCATGTCAGTTAAAATTAGCTTGTCCCTGCTCCTGTGAAACTTAAAGTAGTGGAAGAACTAATTATCCAATAAATATTCAGTAAACCAAATGCAGATGTGTAATTTTGACAAGTATTACCGGAAGAAAAAACACATGGGGTCTCCCTTTAGGTGTTAGTTCCAGGCACTTGCTGTGAGGTCTAAAGTATGAGTAGGGGATAAAAGAAGGAAAGGCAGAGGGAACAGCACATGCAAAGACTGTAGCACAGAAAGGAGCTGGGTGAGAGTGAAGGATAGAAGGAAGGCTGAAGTGTCTGGGATTGGGGTAGTGAGGAGGAACATGGCACATGATAAGTTTGGAGAGAAAGGAAGGGCCAGAGTAAGGAATATGTAGGCCATATTAGGGAGTTCTGTTTCAAGGTGGAGGGAGTATTCAAGAGCATCAGATGCTGTTGAGAGGTTATGCAAGATCAAGACCAAAAATGCTCATTGTGTTAAGCAACACAGAGGTCAATAGTGATTTAGAGAGAGCTGTTTTTGTGGAGTAGTGGGGCTGGAAGGCAGATAATGAAAAGAATAGGAAGTAAATGGGTGCTGAACATGTGGAAATTCAACTATGGATAACTTCTCTGAGAATTTTGGCTGTGACCACCAGGAGAGAGACAGCAGTAGGTGGAAGAAAGGAAGACAGAATTAATTGATTTGTTTTTGCTGTTGCTTTAGTGGGAAAAACTTGAGCATGGTTAAAAATCAATGGACAGTCTCCAGTCAGAATTGAATACACAGAAGGGTTTGGAGACTGCTACTGTTTAGATCCTGAGAAGGGCATGTAGAGGGAATAGCTTTTGAAAGAATGGAAACATCACGTCTGGCCCTTTATAGAGGAGGTAGATAGGGATGTGCATCTATGGAGGAAGTTTTATATCATGGTATCAGAAGGATAGGAGGGTTTAAACTGATTACTTTAGCTGTATCTATGAATTATAAAGCAAGAACATTTTGTGAAAGTGAGGTGCAAGGGAAAGCATTGAGATTTGAGAGTGGGGGGGGGAAGGTTTAAAATAGTCATGTGACCCATGAAAGACAGAACTGATGAAGAAACTAAGGTATTCCCAGGCATTTGGAAGCAGATCATCATCAATTTAAAGTTAAGCCAACAAACCATGCTTTTTTTTATTTGTTTAAGTTTATGCATTTATTTGTTCCATGAGAGAAAGAACAAAAGACAGAGAGAGACAAGGAGCCCCAGCAGGGTCTTCATGCTGCCGCCCATCCCCAGTCTCAGCCAGCCTAGATCACAGGTGTGTGAGCATGCCTTGCATGCTCAGGGAGATACCAGGCCAGGACAAGAACCAGGACCTTTTCCATGTGGGTCCAGTTGTATTACCGCTGCACCCTCACCTGGCCCCACTGTGACTTTTTCTAGTTATGCTTGGCTACTTACTTAAAATGTGGGGTTAACCCTGATTTGAGTGTTCTTAGAAGTATACCACAAGCAAGGTAAGCTGGGGGAATTTTGGGCTTTGGCACAACTGTACCAAGGGATCGGAACGTAGATATATGTACGCAACTAATACGCACCAGTTTTTGAAACCACATGTGGGATATAAAGATATGTTCAATTTCATACAGTTATTGAGCATTTACTATATATCAAGTATTATATGAACAATAGGTAGCTAAAGTGCTATGAACATTCTTGCTTATTTATTTTTCTTATGCTTTTTTTTTCTGTGCGTGGGGTGGTGGGGGAGGGAATTTAGCCAGTGTAGAATTGCTGGGTCATAGAGTATACTAGGTTTAGCTTTAGTAGCTCTTTCCTTATCCTGTCTTAAGTTGTACATTTCACCATTACTACATGTGCTCTGCTTTTATTATGCATGCAGCCCCCTTGCTTGGGTTGTTTTGGAGGCCCTAATAGAAATATGGTACAGCAAATGCAGGCGCTTTCACTTCTTCCACACTCATTCAAGATTAGCTGGTTCCAAGGGCCAATACCCAGCCCAATCTGGAGCTGCATTGATCCTGTTCTCATCTAAATAGCTTGGGGGCTTTGTTCTGTGACCAATGTTCAATTCCTACCCAGCCAGCTCCTATTCTTATCTTTAACAGAAATCAGTGAAAGGACAGGGGATCAAGTGAAGCCATCCTCGAGAGCAGAAAGACACTTGAAATTCATGCTCTGGTGAGAGCTGGCACTGAGCTTTTCATTCTCATCCACACTTGAGCAGGCTCATACCCGATCTCAGCTTTGAGTTAACAAGCCTTCCCTGTCTGAATAGTGTTTGTGTGCTATTTTTAGTCAGACTATTTTCTTCTTTATATTTTGTTCTCATTTATTAAGTGGACTATAGCTATTATTCTGAATAAAACTAATCTTAGAAACAAATACATTATCAAAAACAAGGAGCTATGCCATTAGCCAGTTATTGTTAAACTTCAGTAGTATAATATAAAATCCAAAGTTTACTTTAAATGATTGAACACTTCAAGTAGTGTCTAGGGTTGACATTAAATTGCAATATTCAACAATTGCATGTGAGGGGAAAAAACAGCTGTGCTTCCTTTTCTTGATGGTAATATCTGACTGCAGTTATGTAACATAGGACTGAAAGAGAAAAGGATGAAGTAGAAGAAGCAATGGAAGCAGGTTTAAAATATACATTATGAAGATATTTAGGAAAAAAGAAGAGGTATAGTCAGAAACCTTCTTACATGAGAAGGTAACTGAGTGATATATTTTTTTGCATTGTTTAGGAATCATCAATTTTTACTTATTATCTTCTTCACCTCCCACTGGAAAAGGAGAAAGGCAGCAATAGTAAAATGTTTGTGCATCTCTGAGGGAAACCCAGATCCTAACCATGTCCCCGTGATATGCCAGCTCCTCCCCTCACCATCCCTTCCCTTCTTTTAGCTTTTACTACTTTCTTCTTTACTATTTCTGCCACTTTGTTTCTGTCCCCAAGCTTTTACATTTGCTGTGTGAAGGAGCAGAATGAGTTAAGTCTTCTATATTCCTTTGCTAGAGCTGTTGTAGCAAAGTACCATAGGCTGGGTGACTTAAACAACAAAAATTTATTTTCTCCCTATTCTGGTGGCTGGAAGCTCAAGATCAAGTGTCAATAGAGTTGGTTTTTTCTCTCTCTCTCTCTTTCTTTCTTCTTTCAGAGATGTTTTCTATAGGGCATGTGTGGTCACTGGAGAGACAGAGAGACAAAAAGCAAGGGATCATCCCATGGGGGGGATGGCCATGCCATAATTCCTTCTCCTCCATTTTCCTCTTGGGATTTTAGGCATGCACACATACATGGCCAGCGTGAGTTTAAGCTGCTGGGTCTGGAACTTGAAGCACCATCAACCTCATGGGAGTACAACAACATAATCTTTATGCCATCTGCTGGGTCCAGGGTTGGTTCTTTCTGCGAGCTTTGAAGGAAGGATCTGTTCCAGGCCTCTCTTCTTGGCTTGTAGAGAGTCTTCTCCTCCCTGCATCTTAATATCAACTTCCTTCTATATGATGACGCTGTGTCCAGATTTCCTCTTCTTCCAAAGACATCACTTTAGGGACCATCCTAACAACTTCAATTTAATGTCATCATCTATGTAAAGACCCTATGTTCTAATAAGGTCCTATTCTGAGGTATGGGGGGTTAGGACTTCAACATGAATTTTTTGAGGGTGGGAAACACAATTCAACAGACACATACTTGAAAATTTCTAGCTAAGAAATTTTTAAAAAATGTACAGATGTTAATAAAAGAAACTTTCAAGTTTTCAGTTAATAAAATTTTTTAAATGTGCAGATATTAATAAAGGAAAATAAAGGAGACAGAGTCAGTTTATGAGGGAAGAGAAAAAAGGGAGGAAGGGAACCATATGTGACCAGGATGAAATGTACAAATAAATGCCTATGTGTTGACGGGTGATTGATCTGACAAGTTCTGAGGAAGATAGTGCAACAGGATACACAACAGACTTGGATTTAAAGCAGGTCCAAGAAACCCTAACCCAAACATTATGGGTACATGATTTATCATGGTCTCCAATTTTCAGTGTATGACAAAGACAAGAGAGTGAAGAGAGCATGTGCACGAGAGAGAAAGGAAGCACAATGGACCAATAAAAACCCAATGGACATATATATATATATATATATATTTAATATCATGTCTCTACAGAGTAAGCAATCCGTGAAAAAATCTTGATTATTTGCAGTGTTATTTGAGACAGTGCATTATTTAAAACCTTGATCTGAAGAATAACTGATTAACCTAATTTTTCAAAGGAACCCACATTTTTTTAAGAGGTTTTTGCTATAGGGCGCGTGCGCTCACCAGAAAGAGAGACAGAAAGCCAAAAATCACCACCCAGGGAGGATGGCCACACTGCAGTCCCTTCTCCTCCATTCTCCTCTCAGGATCTTGGGCACACAGGCACACGCACGCACGCATGGCATGAGTTAAAGCCACCAGGTCTGGGACTCAAACCACAGTTGACTATATGGGAGTCCAGTGACATAGCCATTATGCCAACTGCTGGTCCCCCACATTTTTATGGAACATTAGAAAAATCTAGCTCAAGTCACAGTTTATATCATGTTCCAACCATCCTTTTTTTTCAAAAGGCAATATGAAGAGAAATATCTCAAAGAACTACAGTTACATATCCTATGATTTCTATAGTTCTATGGTATTACATATCATTTTTCTTATAGATAGATAGAACTACACTTTCATTTTGAAAATCACCTAAATAGGTTCTTCCCACTGTTAGTATAAATCATAGTACCTTATTTGTTTCCTTAACAGCATTTAGTACAACTTTTAAATAATGTTACATTTTTGTCTGCTATTCTGGAGGAACCTGTTCTATTTGTGATGTTTCCTTTCTTCTCTATTTTGTGATTAGGGTAACTATCTTGGTCTCTCTTTGCTCCCTCTCTCCCTCCCTCTCCCTCTTGAGAGGGGAAATGACATATCTGAGCTGGAAGAACAACTTGGGTCTGGGCTCTTTACTCTTCCCCTGCTGCCCCCACCGCAAGGCATTCTCCTGAGCTAGTCCATAGCTAAGTACAGAAGCAGGCCCTGAATGGGTACCCTGTAAGGCTGTACTGTACTTGCTGTTTAACCTGAGGAGCCTTTAGATTGGTAGGTACCATATCATGTGGGCTCTTAAAAATTCATAGCTTGCATATTACTCTAGCCTGGAGAAATCTGCCTTAGTTTAGCTCTACCCGAGACCTGGGAGGTGAATTTCATTTCAGGATTTTGTTAAAACCAGGAATAATGCTCACTATTTAAAGTCATATCCTCCAACCTAGATCTCCCACCTGCTTTATTCTTTTGTCTTAATTTTAGAATGATTCAGAGCCTGGTGAAGAAAATTACTATTAATTGATGTCCTTCAAAGCCACAATATCTGATGCGTGGGCCGTGATTGTAAAGACTAATTTACATTACCATTAGCAGTGCAGAAGAGTTCCCCCTTTTCCACAATGACACGAGCACTTATTATTCTTTGTGTGTGTGTGTGTGTGTGTGTGTGTGTGTGTGTGTGTTTAATTGCCAGGTGACATGTGGGCTCACCAGAGAGAGACAGAAGCACAGAGAGGGAGAAAGCACTCCCCAATGGGTTGTGGTCACTCTGCAATCCCTTCTCCATTTCTCCATTCTGTTGGGATTTGTGGCATGCATGCACACACCCCTGGCCCGCTTCTCAGGCCGCTGGGGCTGGGATTCAGACCACATGGTTGGCCATGTGGGATCTGCCTCCCTCAACCATTAGGTCTCAGATGGCCCCTTTGTGTTTTTCAGCATAGTCATTCTGACTGGGGAGAGGTGATTAGGTGATTCCTCTTTGTGGTTTTGATTTGCATTTCCTGGATAATTAGTGATGTTGAGCCTTTTTCATGTACTTTTTGGCTATTTGTATGTCTTCTTTTGGGAACCATCTGCTCAGATTGAGTGCCCATTTTTCAATTGGATTATTTGTTTTTGTGCTGGTGAGCTGTTTGAGTTCCTTATATATTCTACTTATGAATCCCTTGTCAAATGTATAAATTGCAAATATTCATGCAGTTGCTAGTAATGATAGATGTTTGAGATGGTGAAGATTCCCTGATCTGATCATTATATAATGTATACGTGTTTTGAAAAACCACACTGTGCCCCATAAATATGTATAATGACTATATGTAAATTAGAAATTGTAATAAAAAAGAATAAAACAGAAGAATGAATTTGAAGACGCAAAATAGACCCATGATATAGGTATTTGTGTGTATACACACATGGATATTTTTTTTTTAAGAGGTTTTTGCTATAGGGCGCGTGCGCTTGCCAGACAGACAGAGAGAGACAGAGAGATAGACAGAAAGAGACAGAGAGACAGAAAGCGAGAAATCACCCCCCAGGGGGAGTGACCACGCCGCAGTCCCTTCTCCTCCATTCTCCTCTCGGGATCTTGGGCACGCACGCACATGCGCCTGGAGTGAGTTTTAAGTCACCGAGTCCAGGACTCGAACTGCGGTCGACTACGTGGGAGTCCAGCGACATAGCCATTATGCTAACTGTTGGTCCCCCACATGGATATTTTTAATGTAGAGTTTTAAATAATATATTCACATGATTTAAAAAGTCAATGGGAAGTATATAGTAAAACATATTTTGTCTTAAGTAATTTCTATGACTATTTTATAGATTTTTAGAGAAAATATATTCACTTATATTTTATGCCACTAAACTGTAGCATTCTTTTTACAATTATAATAACTTTTCAAAATTCAAATAAGGTGATCACATTACAAAAAATCAAAAAAGGAAAACAATAAGAAAAAAAGGTCACTGGTTATATGACAATGCTACCCCTTCCAATAGTTTCTTTGTATTTTCTTCTAGGTTTCTTATAAGCAGATTTGATATTGTACATTGCTGTGTTCATGATACCATTACTTCCTCTGAGGGCCCACTTTTCTGATACGTTATTATGTTAAATGAAATGTTCTCATTCTTCAGAAAAATTAATCTAAATATATAACATTTCAGATGAATTTTTGGAAATTTACCTTTGAAATGTTTTTCTTCAGAATCTAGGGCATTGTAGTAGTCTTTGAATATCTGATCATTTATTCTACAGGTGTTTTTCTTGGGATTGGGCACATGGAATATATAGATGCTTTTATTGCTAAGTGCCAGTTGTAAATAATGAAGAGTACAAACCCAGAGCAGGGCTCACTGAACATTTTTCTGTAAAGGGTCAGGCTGTATGAGTCCCAGTACGCTGCTGTCAGGGGGATAAATGATGAAAGGGCTTTATGAAGTAGATGTGTTTAAGATGCAGTCCAGGGACCAGCAGATGGTGTAGTGGTTAT
>NW_006160079.1:1673269-1674758 GCF_000334495.1 Tupaia belangeri chinensis | reverse complement strand
AGATAGAATACCTTAACAGAAAGAACATGAGGTTTGAAACTAAAAACAGATGTTCAGGTTTAAACCCAGGCCACTGTCACTAACTATGTAACTTTGGTCATGTTATTTATCTTGTCCAAGATTCATTACCTCATTTGTGAAATGGAGATAATACCAGAAGCTCACAAACTTGTTATGATTACTGAATGAATGTAGAGCACCTTGCCCAGTGTTCAGTACATATTACATTGATAAAAGATAGGTATTGTTATCAAGTTCCTCATTTTCCAGATGGAGCAACTGAAACTCCAAAACGAGAAGTGATTCATCCATAGTTACAGAGCTAGCTAGCCATACATCCAGGAGTCAATTCCAAATTTTCTCACTTTTTGTTTTTGATGATTATTTTTCATGGAGAGACCAATCCCTTCATCCTTTGTCTTAGTGCAGAGTACTATAAAAGAATACTGAAGAATGGGTAGCACAAACAACAAATGTTTATTTTTCATAATTTTAAAGGCTGGGGAGACCAAGATCAAGGTATAAGTAGACTGGTTATCTGGGGGAGGGTTGTATTCCTGCTTTGCAGATGACCATCTTCTCATTGTCTTCTCCCATGGCCTAGAGATAATCATTTCCTTCATGTTTCTTCTTTTTTTATTTAAATGTATTTATTTCCATTCATTTAGTATACATCATAGCACACAAAATGAGATTTTTCATCCAGAATACACTGTAAATTGGCTCAGTCAAGCACATCAACATATGTGTTATCATCAACAAATAATTTTCCATTTTATTTTTCCTATATATATTTTTTCCCATTCGTGATTCCCTATCTCTCACCCTCTGCCATCTCCCACCCTCCTCCTATACTGTCTCTGGTATCCATGGTTGCTTTCTATGCCTTCCTCCACCCCCCCCATTTTATTGATTCACTAAAGATCTTAATTAATCTAAATATTTTCAATAGCAAGCACAGCTGATATATACAGATTCATGAACACAAGTCTGACTTTAGGCATAAATCTCAGTGAGTAGAATGAACATACTATAAAGTAGGACCTAGTTGGGACTATATAGCTTACTACAGTCATCAAAATAGGTATTTTAATGCATTTTTTTTAATTTCAAGGAAAACAGTTTTTTGTGTTTTTTTTTTCCTGAAACATTTTTTAATTAATTAATTTACAACATTCCCTAAGCATTGTCACAGCATACAAAATGTGTTTTCCCATCCAGAATATACTGCATAGTGGCTTAATCATGCATGTTATTTTAAGCATGCATGTTATTGTCAATAATTTTCTATTTCTAGCTTGATATAAATATGTGTATATATATAAATATATTTTCCCTTCTATGTCTGAGATTCTATTTTCTGTATGATCTAGTATACTTTTAATACTTTCAAAGGAGATTTTTTACTTACTGTATTATAGCCTTTATCTCTAACAGGTCCATTTCATTTTTTTTTAAAGTGTGTAATTCCTCTTTTAGATCTTGCAAG
>NW_006160079.1:1665795-1672625 GCF_000334495.1 Tupaia belangeri chinensis | reverse complement strand
CATTTTTTTTCCCATATGAAGGATAATCTTGCTGGGTACAATATTCTTGGTTGAAATTGCTTTTCCCTTAACACTTTGAATATATTTTCACAATCTTTCCTTGTTCACATTGTTTCCAATGGGAGTTCTGCTGTTAGCCTGATGGGATATCCTTTGCAGGTAACTTGCTGTTTTTCTCTTTGCAATCTTAGTATCTTGTCTGTGATTTTGCTCAATCTGGCTATAAGGTGTCTTGGAGAACATCTTGGATTGATTCTATTTGGGGTTCTTTGTATTTCGTGGGACTGGATTTTTGATTGCCTCTCCAGGTTTGGAAACTTCCCTTGCAGGAATTCATGGAATAGATTGTCAATGCCCTAATGAGTCTCTTCACTTTCTGGGATACCAATTATCCAGATGTTTGGATGTTTGATGGTATCTAGTATTTCTCACATATTATTCTTATTTGGGGGGCAATTTTCTCAGTCTTCATGGTGGATTTTTCTTTTTTCTTTTGGAGAGGTTTTTGCTATAGGGCACGTGCGCTCACCAGAAAGACCAAGAGAAACAGAGAGACAGAAAGCGAGAAATCAACCCCCGAGGGGATGGTCACGCCACAATCCCTTCTCCTCCACTGTCCTCTCAGCATCTTGGGCACCCACGCACACGTGCCCAGAGTGAGTTTAGGCCACCGGGTTTGGGACTCATGGAAGTCCAGAGACATAGCCATTACTCTAATTGCTGGTCCAGCATGGTGGATTTTTCTAAGCCAGCAATTTTCTCTTCTACGTCTGAGATTACATTTTCTATTCCTTATCAGACATTTCCATGATTTCCATTGAACTGTCCATGGATGAAGAGGAGCTATTCTTTTCCCTCGGAGGAGTGATATTTTCTTGATTTCCCATATTTCTTGTGGCCCTGCAGTGATTTCTTGTCATTTGATGGATGGTGTGTTTCTTCCTAAACTTGAAGTTAAATCTGAGTGTTCAGGAGTGTGCAGAAAGAGGTGATCTGGAATCTCTTTGCCATTCCATTTTGATCCCTTTGGGGATCAGATTCAGTAGATATCAAGGAATATATTAACCCTAATAGTATTTGGATGTTTGGCTATAGTTCCCTTAGATCCATCTAGAAACACAGAGAATGGAGATTGAAGAGCAGAGAGATGAGATAAAAGAAAAAGTAAAGGAAATGGAGAGAAATAAACACACACGCGCACACACACACACACACACACACACACACACACAACAAAGCAACAACGAAGAAACAGAGAAAAAAAAGGAAAAAATAAACAACTAAAATATTTTTTTTTAAAAAAAGCAAAAAATAGAAAACTGTACAGCGCACAAGCGCCACACAAAATCAGTAGTTCTCAGGAGCCATGAAGGTGTCTTCTGAAGGCCTGCTCCTCATCCCTCCACTTGCGTTTGTGGGCTGGTGGCTGAACTGTCAGTAGAAAATCTTCATTTCTCTTTTTTCCCTGAAATCACTAGTTCTCAGGAGTCATGAAGGTGCCTTCTTATGAAGGCTTGCCCCTTGCCTCTCCCCTTGAGTTTGTGGGCTGGAAACTGAATTATCAGTAGAAAATCTTCATTTCTCTTTTCTCCCCCGAAAAAAGTTCCCAGGAGCCATGAAGGTATCTTCTTCTTCTTCATGTTTCTTCTCTTAAGAACACTAATGCTATTTATAAGGAATCCACCAACATGACCTAATTACCTCCCAAAGGCCCCAATCTTCTAGCAACATCACATTGGAAGTTAGGATTTCAAGGTATGAATTTAGGAGGGCACATTCTTTCCATAAAATTCTGTCTCTGGCTCTCCCAAATTCATGTTCTTCTCACAGGCAAAATGCATTGATCCCATCCCTACCACCCCAAAAGTCTTAACTCATTCTAGTGTCAATTCTAAAGTACAAAAAGTCCCATCTAAATGATTTATAAATCATCTATGGGTGAGATGTAAGGTACATTCACCCTGAGGCAAAATTCCTCTGCAACTGTAAACCTGTGAAACTAAACAGGTGATGAATTAAAAAAAAAAAAAAAGGACAAGCATTAAGAGAGACATTCTTATTCAAAAAGGGAGAAATAAGAAAGAAAAAAGGGGGTGAGGGGTCCCAAGCTACTCTAAAATATAGCAAGGTAAATTCCGTGAGATCTTAAGACCTGAGAATAATTCTCTTCGGCTTGATGCTTTGGTTTCCAAACCCTTTAATGATAGTAACATCATCCCCTACTGCCATGTAGGTTTCTTTGGTTGAGTGGGGGCACCATCCATATTGGTGCTCTTTGGTTGAGTGGGGGTCCGCACATGTTGCTGCTCATTTTTGAGCCAGAGGGTGCTGCCCCTACTGCTGCTCCCTGCAGTGGCCCATCTCTTGAGCACTGTACAGGGGCAACCTACCCCTCCAAATCTTCAAGTTCTGTCTTACATTTGCCTAAGAATTCCTCCTTTGTGTCTCTCTTCTTGCACTCTATTATAAACAGGCAGGAAACACCAATCTGCTCTTTAAACTTAGAAATTGTCTCTGTTAAATATCCAATTTCACTGCACACAAGTTCTACCTTCCACAAAACACTAGAACACAGATACAATTCAGTTAAATTATTTTATATTTTAGAACACTGAATGCCTTTTCTCCATTGTCCAATAATGTATTCCTCATTTCCATCTGTAACCACATGAGAATCACCCTTAATGTCCATATTTCTACCAACAATCTGTACATGATTATTTATGTACTCTCTCAGAAGATGGAAGCTTTCTCTACAGTTCTCTCCTTTGTGAGTCTTCACTGAAACTGCTTTTAAAAGTCCCTTCATGGCCCAGAGTTGTGACACAGTCAGTAGCTAACTGAACTGCAATGCTAGAAGCCACATGACTATTGTTTCAGGTACCTGGATTGGTCCTAAAATATGCAGGCCATGTGCACAGGTGCCCAAGATCCTGACAAGCTGGAAGACTGAATGTCTGTGGGAAGGGGATCATGGCATGCCAACATCCTGTTTAGGGTGCTCTTTTCTCTCTCTTATGTTCACATATACAAGATCTCTATCATGAATAAAATTAAAAGTTTAATAAAGTCTCTTCATAACAATGTCAGCTTTTTCTAGCATGCACCTCAAAACTCTTCAGTTTCTACCAATTATCCAGCTCCAATGATGTTTTCACATTTTTAGGTATTTGTTACAGCAGCATCCTACTTCCTGTCACCAATTTCTGAATTAGTCTATTCCCCAGAGAAATAGAACCAGTAGTTATATGATTATGGGGATTGGGAAGTCCCATAATTTGTCATCTGCAAGCTGGAGGCCAGGAAAGTCAGTGGTATAGTTTGAAGACCTAAAAGCCTGAGTCATTGGTGTATATACCAATTGAGGTCTGAAGGCCTGAGAGTCAGGATACCCTAGGATAGGAGAAGATCATTATCCCATGTCATTCAGTTAGAGTTAATTCATTTTTATTCCATTTTTTTTCATTCTATTAAGGTCCTCAACACATTGGACGATGCCCACCACATCGGTGAGTGTGGACTTTCATTATTTTCTTTCACCAATTCAAATGCTAATCTTTTCTAGAAACACTCTTATAGACATGTCCCAAAATAATGTTTCAGCAGGTATCTGGGTATCCTGTGGCCCAATCAAGTTGACACATAAAATTAACCACCATATCCTTGCAGAGTGGTAGCCCACACAACTACTCAATTTCTATAAAAAATATTTGTTATACATAGAGAAAAAAATATACCTTGGTGAAGCCTATTTGTTCCTTCCGGAAATTTTCCAAGGGTTTGATCAGCAAATCACTAGCATTATGTACCTAGAGAAAAAGTAAAAAACGCAAAAAATATTTTTTAGGTTAACAAGATTCCAATACAAGGTTACTTACTATGGCATTTTCTAATAACACATCATCCTGCAAAATGCAAATTGCTTTTCTGGTTTGTTGGTTTCTGTTACTTTTTTTTTTCACCATTGATCTCTGAAAATCAAATGTATTGAGAGGAAATGAAAGAAAGAACATTATGGGCATTTATCTATAACCTTAATGGTAGTTAGACTTGAATCTTTAATCAATAAATATCTAGAGTCATGTCCAGCAGCAGACACAGAGGACTTGAAGTACATGTTGAAGAGAAAGTGAATGGAACACATATGAAAAGGCCAACTGCACCAAGTATAGCCATTTCATGGGCAACAAATAAGTCAACAATAATAGCATTAGGATAAATCCAGAATAAATCATTTGCAATCCCAGTCTGGTGTTTCACAGAAAATTCCCTTCAGAAATTGAAGTGCATTTGGGAACCAGCAGTTAGCATAATGGCTATGTTGCTAGACTCCCACGTAGTTGACCGCGGTTTGCATCCTGGACCCGGTGACTTAAAACTCACGCAAGGCACGTGTGCATGCATGACCAAGATCCCAAAAGGAGAATGGAGGAGAAGGGATTGTGGCGTGACCATTCCCCCTGGGGGGTGATTTCTTGCTTTCTGTCTCTCTGTCTCTCTCTGTCTGTCTAGCGAGCACACGCGCCCTATAGCAAAGAAAATCTCTCCCAAAAAAAAAGAAGAACTTGAAATGTATTTTACTATCACAGAGAACACTGCAACAGGTCTTCAAATTACCTAAATATAGATGCTCTGAAGCTGAGAGGAATAACCTGTCCAGGTACTATGAGTACTGGCATTGGTAAGATCTGAGATATAAAAACATCAGGGCCAAAGTAGAGATCTTGTTCTGTGGGCAGGTAAAAATACACAAAGCTTTCTCTTCACGTAAACTCCAGAAAAACTGCATCTGTCCAAGGCAAAAATGTAGGACTTGTTTCCTCAATGGTAAGAGTTAGCTTCTTTATAAGGGAAGAGCTCAGAGAAGGCTAGCTTTCTGAATGCACTGTATTAATTTTTATCTATTATGAGACAGAGAAATAAGGGACTTGTTTTTTTATCAAATAAGACATCAAATATCAATAAGACATGATAAATTATCATACCAAAGATAGAAGATAATAGAAATCCAGTTTTGACCAATTAAGAATTCTCCAGATTGGTCCAGCAGATGTAGTGGTTACATCACTGGACTCCCATGCAGATGACCAGATGACCAGGGTTTGCGTTCTGGACCCAGTAGCTTGAAAATCATGCCAGGTGCATGTGTGAGCATGCCCAAGATCCCAGGAGGAGAACGGAGTAGAAGGGATCGCAGAGTGACCATCCTCCCAGAGGGTGATTTCTCACTTTCTTTCTCACTGTCTCTGTCTCTCTCTCCAGCAATTGCACACTCTCTATGGCAAAAACCTTAAATACACACACACACACACACACACACACACACACACAAAGTAAATAAGTACATTCTGTTTTTAAAAAAATTATTCTCCAGACTGAAGAAAAAAAAAATTTTTGAGAGGTTTCTTCACTATAGGGCGCATGCGCTCGCCAGACAGACAGACAGAGGCATAGAGCTAGAAAGCGAGAAATCACCCCCCAGGGGGGATGGTCACGCTGCAATCCCTTCTCCTCCATTCTCCTCTCGGGATCTTGGGCACGCACGCACATGCGCCCGGCGTGAGTTTTAAGCCACCAGGTCCAGGACGCGAACTGTGGTCGACTATGTGGGAGTCCAGCAACATAACCATTATGCTAACTGCTGGTTCCAGACTGAAGAAATTTTTAAACAACCACCAAAAAGCAAGTAAGTTGGAACATTTGTATATATTTGATTCACATTCTCCAGGGACTTTGGGCCTCCCATTTTATGTCTAGCTATGATTAAAAGTTCAATCAATTGATTAAATTTCTAATAGGCAATCGTCTAAACTTTATATGAGAATACCTTGGTGATCCCTGATATTCTGTTCTCCTACAGTTTCTAATACTACCATCCAGGACTGCCAATATCCAGTAGAAAGTATTCAACAAGGCAGAAAGAAATCATTTTTGCCTGAGCAGCAGTAGTAGCATGTCTCCTGATCACCACATTTATATGGTTATGCTTATAAACCCTGTTTGCTAAGAGTCTAAACCTTACAAAACTGCGTAACCTTTCCCTATCCTTTCTAATCCTTATAAAAACTGATCTCTTCTTTGCCAAGACATCCAGGCCCTGTATGATTCTCATTTGTGTCTTTTTTCATCTACTGGATGAATGAAACCATTTTTCAGACCCTATTTTAATTTAGTCCTGAAAATCCTATAACTTACATCTCAGAAAGACACTTTCTTTTATAGGTCACAGATTAGTTTATTTTTAATACCCATCATACCATGAATTCATAGGGAATAGGTTCCAGTAACTCGGGCTCCTTTCCATTGGTTCTCACAAAGTGTGCTTCTCTGGGTAGAGCAGGTGGGCGTTTTAGTTGAACCCAGGTACCTTTCTCTTTGACTTCTTTCTCTTTCTGGTCATTTTCCTTCATATGTTTTAGGAAGCTATCTCTGCTCTTAGAATGATTAATATGCTCAGTATGCACATTAATTATCTTTGCAAGAATCTTGCCCTTAACTTGTTTGTTCACAACAATGCCAAAAGCATGCTGGGTAACACTGTAGACTCTTCCAGTTTTGCCATGGTAACATTTGTGGGGCATTCCTTTTTGAACAGTACCCATTCTGTTGATGTCTACAATATCACCTTTCTTGTAGATTCACATATATTTTGCCAAAGGAACAACTCCATGTTTTTTTTTTTTTGAGAGATTTTCACTGTAGGGCACGTGCACTCGCCAGACAGACAGAGAGAGACATAGAGACAGAAAGTGAGAAATCACCCCCCAGGGGGGATGGTCACGCCGCAATCCCTTCTCCTCCATTCTCCTCTCGGGATCTTGGGCACGCAC
>NW_006160079.1:1661950-1665596 GCF_000334495.1 Tupaia belangeri chinensis | reverse complement strand
GGTTCCCCATCCCAACAAGACACTTATCACCCTATCCCTTAGTGTCTCATTAGCCAGAGGCAGAAAAGTACACAAATTCATACCTGCAAGATAACCCAGTTGAAGTTTTTCCATAGAGGTCTCTGGTTCTTAAAAAGATTCATTTTGATGTCTCATCTAGTAAAAACTCCACTAGGAGTTCTGCTATCAAAAATAAAGACATCAGTGACTCTCCTTTAGAACAAGAATTCTTTTACTAGATGTATTTTTCCTCCAACACATTGTATACTTCCTTGGACTGTGGATTATGTACTATCAACTTTGTGTACACATCTAGACACAAATTAAGTCACTGCTATCTTAGGTCCAATACAAGAAGTCATTTTTCTTCTTTACTATTATAAAAGTCTTTTTTAAAAGCCACAGATTCTTTAACACACCTCTCATTGAGAGGTGAAGTCTATGTCTCCACCCCTACCTTGAATGGGAGTGTGCTTATTACTGTTTTGAACCAGTGACTTCACACCAGAGGTGACACTATGTGACCTCTGAGGTCAGGTCTTTAAAAGGCCAGCAAGGTATAATGTGAATGATAATATGTTTAATTGGACTAACATGCAGTGTATAGTGTATTTGTGCTGGGAAAATCATTTTGTATGCTGTAAAGATATTCAATAATTAAATGAAAAAAGGAGCCGACAGGGAGGCCTGAGACAATATGTAAGAAGTTAAACTACCAAGTTGGAGAGAACAAATATAGACATCCTGCTCAATGTCTCATACCAGTTGAGCCCAGCCTTCTAGTCATGCCTCATCAACATGCCAAACATGTGAGGAAAAAGTCATTTTGGACTCTCCACTTAAGCCCATTTGCCAGGTGAATACTACCACGGGAAGCAGAAGAACTTACCAGCTGTCCCTTGGCTGAATTTATGATTACAAAATAATGAGATATAATTAAATAGCTTTAGTTTAAGATGCTACATTTTAAAAAAGTTTGTTATGCATTGATAGATAATTAGAAATGACTACAGTTTTCACAAAGGTAAGACATAAAAAGTGGCTATGGCGAAAACATTGAGGAAAATTGCCTTTGACTATGAAGTTAACATACAACGTGGCATATGCCAAGCCTCTGTATGGATACTCAGGTTAACCCTTGCATATTCAGCTAACCCCATGATGATACAATTTCTGGTTTTTCATGTTTCAATGAGGATTTTCCTCCATAAGCAGGTATGCCAGAAACTTTTCTTTTTTTTTATTTAACTAATTTATTTTTCATTTCATTTCCTTTTTTACATTCAATCACATTATTATTTGTCTTACAAAATGGATATTTCAACAGGTAAACATCTCTCCCCAACACAGTTGACAAAACCACAAAATATCTGCAAAAGATAATACCACACCTCCCTGTGACATCAATAATTTGCCTCCTTATTTTTCTTCTAAATATCCTTCCTCAGACCCTCCTCTTGCACAAATACTATATCTGGTATTTACATCTATATACTGTGTTTCTATATCCTTTAGTGAATTAGTTTCAGTCATAGAGTGCAGACACTCAGTATACATTAAGCAGGAACATACAATTCCTCTCCTTCATAGCCTGACTTGCTTCATTGAGCAGTAAGTCTTCCATATTCATCCACTTCCTGTCAAAAGCCCAAGTTTTGTTGTGTTTTAGGGCTGAATACTATTTCATTGAGTATATTTGCCACAGGTATTCTATGTATTCATCTGTTTGTGGGCATTTGGGTTGTTTCCATGACTTAGCAATTGTGAAAAGTGCCACAATAAACATCGATGTGCAAGCACATTTCCGATTAAGTATTCTTCTATCCTTTGGGTAGATACCAAGGAATGGGATTGCTGGATCAATCATTTTGTATGCTGTAAAGATATTCAATAATTAAATGAAAAAAGGAGCCGACAGGGAGGCCTGAGACAATATGTAAGAAGTTAAACTACCAAGTTGGAGAGAACAAATATAGACATCCTGCTCAATGTCTCATACCAGTTGAGCCCAGCCTTCTAGTCATGCCTCATCAACATGCCAAACATGTGAGGAAAAAGTCATTTTGGACTCTCCACTTAAGCCCATTTGCCAGGTGAATACTACCACGGGAAGCAGAAGAACTTACCAGCTGTCCCTTGGCTGAATTTATGATTACAAAATAATGAGATATAATTAAATAGCTTTAGTTTAAGATGCTACATTTTAAAAAAGTTTGTTATGCATTGATAGATAATTAGAAATGACTACAGTTTTCACAAAGGTAAGACATAAAAAGTGGCTATGGCGAAAACATTGAGGAAAATTGCCTTTGACTATGAAGTTAACATACAACGTGGCATATGCCAAGCCTCTGTATGGATACTCAGGTTAACCCTTGCATATTCAGCTAACCCCATGATGATACAATTTCTGGTTTTTCATGTTTCAATGAGGATTTTCCTCCATAAGCAGGTATGCCAGAAACTTTTCTTTTTTTTTATTTAACTAATTTATTTTTCATTTCATTTCCTTTTTTACATTCAATCACATTATTATTTGTCTTACAAAATGGATATTTCAACAGGTAAACATCTCTCCCCAACACAGTTGACAAAACCACAAAATATCTGCAAAAGATAATACCACACCTCCCTGTGACATCAATAATTTGCCTCCTTATTTTTCTTCTAAATATCCTTCCTCAGACCCTCCTCTTGCACAAATACTATATCTGGTATTTACATCTATATACTGTGTTTCTATATCCTTTAGTGAATTAGTTTCAGTCATAGAGTGCAGACACTCAGTATACATTAAGCAGGAACATACAATTCCTCTCCTTCATAGCCTGACTTGCTTCATTGAGCAGTAAGTCTTCCATATTCATCCACTTCCTGTCAAAAGCCCAAGTTTTGTTGTGTTTTAGGGCTGAATACTATTTCATTGAGTATATTTGCCACAGGTATTCTATGTATTCATCTGTTTGTGGGCATTTGGGTTGTTTCCATGACTTAGCAATTGTGAAAAGTGCCACAATAAACATCGATGTGCAAGCACATTTCCGATTAAGTATTCTTCTATCCTTTGGGTAGATACCAAGGAATGGGATTGCTGGATCATATGGTAGTTGTATTTTTAGATTTTTGAGGAGTCTAAAAATTGTTCTCCACAGTAGCTGGATCAATTTAAATTCCCACCAGTAGTGTAAAAGAGTCCCCCCTTCACCACACTCCCACCAGCAGTGTAAAAGAGTTCCCCTTTCACCACACCCCCACCAACACTTACCATTTTTTGTTTATTTAATCTTAGACATTCTGACTGGGGTTAGGTGTTATCTCAGTGTTGTTTTGATCTGCATTTCCCTTACAATGAGGGATGTGGAGCATTTTTTCATATGCCTTTTAGCTATGCATATGTCATCTTTAGAGAGTGTTTTTTTCAACTCATTGTCCTATCTTTTAACAGGATTGAATCTATTTTTTGATGTCAGGACACCTGATTGAGTTCCTTGCGAATTCTGGTTATCAGACCCTTATGTGACATATAGTTTACAAAAATACATTCCCATTCTGTGGAATGTCTATTCACACTAATTACTGTATCCTTTGCCATGCAGAAACTTCTTAGTCTGATGTAATCCCACTTGTCTATTTTGGGGATTATTGA
>NW_006160079.1:1661119-1661905 GCF_000334495.1 Tupaia belangeri chinensis | reverse complement strand
TACCCCAATGTCTCCCAGAGTTTCCCTAGTGTTTTCCAGAAGCAGTTTTATAGTTTCAGGTCTTAAATTAAGATCTTTGATCCACCTTGACTTGATTTTTGTCAGAAGTGAGAGGTAGAGGTTCAGATTTACCTTTCTGCAAGTGGAAATCCATTTTTTCCAGCACCATTTGCTGAAGAGGTTTTCTTTTTCCCACTGGATTGACTGGTACCCTTCTCAAAAATCAGTTGACTGTATATTTGGAAATTTATTTCTGGGGACTCTATTCTGTTCCATTGTTCCACATGTCTGTTTCTGTGCCAGTTCCATGCTTTTTTGATAACCACAGCTTTGCAGTATATTTCTGGGTCAGGGAGTGAGATGCCGCCCACTCCACTCTTCTTGTGCAGAATTGCTTTGGCAATATGGGGTATTTTATGATTCCAGACAAACTTTATGATTGTCTTTTCTAGATCTGTAAAGAATGTGTCTAGTACTTTGATTGGCATTGCATTAAATATGCAGATTAATTTGGATAAAATTGACATTTTGATTATATTAATTCTTCCAATCCAGGAACATGGGATATCCTTCCACTTTATTGTGTCATTTTCAATTCCTTTTTTTATCTTCTCATAGTAGTTTTCCCTGTGGAGGTCTTTAACACCTCTGGTTAGATTTATATCTAATTATCTTATACTTTTTGTGGCTATTGTAAGTGGAACAACTTTTTTCAGTTCTATCTCAGTCTGCCTGTTGTTCGTATATAGAAATGCTATAGATTTCTGGATATTAATTTTGTATCCT
>NW_006160079.1:1649581-1660798 GCF_000334495.1 Tupaia belangeri chinensis | reverse complement strand
AGTTGTTGGATATGGTTTGCTAGTATCTTGTTGAGAATCTTTACGTCTATATTCATCAGGGATATTGGTCTATAGTTTTCCTCCCTTGTCCTGTCTTTATCTGTTTTAAGGATAAGGGTGATAGAGGCTTCATAGAATGAATTAGGGAGTGATTCACCCTTTGGGATCTTTAGAAATAACTTGAGCAGAATAAAGGTTAACTCTTCTTTGAAAGTTCTGTAGAATTCAGAGGTGAATCCATGAGGACCAGGGCTTTTCTTTGTTGGGAGGTTATTTATTACTGATTCAATCTCCTGGCTTGTTATGGGCCTATTCAGACTTTCTATATCCTCCTGGCTAAATCTAGGTAGAATATATTTGTCCAGGAATATGTCCATCTCATCCAGATTATCTTGTTTCTTGGTATACAGATGTTCATAGTGTCATCTAATAATGTTTTGTATTTCTATTATGTCTGTTGTTATTTTGCCTGCTTCATTGCAGATCTGATACACCTGGTTCTTTTCTCACTTCTTAATAAGTCTCGCTATTTGGTGTATCGATTTTGTTTATCTTTTCAAAGAACCAGATTTTACTTTCATTTATTTTCTGTATACTTTTTTTATTTTCTATTTCATTTATTTCTGCTTGTATCTTTATTATTTCCTTTCTCCTGGAGTTTTTTGGATCTTTTTGCTGTTACTTCTCCACTTCTCTGAGGCATGATGTTAGGTGATCCATTTGCCTTCTCTCCGTGTTCCTCTTATGTGCACTAATTGCTATGAACTTCCTTCTTATGACTGCTTTAGCAGTGTCCCAAAGATTATGGAAACTCATGTACTCGCTGTCATTGGCTTCCATGAATCTTTTGATTTCAGTCTTTATTTCTTCAGTAGTTGTGGAGTTATTCAGGAGTAAGTTATTTAGTTTCCATGTATTTGAGTATTTTTGAGGATTTCTCTCGAAATTAAACTCAAGTTAATTCCATCATAGTTGGGGAAGATGCTGGGTATAGATTCTTTTTTTTTCTTTTTTTATTATTTATGTATTTATGTATTGTCATCATAATTTTGTTTATATTACATTAGATTGCATATAACGTTAGTGTATTATACTGCTTTTTCAAAGGGAATGCCATACATGTCAGTCAATACAGAAACATCTATCTCCCCACTTCATCTTTCAATATATTTTATTGTTTTTTTCCAATCATTATTAATATTATTCAAATTATTTGTTTAAACAGTCAATCACTGTCTCTCATTTTGCTTGTAAAAAACTTTACCCATCATGAAGTACTTCCCAGACCAATCCTGTTGAGAATACTATACATGTCATCATCAACAGGAATATCTGTAGAGGCTTGCTTTGTGCCCTATGGTGTGGTCAATCTTCGAGAAGGTTCCATGTGACAGTGAGAAAAAAGTTTATCTCATGGTTTTTGGATGGAAAGTTCTATAGATGTCTGTTAAGTCCATTTGATTTATGGTATCATTTAGGTCCTTTACCTCTTTACCTATGTTTTGTCTAGATGATCTGTCCAGAGGGGATATAGTGCAGTGTTGAGGTTTCCAACTATTAGTGTGTTGTAGTCGATCTCCCCTTTTATATGTAACAGTCTTTCCTTCACATATTTGGGTGCTCCTTTATTTGGCACATAAATATTAATAAGCATTATATCTTCTTGATCGATTGATCTTTTTACTACAACATAGTGCTCTTCTTTGTCTGTTTGAACAGTTTTTGTTTTAAAGTCTATTTTGTCAGAAATTAGTATTGCAACTCAGCTCTTTTTTGGTTCCAATTTGCATGGATAACCTTTTTTCCACCCCTTCACTTTCAGTGTATGTATGTCTTTATCCATGAAGCAGGTTTCCTGTAGGCAACAGATAGAAGGTTTTTGTTTTTTAATCCATTCCGCCAGTCTGTGTCTCTTGATTGGAAAATTTAATATATTAACGTTCAATGTAACTATCGATTTTACTGGACCTTTCCCGACGTTTAAGTTGGCCATTGTCTTAGTTGCCTTTTACTCCTTTGTTCTGGCTGTTACTTCTTTAGTTTTCCTAGAACAGTACTTCCTTCAGGGCTTCTTGGAGAGGTGGCCTGGTGCTGGCAAATTCTTTCAGGTTTTGTTTGTCTGAGAAGATTTTAATCTTTTTTTCCCATATGAAGGATAATCTTACAGGATATAATAATCTTGGTTGAAATTGTTTCTCTCTTAACACTTTCAATATGTCTTCCCATTCTTTTCTTGCTTGCATTGTTTCCGTTGAGAAGTCCGGAGTTAGCTTAATGGGGTGACCTTTCTAAGTCACTTATCGCTTCTCTCTTGCCAGTTTTAGTATCTTACCTTTATCTGTGATCTTTGCCAGTCTGGCTGTGATATGCCTTGGGGAAGATCTTCTTGGGTTGATTCTATTTGGGGTCCTTTGTATTTCTTGGGTCTGGATGTTTGAGTGCCTCCCTAGATTTGGGAAATTTTCTTCCAAGATTTCATGGAATAGGTTTTCCATGCCCTTAGTTTCTTCATCTTCTAGGATACCAATTATTCAGATGTTAGGACATCTAATTGAATCTATTATTTCTCATATGTTATCCTCATGTTTTTTTGTTTACTTGTTTGTTATTTTCTCTATCTTTTTGGTGGTTTTCTCTAGGTCAGAAGTTTTATCTTCTACATCAGAGATTCGATCTTCAGCATTGTCTAATCGACTTTTAATACTTTCTAGAGAGTTTTTGATTTCCTGTATTACATACTTCATCTCTAATATTTCCATCTTATTCTTTCTTAGCATGTCCATTTCTTCCTTCATATCGTGGAAGGACTTTCTGATCTCCTGTAGTCCATTGTCTCTTTTCTGTTCCAGCTCATAGTATTTGTTCACCATGAATGTTCTAAATTCTTTCTCGGACATTTTGGTAACGTTTTCTATTTTTTCAAGAAGTGGAAGGGAGTCACTGTGTTGTTGTTTTTTTAATGTATTTATTTTTTTATTTACATTTTAATACATTCAATCACATTATTTTGCTTATGAGGTGATCATTTCAACATGTGAACATTTCTCCCCAGTCCAGTTGATCAAAATATAACAACACTACCTCCCTGTCTCCCCAGTCCAGTTGATCAAAATATAACAACACTACCTCCCTGTCTCAACAATGCAGTCTCCGTATCCCTCCTCCAAATGTTTTTCCCTGGGCCCCACTCCTCCACATACACCACATCTAGCATTCACACCCATCTCTTGTGTTTGTATGTCCTTTAGCCCATCAGTTTCAGTTACAGAGTGCGGACACTTGGTATATATTAAGTGGGGACATACAGTGTCTCTCCTTCATAGCCTGGCTTGCTTCACTCAGCAGTAAATCTTCTATATTCTTCCACTGTGCTCTTTTGATGGAGACATATTTCCTGCTTTATTCAGACCTGAGGTTCTTCTATTTCTAACCATGGGGAGATGTGTTCCCTTTGGAATATCTTTTCAGAGAATGTTTCCTTGAATAGGAGGAAGTGTGTTTCCTTTCTGCAGTGGACTGAAGACTGCCAAAGTCTCTCTTCTGTTTGTGTTTATCAATGTGATCCAAGGAGGAGTATTCTCTTCAGGTGTACAAAGAAAAGTATCTCCTTTTTCACAGGTGATTCGGTAAAAGGGAGGATCCCAGAGAGTCTTAATATACTAGAATATTCAAAACTGTAATTCTAGACCTATCTAAACTGCCAGGGATGATGTAGATGAAGGAAGTGAAGACTAAATAAGTGGGAAGAAAATAATAAGGAAAATAAAGAAAAGGTCGTGTGCCCCGCACTAGTGGGGTGCATGATTTCGCCAGGGATCTGAAGTTGGAAGTGGGGTGGCTGCAGAGCTGAAGACATTCCTGTCTGGAAAAGAGAAGTGAGAAATTTACAAATGAAAGAGAGGAGAAGTAAAGAAAATCCTACCTTGCTGACAGAGATAGGGGTCTCTGGCTTGAGGGTCCCAGGGCTGGACCTGGGTCAGGGAGCCCTGCCTCAGTATCCCTTATGCCGGGGGTCTGAAGTTGGAAGTGAAGTGGCTGCAGAGATGAGGGCATTTATTGCTGACAGAGATAGGGGTCTCTGGCTTGGGGGTCCCGGGGCTGGAGCTGGGTTGGGGATCCCTGCCTCAGTATCCCTTACACCAGGGATCTGAAGTTGGAAGTGGGGTGGCTGCAGAGCTAAGGGCGTTCCTTGCTGACAGAGATAGGGGTCTCTGGCTTGGGGGTCCTGGGGCTGAATCTGGGTCAGGGAGCCCTGCCTCAGTATCCCTCACACGAAGGGTCTGAAGTCGGAAGTCCAGAAACTTTTCACATAGGGTCCATAAGGTCACTGCCTTTTACATGTTTGACCCTAGCTATATTGAGGATAGTATGTGACTTACTGAAACTGAAGTACATAGTTTTGTGTTAATCACACTGGAAATACTATTTGCTTCCAGTCTCCTATACCACAAATACTCTGAACTTTTCTCTCTTTGACACTCATTTATTATTATATAATACCACTTGATGCCAGAACAGAGAACTAGGAATATAGGAAAAGGTCACGGTAAAAAATGACTCCTTGTTTTCTTTCTATTTTATCCTTAAATCCCTTAGAATTCTACCAGCTACTCAAAAAAGCCCATTTGAACTGACTTAACCTTTAATCCATTTTCTATTCACTGCATCCAATCTGTGATCTCTTTAAAAAAAAAAAAAACTGCTATCTCAGGGTAGAATCACCACCCTGTGATGTGATATCTTAAATATATAGTGCGCTTATATAACTAGATTCCCTTTGAATAAAGACCAACTTAACATGGATAATGTATTTATCAGAACAGAGGTACTATTCAGTCCAGTACTATAGGTTGTTCAGGTATCTTTAATGGTTAACAAATCACTAAACCAGGACATTGAGGGTATGCTGTTTATTATGGGCCTCTGTAGCTCACTTGTGATAGTCTTCAAAATCAGACTTTCACATTTCTTTTTTTTTTTTCATTTTAGTTTTGGAGATGTTTTTGCTATAGAACGCGTGCACTCACCAGACAGACAGAGAGAGACAGAGAGACAGAAAACGAAAAATCACCCCCCGGGGGGATGGCCACGCTGCAATCCCTTCTCCTCCATTCTCCTCTCGGGATCTTGGGCACACACGCACACACACCCGGCTTGAATTTTAAGCCACCGGGTCTGGGACGCGAACCACGGTCGACTACGTGGGAGCCCAGTGACATAGCCATTACTCTAACTGCTGATCCCAGACTTTCACATTTCTAAAAGAGCTCTCTTCAGAGTGACAAGCATGTAGACGAGTGTATTAATCATACAGGAAGTCTGAAGTTCGGATTCTTAAATTTATTTTTCCTTTTTTTAGAGAGGTTTTTGCTATAGAGTGCAAGCACTCACCAGAGAGACAGAGAGAGATAGAGAGACAGAAAGCAAGAAATCACACCCTGGGGGGATGGCTATGCCACAATTATTTCTACTCCAGTCTCCTCTCAGGATTTTAGACACGCACATACACACACCCAGTGTGAGTTTCAAGCCACCGAGTCCAGACTCAAACCTTGAACCTCGGTTGAGTATTGGGAGTCCAGAAATGTAACCATCATCCATCTGCTGGTCTCTTAAATCCAGGTATTTAAAGGAAACCTTCCAGTTCCATCTCCAGCTATCTGGCCAGTAAGGGACACTGAGGCAGGGCCAGTCACTTGCCCTGGTCCCAGCTCCAGCTCTGGCCTCAGCCCAGCTCCTCCAACTTCAGAGACCCCCCTGTCAGAAATGTAGGTTGCTTTTTTTTCCCGCTTCTTCTTTCTTTTCTGAATTTTCTACTTCTCTATACTCCAAAGGACAGCACACAACTCTCCAGCAGAGCTCAGTTCCATCTTCTGCCCTTTGGTGAAATTGCATGTCACGCATTTCATCTCTTTTTTTCTTCCTTCTTATATTGTCATCACCTCCTCATCCTCCACCCACCCAGAGGGCCTATACAGGTCTAGAATCACAGTTTTCAAACATCCTATTATTGTGAGGCTCTCCGAAGTCCTCTCTTCAATTTAACCAACGGTGAAAAGGAGAAAGTGCTCTTCAGACACCTGAATAGAAGACTTCCAGTGGGGACCACAGTGTTAAACACAGCAGAAAACAGACTTCAGCACACATCAGTACACATCAAATGGGAAGAACACTTGTTCTCAGTTGAAGAAACATTCTCCAAAAAGGTATCCAAAAGTGAATACATCTCCCAATGTTTAGAAGTAGAAGAGCCTCAGGTTTGAATAAACCATGGAATATGTCTTCATCAAAAGAACACAATAATTCCTTTCCACTTCTTGAAAGAACAGAAGTTACCAATATGTCAGAGAAAGAAGTTAAACATTTATGGTGACAAAACTTGATGAGTTGGAGCAGAAAAGAGACAACGAACTACAGGAGATCAGGAAGTCCTTCCACGATACAAAAGAAGAAGTGGACAATATAAGAAAGAATCAGATGGAACTATTAGAGATGAAATCTGTAATACAGGAAATCAAAAACTCTCTCGAAAGTATTCAAAGTCAATTAGACCATGCTGAAGATTGAATCTCCAATGTAGAAGACACAACCTCTGACGTAGGAAAAAAAAAAAAAAACACCAAAAAGAGACAATAATAATAATAATAAAACATGAAGGTAACATACAAGAAATATCAGATGCTATAAAAAGTCCAAACACCTGAATAATTGGCATCCCAAAAAAATGAAGAAATCAATAAAGGGGCAGAAAATCTATTCCATGAAAACTGGAAGAAAACTTCCCAAGTCTAGAGAGGCACTCACACATCCAGACCCAAGAAATACAAAGGATCTCAAATAGAATCAACCTAAGAAGCTCTTCCCCAAGGCACATCTTAGACAGATTGACCAAGACCAAAGATAAAAAAAAGATTCTAAAATTGGCAAGAGAGAAACAAGTGACTCACAAAGTTCATCCTATCAGAATAACACCGGACCTTTCAACAGAAACAGTACAAGCAAGGAAAGAATGGGAAGACAGAAACAATTTCAACTAAGATTATTATATCCAGCAATATATCTTTAATATGGAAAAATTATTAAAATCTTCTCAAACAAAACCTGAAAGAATTTGCCAACACACCCCAGCTCTACAAGAAACTCTGAAGAAAGTCCTTTTCCTAGAAAAGTAAAGAATGAATTGTCAAAAACAAAAGAATAAAAGACAGCCAAGACAATGACCAACTAAAACGTAGGGACAAGTCCAGAAATATTGTGAATAACATCCAGTGTCAATGGATTAAATTCTCCAATGAAGAGAAACAGACTAGCTGAATGGATTAAAAAAATAATTAAAAAAAAATTTTTAGACCAGAAACCCTCTATCTGTTGCCTACAAGAAATACATCTCATAGATAAAGACATACATACAATAAAAGTGAAGGACTGGAAGAAGGTTTTACATGCAAATGAGAAACAAAAAAGAGCTGAAGTCATGATATTAATATCTGACAAAACAGGCTTTAAAACAAAAAATGTTCAAAGAGACAAAGAAGGGCACTATAAAGTAGTAAAAGGGTTAATCTATCAAGAAGACATAATGCTTATAAATATCTATGCACCTAACACAGGAGCACCCAAATACATGAATGAAAGACTGTTAGATATAAAAGGAGAGATAGATTGCAACACACTAATTGTTGGAGACCTCAACATCCCACTAACTCCTCTGGACAGATCATCTAAACAAAAAATAGGTAAAGAGATAAATCATCTAAATGATACCATAAATCACATAGACTTAACAGATATCTATAGAACTTTTCATCCAAAAGCCATAAGATACAATTTTTTTCTCACCACCACATGGAACCTTTTTGATGATTGACCATGTGATAGGGCACAAACCAAGCCTCTACAGATTCAAAGGCATAGAAACTATATCCAGAATTTTCTCTGATCATGATAGAATTAAACTTGACTTTAAGGTCAAGAGAAATCCTCAAAAATACACAAATATATGGAAACTAAATAACCTACTCAGGAATGACTTTACAAATACTGAAGAAATAAAGAGTGAAACCAAAAGATTCATGGAATCCAGTCACAATGAGGACACAAATTTTCATAATCTCTGGGCAATGCAAAAGCAGTCATAAAAGGAAAGTTCATAGCAATTAGTGCACATAAGAAGAAGATGGAAAGAAGGAAATGGATCACTAAACATTATGTCTCAGAGAATTGAAAAATAATCCAAAAAGCTCCAGGAGAAAAGAAATAATAGATATCCGAGTGGAAAAATTGAAATAGAAAATAAATTAACTATACAGAAAATAAATGAAAGTAAAAGTTGTTTCTTTGAAAAGATAAACCAAAATAGATACACCACTACCAAGACTTATTACGAAGAGAGAAAGGAATCAGGAAAATCAAATTCACAATGAAACTGGCAATATAACAAAAGACATAATAGAAATACAAAACATCATTAGAGGATACAATGAACAATGATACACAAACAAACAAGAAAATCTGAATAAAATGGAAAAATTGCTGGACACATATAATCTACCAAGAATAAACCAGGAGGATATAGAAAGTCTGAATAGGCCCATAACAAGCCAGGGTATTGAATCAGTAATAAATAAGCTCCCAACAAAGAAAAGCCCTGGTCCTGATGGCTTCACCTCTGAATTCTACAAAACTTTCAGAGAGTTAACCCCAGACTTATTTCTAAAGATGCAAAAGGGTAAACCTCTACCAAATTCATTATGTGAACCTTCCATAACCTTTACCCTTAAAACAGGTAAGGCCAAGACAAGGAAGGAAAACTATACACCAATATCTCTGATGAATATAGATGCAAAAATTTTCAACAAGATACTAGCAAATCATATCCAACAACACATAAAAAAGACTATACATCATGAACAGGTAGGCTTTATACCACGAATGCAAGACTGGTTCAACATACATAAAACCATAAATGTAATACACCATATTAACAGAAATATAGAGAAAAAACATATGATTATATCAATTGAAGCAAAAAAAACCATTTGATATGATACAAAATCCCTTCCTGATCAAGACTCTCAGTGAAATTGGCATAGAAGGGTCATTTCTCAACACAATAAAAGCTATCTATGAAAAACTCAGAGCTAATATCATCCTGAATGGAGAAAAGTTGAAAACTTTTCCACTAAAAACGGGTACAAGACAAGGTTGCCCACTTTCTGCACCCTTTCCAATATAGTACTGGAAGTCCTCGCCAGCACAATCAGAGAAGAGAATAAAATAAAAGGCATTCAAATAAGAAAAGAAGAGGTGAAACTCTATTTGTAGATGACATGATGGTATACATAGAAGACCCAATGGTATCCATGAAAAACTCCTGGAAGTAATACATAAATACAATAAAGTTGCAGGATACAAAATGAAAGTACAGAAATTTATAGCATTTCTATATACGAACAGCAGGCAGATTGAGACTTCATCAAAGAAGTTAAAAGAGCTCCACATAGAAAAGTATGGGATGCTAAATAAAGAAATTTAAAATGACACCAAAAAATGGAAGGATATCCCATGTTCCTGGATTCGGAGAATTAATATAATCAAAATGGCAATTCTACTCAAATTGATCTACATATTTAATGCAATCTCAATCAAAGTGCCAGAGACATTCTCCACAAATCAAGAAAAGACAATCATACAATTTCTCTGGAATCATAAAAGTAATCCTGCACAAGAAGAGTGGAGTGGGTGGCATCTCATTCCCTAACACAAATATATACTACAAAGCTGTAGAAAAGGAAAACCACTTTAGCAAATGTGCATGAAAAACTGGATATCCACCAGCAGAAAGATAAATTTGAACCCCTACCTCTCACCACTGACAAAAATCAACTCACAGTAGATCAAAGATCTAAACCTAAAACCATGAAATATAAAACTGCTTCTCTAAAACACTGGAGAAACTCTGGGAGACATTGGCATAAACAAAGACTTCTTAAATAAGACTCCCAAAGCACTGTCGAGAAACATCTCAAAAGCTGATTCCTACTTCAATGTCTTAGATCTTTGTTATTGGGTAAATAAAAGAGTACAAAAAACAAATAAGTCTCAAAAGAATTACAGCTAAGCTTTCTATTGGTATCTGAATGAAATGAGGGAGAATGCCTTTGAAAACAATCTGAACATCTAAAAGGGAAAACAGATTGCAACACACTAATTGTTGGAGACCTCAACATTGCACTATCCCCTCTGGACAGATCATCTAGACAAAAAATAGGTAACGAGATAAAGGATATAAATGATACCATAAATCATATACATATCTGTTAAGTCAACTATTAAGATGACTTAACAGACATCTATAGAACTTGCCATCCCTAAACTACGAGATACACTTTTTTTCTCATCACCACATGGAACCTTTTCTCAAAGATGGACCACATCAGAAGGCACAAAGCAAGCCTCTACAGATTCAAAGGCAAAGAAACTATACCCAGCATCTTCTCCGACCATGATGTAATTAAACTTGAGTTTAATTTCAAGAGAAATCCTCAAAAATACTCAAATACATAGAAACTAAATAACCTAATCCTGAATGACTCCACCACTACTGAAGAAATAAAGACTGAAATCAAAAGGTTCACAGAAGCCAATGACAATGAGGAAACAAGTTTCCATAATCTTTGGGATACTGCTAAAGCAGTCATAAGAGGGAAGTTCATAGCAATTAGTGCACTTAAGAGGAACGTGGAAAGAAGGCAAATGGATCACCTAACATCATGCCTCACAGAATTGGAAAAGCAACAGCAAAAAGATCCGGGAAACTCCAGGAGAAAGAAAATAATAAAGATACGAGCAGAAATAAATGAAATAGAAAATGCATTTGCTAAGATACAACATCCCTTCATGATCAAGACTCTTAGAAAAATCGGCATAAAAGGGTCATTCTCAACACAATAAAAGCTGTCTATGAAAAACGCATAGCAAACATCATCCTCAATGGAGAAAAGCTGAAAGCTTTTCCACTAAAAATGGGTACAAGACAAGGATGCCCACTTTCTCCACTCTTGTTCAATATAGTACTGGAAATCCTGAACAACACAATCAGAAAAGAGGAAAAAATAAAAGGCATTCAAACAGGAAAAGAAGAGGTGAAACTCTATTTGCAGATGACATTATTGTATACATAGAAGACCCAATGGTTTCCATGAAAATATTTCTGGA
>NW_006160079.1:1608042-1648955 GCF_000334495.1 Tupaia belangeri chinensis | reverse complement strand
GGGAAAGATTTCTTAAATAAGACTCCCAATGCAGTCATTAATCCCCAAAATAGACAAGTGGGATTACATCAGGCTAAGAAGTTTCTGCATTGCAAAAGACACAGTAGTTAGTGTGAACAGACAGCCCCCAGAATGGAAAAATATTTTTGAAAACTATGCATTAGATAAGGGACTGATAACCAGAATTCACAAGAAACTCAAGCAGCTGTTCTGGAAAAACACAATCAATCCTATTAAAAGATGGGAGAATGAGTTGAAAAAACCACTCTCTAAAGATGACATACGAATAGCTAAAAGGCATATGAAAAAATGCTCAACATCCCTCATTATAAAAGAAATGCAGATCAAAACAACAATGAGATATCACCTAACCCCAGTCAGAATGTCTAAGATTAAAAAAACAAAAAATGATAAGTGCAACAACAACAAAAAAAAAACGATAAGTGCTGGTGGAGGTGTGGTTAAAGGGGAACTCTCTTACACTGCTGGTGGGAATGTAAATTGGTACAACCACTGTGAAGAACAATTTGGAGGTTCTTCAGAAATCTACAAATTGAACTACCATATGATCCAGCAATCCCACTCCTTGGTATCTACCCAAAGGACCGAAGAATACTTAATTGAAAAAGTGCTTGCACATTGATGTTTATTGTGGCACTATTCACAAACTGCTAAGTCATGAAAACGACCCAAATGCCCACAAACAGATAAATGGATAGAAAAATTGTGGCACATATACTCAATGGAATACTATTCAGCCATAAAATAAAAACCCTGGCTTTTGACAGGAAATGGAAGAATATGGAAGACTTACTGCTGAGTGAAGGAAGCCAGGCTATGAAGGAGAGGCATTGTATGTCCCCACTTAATATATACTGAGTGTCTGCACTCTATGACTAAAACTAATTGACTAAAGTATATACAAACACAGTATATAGATGTAAATAGCAGATATAGTGTATGTGAAAGAGGAGGGTCTGAGGAAGGACATTTGGGGGAGGGACAGGGAGACAAAGTATTAATGGCACAAAGAGGTGTGGTATTATCTGTTGAAGATATTTTGTAGTTTATCAGCTGTACTAGGGAGTAGTGTTCATGTGTTGAAATATCCACTTTGTAAAATAATTTGTGATTGAATGCATGGAAGAAAATGAAATGAAAAAATTTTAAAAATAATAATAAAGAAAAAGAAAAAAGGAAAGAAAAAAAAAGAAAGAAAGAAAGAAAGAAAGAAAGAAAGAAAGAAAGAAAGAAAGAAAGAAAGAAAAAGAAAAAACAACCTGAACAGTGACTCACAAATTCTTTGCACAGAAGAGAACATTTAATAAAGTGTGGATTTGCCAGTGGACCATCTACCAGACTCCAGAGAAACCACCCATACTGGTGTTTCCTTAGTATCTTTGTAGCAAATCTTTTAAACTAAGAAAATCTCCAAGTCACATTTCCACAAGCAGAATCTTGTGAGGAAACAAAAATAACTTACATAATACATTTTTTGTTATTTATAAAAAACTTGTATATTTATTACATCATTTGGGGAACTTATAACAGCCATTAGTGATGGGAATTATTTTCCACATTTCACAAATAAGAAATGGGAGGCCCAGAAAAATAAAGTGATTAGTCTAAAGCCAAAAATAAGTTAATAGTCGAGTCAGAATTAGAGCCTAAGCCTCCTAATTTTCTTACTTCCAAGGTCTGCCTTCATTCCCGCTTCTCTAGGAAACTAAATAAAATGGGAGCAATCTTCTGAGAAAGCACTGTTGAAAAGGATTGTAGACCCATGTCTTAGCAATAAGAATAATAATGCTATAATAAACAGTGTGGCACATACACTCTATGGAATACTACTCAGCCTTTAAAAAAAAAGCCCTTGGTATTTGATAGAAAGTGAATGAATATGGAAGATTTGCTGCTGAGTGAAGCAAGCCAGCCTATGGAAGAGAGACATTGTATGTCTCCTCTTAATATATACCAATTCTCCACACTTTATGGTGGAAACTGAAAGACTGAAGGATAGAGAACCATGGAAAATGGTTACAGATACTGGAGGCAGTGTGAGAAGAGAGTACGAGAAGGGGGAGTGTGAGAGGAAAGGAATCAAGGGGAAAATAGAGAGGCAAGTCATTTATGAGACACAGAAATGGATGATTATCTGTTGATGATAATGTGTATGATTATCTTCAACTGGACTGGTGTGAAGTGTATGCATGTTAGATAAAATCACTTTACAAACTGTAGTGATGTAGTGCAATTAAATATATAAAGTAGAATTTAAAAAGAACATTTTTAAAAAAGAATTGTGAATGAATGAATAATTCTTGCTATTAAAATAAATGGGTCAAACATAGCAGAGAAATAGGAAGTCATCCTACAAATGAAAGGAAAAGTAGACTTTGCTATCCTTTACAGAGTATCCAACTTATGCTCATGTTCCTAACAAAAATAAGTATTGGTCAATGTTGGTATTTCCCCATTTATGTTTCCAATAGGTTTACGAAAGGGCCCAAGGGTCTCTATTTCTACTTTTTTTTTTTTTTTTGGAAGAGGTTTTTGCTATAGGGCACGTGCGTGCTGCAGAACGACAAAGAGAGACAGAAAGCGAGAAATAAACACCCGGGAGGATGGCCACTCTGCAATCCCTTCTCCTCCATTCCCCTCTTGGGATCTTGGGCACACTCACACACACATCTGGTGTGAGTTTAAGCCACCAAGTCTGGGACTTGAAGCACGATTGACTACAGGGAAGTCCAGCAACATAGCCATTTCACCAACTGCTGGTCCCAGGGTCTCCATTTCTTGTGGTCTCCCAGGTGACTCTGGTGTTGTTGGTCTAGAGAGCATATGAAAAGATTATTTTAGGGAACCAGCAGTTAGCGTAATGGCTATGTCGCTGGACTCCCACGTAGTCGACCGCGGTTCGCGTCCTGGACCCGGTGGCTTAAAACTCACGCTGGACTCATGTGCATGCGTGCCCAAGATCCCCAGAGGAGGATGGAGGAGAAGGGATTGCGGCATAACCATCCTCCCTGGGGGGTGATTTCTCGCTTTCTGTCTCTATGACTCTCTCTATCTGTCTGGCGAGCGCACGAGCCCTGTAGCGAAAAATTCTCAAAAAAAAAAAAAAAAAGAAAGAAAAGATTATTTTATAAACTATTGAGACTGAAACTAATTCACTAAAGAATATAGAAACACAGTATATAGATATAAATACCAGATATAGTATATGTGCAAGAGGAGGGTCTGCTGAAGGACATTTAGAAGAAAAATAGGGAAGCAAAGTATTAATGTCACAAAGAAATGTAGTATTATCTGTTAAAGATATTTTGTAGTTTTATCAACTGTATTAGGGAGAAATGTTCACCTGTTGAAATATCCATTTTGTAAGACAAATAATAATGTGATCAAATATATAAAAGAAAATGAAATGGAAAATAAATTAATTAATAAAAAATAAAAATAATAATAAAAAATAAACTATTGAGAGATTTCAGGAGAAAATGATTAATAGACATAAGAATGAATGTAAACAAGTGGAATAGATTATGGAATGGTGCACTGCAGCAGAGTAAAAAGTGTAACAATTCAATATATCTATATCTTTGATTATTACACATTATTATGCATGCTTTGAAAAACTGTATTTAGGGGCCAACAAGTGGCATAGTGGTTAAGGCACTGGACTCCCACGTGGCTGACTGCGGTTCAAGTCCTAGACCTAAGGGCTTGAAACTCATGCCAGTTGTGTGTGCATACATGCCCAAAATCCTGAGAGGAGAATGGAGGAGAAAGGACTGTGGCATGGTCATCCCTGCTGTGGGGTGATTTCTCACTTTCTCTGTGTCTCCAGCAAGCACACACACCTACAGCAAAAATCTCTCTTAAAAAAAAAAGTATTATACCCCACAAAAATGTGCAGTTATACATAAACCAGAAATTGGAATTTAAAAATAAAATTATAGACATCACAAAAAATGAAATACTTAGGTACACACATAACAAGATATGTAAAATATTTCTATGAGGAAGTTACAAAATCCTGATGAAAACTCAAAATTGACCTATAAATGGAGCGATAATCCATGTTCATAAATAGGAGGTTATAATATTTTTAAGATGTCAATTCTTCTCAAATTAATCTGTAGATTCAAGTCAATACCAATCACAATACCAAAATGTGATTTTAGGGACATTGACAAACTTATTTTTTAAATTTTATTAAAATTTACTGACAAGGTATAGCAATCAAAATTATGTCCTACTGGTGGAAAAGAAAAGACAAATATATCAATGGAACAGAGAGAGTTCAGATATAGACCCACAAAAATATAGTCAACTAATCTTTTATAAAGGAGAAAAGGTAATTCAGTAGAAAAAAATAATCTTTAACAAATGGTGTTAAAGCAACTGAACATGCACATCTTTAAAAAGAGAATGTAGACACATGCTTTAAACTCTACACAAAACTTAACTATAAACGGATTATAGATCTAATGTAAAACACAAAAGTAAAACTGCTAGAAGATGTCATAGGAGAAAATCTAGGTGACCATTATTTTGGTGATTAATTTTTAAATACAACATTGAAAGCATATCAATGAAAGAAAAAAAATGGTAAGTTGGACTTCATTAAATATAAGTGAAAAAGCAAGGGCTGAGTAAAAAATATTTTCAAAACACATATCCAGTAAATGACTGGAATCCAAATCTTAAAACTCAAGGATGATAATATAATCTGGGGGCCAGTAGGTGGCATGATAGTGAAGGCACTGGACTCGCACATGTCTGATTACAGTTTGAGTCCCAGACCTGGAGGCTTGCTTTCTCACTTTCTCTCTCTCTGGTCAAATGAAAATATAATAATAATAAATAGAGAGGGAAATTCATAGCAATTAGTGCACATAAGAAAAGGATGGAAAGATGGCAAGTAGATAACTTATCATCATGCCTCAGAGAACTGGAAAAACAACAACAAACGAACCCCCAAAATGCCAGGCGAAAAGAAATAATAAAGGTTCGAGCAGAAATAAATGAAATAGAAAATAAACGAACCATACAGAAAATAAATGAAAGCAAAAGCTGGTTCTTTGAAAAGATCAACAAGATCGATACTCCATTGGCTAGACTGATCAAGAAGAAGAAAGAAAGAAACCAGATTAATCAAATATGTGATGAAACAGGCAATATTACCACGGACATAGCAGAAATACATAATATCATTAGAGGATACTATGAGCGACTTTACGCCAACAAACAAGATAACCTGGAGGAGATGGACAAATTCCTGGATGCATATAATCTACCAAGATTGGATCAGGAAGACATAGAGAACCTGAATAGACCTATAATAAGCCAGGAGATTGAATCAGTAATTAATAACCTCCCAACAAAGAAAAGCCCAGGCCCAGATGGCTTCACTTGTGAATTCTACAAAACTTTTAAGGAAGAGTTAACCCCTATCCTACTAAAATTATTTCTAAAGATTCAAAAGGAAGGAAACCTTCCAAATTCATTTTATGAAGCCTCCATCATCCTCATCCCCAAAACAGATAAGGATATGACAAAAAAGGAAAACTACAGACCAATATCATTGATGAATATAGATGCGAAAATTCTCAACAAGATACTCGCAAATCGTATCCAACAACATATAACAAAGATCATTCATCACGACCAGGTAGGCTTTATACCAGGGATGCAAGGGTGGTTCAATATACGCAAGACCATAAATGTAATACACCACATTAACAGAAAGAAAGATAAAAACCATATGATCATCTCAATTGATGCGGAGAAAGCGTTTGATAAAATACAACATCCTTTTATGATTAAGACTCTCAGTAAGATTGGTATAGAAGGGTCATTTCTGAACACAATAAAAGCAATCTATGAAAAACCTACAGCTAATATTATACTGAATGGGGAAAAGCTGAAAGCTTTTCCTCTGAAAACAGGTACTAGGCAAGGCTGCCCACTTTCTCCACTGCTCTTTAATATAGTACTGGAAGTCTTAGCTATTGCAATCAGAGAAGAGAACAGTATTAAAGGCATTCGAATAGGCAAAGAAGAGTTGAAAATATCTTTATTTGCAGATGACATGATGGTATACTTAGAAGACCCAAAGGTATCCATGAAAAAACTGCTTGAAGTAATAAGTGAATACAGTAAGGTGGCAGGATACAAAATCAATATCCAAAAATCTATAGCATTTCTATTTATGAACAACAAGTTGAATGAAGCAGAGCTGAAGAAAGGAATCCCTTTCACCGTAGCCACAAGATGTATAAGATATCTAGGGATAAACCTAACTAAGAAAGTCAAAGACCTTTATAAAGAAAACTACGAGAATCTTAAAAAAGACATTGAAAGTGACATAAAAAAGTGGAAGGACATCCCATGCTCCTGGATTGGTAGAATTAACATAATCAAAATGGCAATTCTACCCAAATTAATCTACATGTTTAATGCAATTCCAATCAAAATACCAGAGATATTCTTCAGAGATCTAGAAAAGACAATTATAGAATTTGTCTGGAACCATAAAAGACCTCGTATTGCAAAAGCAATCCTGCGTAAGAAGAATGGAGTAGGAGGCATATCACTCCCTGATCCCAAGATATACTATAAAGCTGTGGTCATCAAAACAGCATGGTATTGGCATAAAAACAGACATGTGGACCAATGGAAGAGAATAGAGACCCCAGAAATAACTCCCAAAGCTTATAGCCAACTGATCTTTGACAAAGGATATCAGTCAATCCATTGGGAAAAGGAAAACCTCTTTAGTAAATGGTGCTGGAAAAACTGGGTATCCACCTGCAGAAAGATGAAACTGAACCCCCATCTTTCACCATTAACAACAGTCAACTCAAAATGGATCAAAGATCTGAACCTAAGACCTCAGACAATAAAACTACTTGTGGAAAATGCTGGGGAAACTCTGGGAGACATTGGAGTAGGCAAAGACTTCTTAAATAAGACTCCCAAAGCACAGGCAATAATCCCTAAAATAGACAAGTGGGACTATATTAGACTAAGAAGTTTCTGCACAGCAAAGGACACAGTAACAAGTGTGAACCGACAACCCTCAGAATGGGAAAATATTTTTGTTAAATATGCCTCAGACAAGGGACTGATAACGAGAATACATAGGGAACTCAAGTGCCTTATGCGAAAAAAAATGATTAACCCGATTAAAAGATGGGAAAGTGAGCTGAACAAAAGTCTCTCTAAGGAAGACATACGAACAGCCAAAAAGCATATGAGGAAATGCTCGACATCCCTCATCATAAGGGAAATGCAGATAAAAACCACAATGAGATACCACCTAACCCCTGTCAGAATGGCAAAGATTAAGAATATAAAAAGTGATAAGTGTTGGCGGGGATGTGGTGAAAAGGGAACCCTCCTACACTGTTGGTGGGAATGTAAACTAGTTCAACCACTGTGGAGAACAATATGGAGGTTCCTCAAAGATCTACAAATAGAACTACCATGTATGTATCCACTCAATATATATCGACTATCCGCACTCTATGACAGAGAGCAAAAAATTGGAGGACATAACAGCAGTGAAGGTACTTAATGAGAATAGGACAGTGTGGAATGGGGGAAGTGAAGAGAAGAGGATAGAGAAAGATAGCAAGTGAGCAATAGAGAGACAGGACGTTAGGCTTATTAACTGTTGATGATGACATGTATAGTATTCTCAACTGGATTGGTCTGAGAAGTATTTCATGATGGGCAAAGTATTTTTACAAGAAAAATGAGAAATAGTGATGGACTGTTTTTAAAAAATAATAATAATAATAATAATAATGATTGGGGAAAACATAGAAAAGATATAGAATGTTGAAGCAGGGAGATTAATGTCTTTGTACTGACTGACTTGCATGGCATTCCCTTTTGAAAAAGCAATGTAATACACTGTAAAGTTATATGTAATCCAATGTAATATAAAGAAGATTATGATGATAATAAAAAATAAAAAATAAAAAACATACCAGCCACGTGCATGCATATACCTAAAAATTCCAAGAGGAGAATGAAAGAGAGGGTATTATGGTGTGGCTATTCCCCCTGGGGGATGATTTCTCACTTTCCCTCTCTGTCTGGTAAGCACACACACCCTATAGCAACTCCACCCAAGAAAATTAATAAATAAACATAAATAAGCTGATTTTAAAGTAGAGAAGGGCCCAGCAGTGGTAATGTAACACTCTATAATGCTAGACTCACATGAGAAAGTTGTGGGTTTACATCTCAAGGTCTCTATGTACACATTAGACATGCATGCTTGAGCCTATGATCTAGGCTGGCTGAAGCTGGGGATGGATCGTGGCATGAAGACTCTATAAGGGATGCCTGCCTCTCTTTCTCTTTCTCTCACTTTCGGTGGAAAAAATAAACTTAAAAATAAATAAGAATAAGGAAGAGACCTGCACAGACACCTCACCAGAGCAGATATGCAGATGACAACTGAGAAGATAAAAAGAGGGGCCAGGAGGTGGCATAGGGGTTAAGGAGCTTGACTCCCACATGGCTGATCACAATTCAAGTTTCACACTCAGTGGCTTGAAACTAACACCAGGCACATGTATATGTGTGCCCAAAATCCCAAGATGAGAATGGAGGAGAAGGAATTGTGGCGTGGCCATATCCCCTGGGGGGTGATTTCTCACTTTTCTGTCTCTCTGGTGAGTGCATGTGCCTGATAGCAAAAATTACTCAAGTAAAAAGAAAAAGAATACAAAAAGATGCTCAACATCATATGTTATTAGGTAACTGCAAATCAAAACAATAATATACCACTACAGACCTTTCAGAATGGCCAAACTTCAGAACACTGATGATACCCAAATTCTGGTGAAGATAGGGAGCAACAGAAACTGTCATTTATTGATAGTGGGAATTAAAACTTGTATGGCTACTTTGGAAGACAGCTTGGTATGTCTTTAAAAATTAAAAATATTCTTACTATATGATTCAGCAAAAGTATACCTTAGTATTTATATGAATGAATTTTTATACTTAACATCCACACAACAATCTACACATGAACTATAATAACAGCTCTGTTAATAATTTCCAAAACTCAGAAGTAACCAAGATGCCTTTCAATAGGTAAATGGATTAGTCAGTATATCTTATAATGAAATATCATTTAAAGGTAAGAAAGAATAAGCTTTAATGTTTAAAGTAATGAGATATAAAGCCATAAAAAGATATGGAGGAGCCTTAAATAACTTCTTCTAAGTCAAAAAAGGCAATCTGATATAGTTACACACTTTATGATTCCAACTATATGCCATTCTGGGAAAAGCAAACCACAGTTACAAAAAAAAGATAAATGTTTGTCAGGGTTACAGGAAAAGAAAAAGGGAGGAATAAATAGGTTGAATAGGGGATATGTAGGACCATCAAACTATTCTGTATGATACAGTTTTAGTAGATACATGTCATTATACATTTGTCAAACACATAGAATGTGTAACACAAAGGTGAACTGTAATGTAAATGATGCACTTTAGTTAATAATACTGTATAAATAATGGCTCAATTGTGACAAACGTACCATACTTGCAAGATATTAACAACGGGAAAGATGGCTAACTAGAGGTACTCAGCACTCATCTCTTACACAAAGAAGGAACAAACAGATGCGGTTCTAGTAGAGTATCTGAAAGAGTGCTGGAATTCAGCGAGAAAATTATTGAAGCACTCTAAAGCATGACAGCTCAGGATGACAGCAAATAGGGGAAGAAAAGGACCTGTCTGGGATCAGCCTAGAGTTGGGAGAGACTTCTCATTGCTGGGAAATAATAAGTGAGAGATCTTTAGCAGTTTTTCTTATCACCATGGACAGACAGTAGTTCTAATTGTGGGAGAGCTTTACAGGTTCCATAGGACCTGAGCCCAGTGTAAGCAGTTTCCTGAAATCCATGAGGCTGCATGACACTCGGAAAGAAACACAGGCAGGGTCAACCTTATCTGCTAATCTCTGAACTGCTACATCATGGTGCCATTTTAAGAGCAGAGCCACTGTGGAATTGAAGCCTATCCTGAGGGTCAATAACCTCTGTATCTCCATATTCCTGAGGCCCCACTGACATTCTATCAAGCCCATAAAACCAGCTGCAGCATTGCTATCTCACCTGGAATCAATGATACAGCTGTGACAGGAGCATCCATGCTCATAAAGCACTTACACCCAAAGACACAGACCGTCCAGTGCAGCACAAAGGCCACCTCCAGGACTGTGTGGAGCCCTGCCACAGCAGTACTACCAGGACTTATATGCACTTGCCAAGGACTGTGGGCCAACTCTACTGGCCTGCCACAGTGTGTGAAGGAACCTCTGCTGGGACCTTGGGGACTCACATGCACACACTGGGGAATGGTAGTTAGCTTCCCCATATTAACACCATCATCCACCTCAGCCCTGTCCCTGCCAGGCTACATAGCTTTGCACATGTGCTCATGAGAAAGTGCACAACCCCTAGGGATACAAGGCCTTGTACATGCTCACCAGAGACTGTGGATCGATCATGGTGGACAACTTATGCCTCCAGCAGAACTTCAGGGTCCATGAATATTCCACAAAGATGCAAGTTGGATGCCCAAGTCCCTGTTGACATGTACTACCATGCTCCCAACTCCAACAGGGCCTCAAGGACTATCACTTGATTGCCAAGAACTACAGGATGGCTCCTATACACTTGTGACCACTTGGCCCAGTAACTTAGAATAATCACTATAGAAAATAGTATGGAGGTTCCTCAAAAACTAAAATACAGCAACAAGATGATCCAAGAATTTCACTAATGGATATATATATAGAAAGGAAATGAATTCAGTGTGTGGAAGAGATACCTTCATTCTCTTGTTTATTGCAGCACTATCCACAATACTCAAAGTATGAAATCAACCTAAATGTCTGCCAACAAATAAATAAAGAAAATGTGGTATGTTATACAAGGAGACTTCAAATAGTTTATAGAAAAATTGAATTAAACTATGAGTTTATTTTTATACAAAACATTTAAATTCATGCATAGTTTTATCATAATATGAATTCCCATGAACTTTTCAAAACCCCCATAAAATAAAATAATATACCACCATAAAAATAATGAAATCTTACCATTTGCAGCAAAATAGATTAGTCTGGAATACATTATGTCTAGTGAAAGGAGTCAGGCAAAGAAAGTTGTGTGTGTGTGTGTGTGTGTGTGTGTGTGTATATATATATATATATTCTCACCCACATGTAGAAGCTACAAAAGTTGATTTCATGGGAAGAGAAAGAATAGTAGTTACTAGAGGCTGGGAAGGATAGTAGGGAGGAAGGAACAGGTTTGGATTGGCTGACAGACACAGATTATAGCTAGACAGGAGGAATAAATCCTATCATTTAGTAACACTGTAGGATGACTATATGAAATAACACTGTATTGTATCCTTCAAAATAGCTAGAAGATGGGCCAGAAAGTGGCACAGTAGTTAAGATACTGGACTCCAACATGGTTAACCATGGTTCAAGTCCTGGAAAATCACAGGAGGCACATGTGCATGCATGCCTAAAATCCCAGGAGGAGAAAGAAAGAGAAGGTACTATAGCTTGGCCATCGCCTCTGAGGCTTGATTCTTTTTTTTTTTTTTTTTTGGAAAGGTTTTTTTCCTACAGGGGGGGGGGGAAGACATAGAGACAGAAAGCAAGAAATCACCCTCACGCCGCAATCCCTTCTCCTCCATTCTCCTTTCTGGATCTTGGGCATGCACGCACATGTGCCTGGTGTGAGTTTTAAGCCACCGGGTCCAGGACACGAACTGCGGTCGACTACGTGGGAGTCCAGCAACATAGCCATTATGCTAACTGCTGGTTCCCTCTGGGGCTTGATTTTTCACTTTCCTTCTCACTGTCTCTCTGTCTCCTGCAAGCACATATGCCCTATGGCAAAATCTTTTTATAAAAGTAGCAAGGAGAGAGGAGGTCTTTGAATGTTCCTAACACAAAGAAATGTTTCAGATTATTGATATGCTAATTACCTTGATCAGTACACATTGTATACATGCATTTTAAAAACTCACATCATATCCCATAAATATGTCAATTCCAAATAATAATAATGATAAATAATAAGGGAAGTGCATAATGTGGGGGAATGGGGTATTAACAAGAGCTCTCTCATCTTCCACTCAATTTTTCTGTAAAATTAATACTGAACCAAAAGTTATAGTCTACTAGTTTTTAAAAATTAGACTTAAATGTCATAAAACGAATGTTTGTTAAATATAAGTAAAGCCTATATTACTATTTCTGGTATCAGAGACATGGATTAATAAGTGGATAATTTGGTTAAGAATGCTAAAGACCACAATTTTTGTCAACATGTCTAATAGCTCAGTTTAATGTCCTTTGAAATCCTTTCACATTGAAATGAAGAGATGAGATTTCCACATTCATTTCTCTACCAAATGCCAAAATCTCTGGGTAGCAGCTTGAGATAGAATAACCAGATCTATTTTCACAGCACCAGCAAACCATGAGACAGAAAATGAAACAGTAGATGAATCCAACCAATGAAGACAAGAAAAATCCTCAATGTCAGCTGTGATCTCAGCTCCAGGCCCAGCGTTAATGACCTACCATCATCATCCTCTCGTTTTCTACTTCATTGAGCAATTCGGCAAATTCCTTGAAGGATTCAGCTGGAAGAAGAGAATAAAAATTAAAGCAAATTAATCATGGTGCTTAACAGATAGGTAGACAGAGACCCATACAACGGAAGAAGAGACCAGTGCCCTAAGTGCACATGGCCACTAGAAGAAGGCATAAAATCTAAGGCTGGTAGGAGAATGCATTCAGCAACTTTCTGGTGTTTCTTTTCTCTCTTGTTTTTGCTAATCCCCCTACTCAAGAGTGCTTTCATAGTTAACATTTTATTTAATACTCACAGTCACTCTTAGAGTAGCTAGAACTTCTATTGTTTCATAGACAAGCAAACAGAGGCATGGCAATGAGTTTACTGTGTAAAGCATGGCAGCTCCAGAAACCCAAAATTTGCTTGGGTCCCTATTTCACTACTCACCATCCTAGACAAACTTCTCTCAATTTAGCATTTCTGTGCCTTAATTTCCTCACCTGTAAAATGAAAATAATTGTTCTTTTAAAGTAGTTTTGGAGCTAGTATGTAATAATGAGCTGCCAACAGGTTTTGTAGAATGTTAACTATCATTTTTTCTTGATCTTAGAAGCACTATGATAGAGAAAAAAAGCACATTAGACCTGCTAGCTGTGTGAGTTTAGGCAAGTTATTCAAACTCTCTAAGACCCATTTTTCTCACTAGAAACAATTCCTTTTTTTAAATTAATTTATTTTATATTGATTCACTGAACATCATCACAGCATACAAAATGCAATTTCCCATCCAGAATACACTGTATAGTGGCTTATTCAAACACATTATCATCAATATATAATTTTCCATTTCTTAAATATATATATATACACACATATCTATTTCCTTCCCTATTTCTCACCCTCTGCTCTTTCTCAACCTCCTCCCACACTGTCTCCGGTTTCTACAGTTGCTTTCTATTCCTTTTTTCCCCCTCACATTTTATTGATTCATAAAATATCTTAATCTAACTATTTTCAATAACAAGTTCAGCTGGTATACATACTCACTGAGTTTCTTGCCTAAAGTAAGACTTGTATTCACAGACATGTATATATAAAAAATAATTGCTATTCATAGGTTTGATGATTCTCAACTATGGCTACATATAAGAATCACAAGAGGAGCTTTAAAAATATATCAGTGATAAAACCCTCCCCAGATCAAGTAAATCCAGATTCATATGTGAAAGAAAAACAACTATTTTTCTATATTCACACACTTCTGACACCAAATATTTGTGGTTTTCCCTCACATTAAGCAATCCACCAACTGTCCAGAAATCAAATGGGTATTCTACAATTACAACACTAACTACTTGGAGTTAGGGCAGACCCACAAATAAAGACTCAATTCCACAAGACTGCTCCCCCAACCCGGGTTCAGACACTAGTCACTAATGATCTGTACTTCTGACCAACTGGCTATAAGTTGAGAGTTTACACAACCCTTTCCTTGGGTTCAATAATTTCCTAAAATTACTCAAAGAACTCAGAAATTTGCTTACTATCACCAATTTACAATAAAGGACGTAAATCAGGTATTGCCAAATGGAAGAGATGTATATAGCAAGGTGTATAGGAAGGGGTGCAGAGTTCCAATTCCTCTCTAGGTATGTCACCTCTCAGCACCTCCACATGTTCAACATTCTGAAAACTCTGCAAAGCTCATTGTTTAGAGTTTTCATGGAGTATTCATTTTGCAGGTATGATTGATAAAATTATTGAACACTGATCATTAGGTCATTTTTAAATCCCTCGTACTTTCTTGGATGTGGAATAATCTGCCTAAAAATTCCAAATCTCATTCTTTACCCTCTTTCCCCAACACAGGGGCATTGCTGGGAGACAACTACATCTGAGGTGCTCTGACCATTTCAGGGACCAGCGTGAGGGCTGAGCAGTCCTGAGCTGCAGCCTACCTCTTCCAACCTCACCTCCCTGGCCTGGAGCTAGAAAGGACAGGGGCATTGCTGGGAGACATCTTAATCTGAGGTGCTCTGACTATTTCAGGGACCACTGTGAGGGCTGAGCAGCCCCAAGCTGCAGCCCCCCTCTCCCAACCTCACCTGCCTGGCCCATAGCTAGAAAAGACAGGGGCACTACAGGGAGACATCTATATCTGAGGTGCTATAACCATTTTGTGTGTTGCACTTGTGCAGTGTGCACTTTTTTATATTTTGGTTTCTGTCGTTTGCCTTTTTGTTTCTTTTTTTCCTTGCTCTTTCTTTATTTTGTTTTCTTTTATTTTCTCCACTTTGTATTCTATTTTTCTTTTACCCTACTTTCCAATTTTGCTGCTCAGGTTTCCACCCAATGAGTGTATAGACAGTTCTAGGTGCATAATAGACAAACATCTGAATTTTGCTAGGCTCAGAGAAATCTTCACCCTCCCCCAGATACTCCTCTTTATAAATTTGAACTCAGAAACCCTCCTTCAGACACCACATTGCAAAACACAGCAGAAGAGAGAAATTGGCACGGAAGTGTCTCACACTAAAAGAAAACAAGCTAACAGTTGCAGAAACACCAACAAATTAGCCAAAAGTGAATATATCACCAAATGACTAAAAATCAGAGAAGAGATTCAACTATGAGAAAACCAAGTAATACATCTCTTAGAAGAGAACACAGTAACTTGCCTCCAAGTATAGAAAACACAGAAGAAATTACTAAAATGACAGAAAAGGAATTCAGAATATTTATGGCAACAAAACTGTATGACATGGAAGAGAAAATAGACATTGAGCTCTAAGAGATGAGGAAGTCCTTCCATGACTTGAAGAAGGAGATAGACAATATAAAGAAGAATCAAACAGAACTTCTAGAGTTAAAAACTGTAATGCAATGCACTGTACCATGCTGGGAAAAGCCATGTTGTACACTGTAAAGAGGTATAGTAATTTAATGTAAATTTAAAAATTTGAAAAAAAATTGTAATGCAGAAGATCAACAACTCCCCTGAAAGTATTAAAAGCAGATTAGATCATGCAGAAGATCGATTCTCAGATGTGGAATACAAAACTTCTGACCTAGAAAAAAATCACCAAAAAGAATGGAAAAAATAACCACCAAAATGAGAATAATATATGGGAAATACCAGATACCATTAAATGCCCAAACATCCAAATAGTTGGTATCCCAGAAGGTGAAGTATCTAATAAGGGCATTGATAATCTATTCCATGAAATAATGCAAGATAATCTTCCAAACCTAGAGAAGCATTAAAACATCCAGATTCAAGAAATACAAAGGACCCCAAATAGATTCAACAATTCAACTGAAGAAGAGCTTCTCCAAGACACATCATAGCTAGATTGGCCAAAATCACAGGTAAAGAAAAGATTCTAAAAATGGCAAGAAAGAAACACCAAGTTACTTACAAAGTTTACACCATTAGGCTAACATCAGACCTCTCAGTGGAAACAATGCAATCAAGGAAAGAATGGGAAGATATATTCAAAGTGTTAAGAAAAAAAAAATAAATTTCAAACAAGATTACTATATCTGGCAAGATTATCCTTCAAATAGGAAGGAAAGATAAAAATATTCTCAGATAACCAAAACCTGAAAGAATTTACCAACACCAGACCAGTCCTTCAAGAAATATTGAAGGGTGCAACTGAAAATTTTATGTTCCAACTTCACCCTCCATACTCCAAATTCTAGGCAGGACAGACCTATCTCAGGCCCTCTCAGTAGCCTACATTTCAGCTGTGAGCTGCCCCTTTGGTGTGGTGCATAAGTGCACCACATGGCTTTAATTTTTTGCCCTTTTTTTGGAGGTGGATTTTTGCTATAGGGCATGTGCGCTTACCAGAAAGAGAGACAGAAAGCGAGAAATCACCCCCACCCGGGGGATGGCTAAGCCACAATCCTTTTTCCTCCATTTTCCTCTAGGGATCTTGGGCATGTAGGCACACATGCCCAGCATGAGTTTAAGCCACCGAATCCAGGACTTGAACCACAGTCGACTACATGGGGGTCCAGTGAAATAGCCATTATGCCAACTGCTGGTCCAATAATTTTTTGCTTTAAAATGTTTTTTTATTATTTTCTTTTTTTATTGCTTATGCTTTTTTTTTTTCTTTTTTCCCTTTTGTTTTCTTTTCCTTTTAACTTTCTCACTTTGGTGTTCAGTCCTGACACTAAATGACTAGACAGGACTAGGTACACAGTAGCAAACCTCTGAATACTTTCAGCATCAGAGAAATCCTCGATTGCCACTGAACTTTGCATAAAGGGGAAAACTCCTCTTCATAAATCTGAACTTCTTTCTGTGGATACCACATTGCTAAACATAGTAGAGGGGAGAAATTGGCACAAAAGCACTTCATAGTAAACAGAAGCACATGAGCTTACAGTTGAAGAAATTTTCTCCAGCAAATTAGCCAAAAGTGAAAACACCACCTAGTGACTAAAATTCAGAGAAGACTGCATAGGAGCAGCAGAGAGAAGGACAGACCTAAAGAGAGAGCTCAGCTCATCTCCTACCACATGCCTCTGAACTCTTGGTGGAAACGCTGCAGCACAGCACAATTGCACCTGTTCTCTAGAAACGATGAGGCATTTGCAATATACATTTCCAATGACAAAAGCACAGGTTGTTTGATGAACATCACTAAGACAGAACTGCAAAGATATTGAGGATACCTCCTCCTTCATGTCTCTGATTTAATTCCAAGAAATTAGGACGAAATGCATAATCCATCAGATGATCAGAAACTACCTTGGAGGCATAAGAAATATGAAAAACCAAGAAAATATCTCTCTCCCAAGGGAAACAATAATGTCTCTTCATCCACAGATGGTACAATGGAACTTGTGTAAATGTCAGATAATCAATTCAGAATATCTACAGTGACAAATCTAACAGAGGTGCAAGAGAAGAGAGACAATGAACTCCAGAAGATGCAGGAAAAAAGAGTCAGTGAGTTCCAGGAGGTGAGGAAGTTCTTGCATGATTTGAAAGAAGTACACAGCATAAAAAAGAATCAAACGTAACTGTTAGAGATGAAGGCTGTAATACAGGAAATCAAATGGGGGTCCAGTGAAATAGCCATTATGCCAACTGCTGGTCCAATAATTTTTTGCTTTAAAATGTTTTTTTATTATTTTCTTTTTTTATTGCTTATGCTTTTTTTTTTTCTTTTTTCCCTTTTGTTTTCTTTTCCTTTTAACTTTCTCACTTTGGTGTTCAGTCCTGACACTAAATGACTAGACAGGACTAGGTACACAGTAGCAAACCTCTGAATACTTTCAGCATCAGAGAAATCCTCGATTGCCACTGAACTTTGCATAAAGGGGAAAACTCCTCTTCATAAATCTGAACTTCTTTCTGTGGATACCACATTGCTAAACATAGTAGAGGGGAGAAATTGGCACAAAAGCACTTCATAGTAAACAGAAGCACATGAGCTTACAGTTGAAGAAATTTTCTCCAGCAAATTAGCCAAAAGTGAAAACACCACCTAGTGACTAAAATTCAGAGAAGACTGCATAGGAGCAGCAGAGAGAAGGACAGACCTAAAGAGAGAGCTCAGCTCATCTCCTACCACATGCCTCTGAACTCTTGGTGGAAACGCTGCAGCACAGCACAATTGCACCTGTTCTCTAGAAACGATGAGGCATTTGCAATATACATTTCCAATGACAAAAGCACAGGTTGTTTGATGAACATCACTAAGACAGAACTGCAAAGATATTGAGGATACCTCCTCCTTCATGTCTCTGATTTAATTCCAAGAAATTAGGACGAAATGCATAATCCATCAGATGATCAGAAACTACCTTGGAGGCATAAGAAATATGAAAAACCAAGAAAATATCTCTCTCCCAAGGGAAACAATAATGTCTCTTCATCCACAGATGGTACAATGGAACTTGTGTAAATGTCAGATAATCAATTCAGAATATCTACAGTGACAAATCTAACAGAGGTGCAAGAGAAGAGAGACAATGAACTCCAGAAGATGCAGGAAAAAAGAGTCAGTGAGTTCCAGGAGGTGAGGAAGTTCTTGCATGATTTGAAAGAAGTACACAGCATAAAAAAGAATCAAACGTAACTGTTAGAGATGAAGGCTGTAATACAGGAAATCAAAACCTCCTTTGAAAGTATTAGAAGCATATTAGATCATGCAAAAGATCAAATCTCAGGTGTAGAAGACAAAACCTCTAACCTAGAAAAATTCACCAAAAAGATTGAAATAATTCTCCAAAATGAGAATAATATATCAGAAATACTAGATACCATTAAATGCCCAAACATCAGGATAAGTGGTATCCCAGAAGGTAAAGACACTAATAAGGGCATTGAAAGGGCATTGATAATCTATTCCATGAAATTCTGGAAGAAAACATTCCAAACCTAGAGAGGCATTCAAATATCCAGACCCCAAAAATACAAAGGACCCCAAATAGAATCAACCCAAGATCTTCTCCAAGGCACATCATAGCCAGATTGACCAAAACCACAGACAAAGACGACATACTAAAATTGGCAAGAGAGAAACATCAAGTTACTTACAAATGATATCCCATAAAGCTAACAGCAGACCCTCATTAGATACAATATAAGCAAGGAAAGAATGGAAAAATCTATAAAAGTGTTTAATGAAAAACAATTTCAACCAAGAATACTATATCTGGCAAGATTATCTTTCATATGGGAAGAAAAGAAGAACATTCTCAGATAAACAAAACCTGAAAGAATTTACCAACACCAGACCAGCTCTTCAAGAAGTTCTGAAGGGAGTCTTATACCAGGAAAATTAAAGACAGACAGACAGAAATTAGAGTACAAAAAACAACCAAATATATGGCCAATTTAATGATAGGGACCAGGACGGAAAGATCAATAATAACGTTGAATGTTAATTTCCAGAATTTAAATGGAGAGATCTGACCACAGTAACACTGCAAACTCAACAAAAGAGATTAATTACATGAGACTGAACTGGTGAAATAGAATTTTATGACTTTTGACTAAAATATTACTTTCTTCTAGGCTTTGTTTTCCAGATTTAAGGATTTTTGTCTTCTTTTGAGCTGTTGACAGCTTCAGCAATTTGTTTTTGTTTTGTGTGTGTGTGTGTGTGTGTGTGTGTGTGTGTGTGTGTGTTAAATTGAAACAAAATTTTCTCCCTTCCTGACTCCTCTGGAATTGGAAAATATTTGGGAGTATTCTTATTTTATGACAGAATGGTTATTTGCATAAGTTCAATAATATCTGTTGCCTTGCATTAGAAATAGGAAATACTGGTTATTGCCAGGGTTTGACTGGAATGTCATTTCTGAAGATATGAACGGAAAGCTAAGGAACTAAGGTAGATCTCGAGAAAGCCAACAGAAGCTCTTGGATAGATTGCCTGGTACCATAAACAGTTCTGCCTGGCAAGTAAGTAAAGAATGTAACTTCCTGACAAGCCCAAAATCCTCTAAGTACAGGTACTGGAAGGCACAGTCAGATAGTGAATTCCTGACTTGTCTCAGTAGCCTTGGGAGGCTTTTTAAACAGTATTATTTGAAGTTTCTTATAAAATGTTGCAGCAAAGCCAACTAAATTAGTTAGTATTCTTATTGGTCTTTGTGCAAATAACAGACCAAATTGAGACCAAACTTTGATATTAAAAAGCAAACTAAAGACAAGGCAGGAAAAGGGTGGGCAATTGGGAGTGGAGGAGGGCATCAAGGGGGAAAAAAGTGAAACATTTAATGAAAACAAAAGTGGAAAATTGTTGCTGATAATAATGTGTATGATAATATCTTTGACTGGAGTGATATGCAGTGTATTCAAGGTGGTAAAATTCATTTTATATGCTGTAAAGATGTACAATGATTAAATGTAAAAAAGGAAGAAGAAGAAGAAGAAGAAGTCAGAAAGAAGAAGAAGAAGAAGAAGAAGAAGAAGAAGAAGAAGAAGAAGAAGAAGAAGAAGACATTTAAAACAAATATTCCAAACCTCTAGTCACTTGGTTGCCTCTGACAGCAAGCCTCCATGCCAAATTCACTTTATTAGCATAAACTCAGGTAGGAAAGGGATTTATATTTTTCTCTTCATTTTTTTACATTTAATAATTGTACATCTTTTCAGCATACAAAATGGGGCATGCGTGCCCAGCAGTCCAAGAGGAGAATGGAGAAGGGATTGCGGCATGGCCATTCCCCCTGGGGAGTGATTTCTCGCTTTCTGTCTCTCTGTCTCTCTCTGTCTTTCCGGAGAGTGCACGCACCCTATAGCAAAAATAACAAAATGAATTCTCCCAGCATCAATACATTGTATATTAGTCCAGTAAGAGATATTACCATACACATCATAAACAGAATTTTCCATTTTTGTGTCTGTTAAATGTTTTGTTTTTGCTTCTTTTTGCCCTCTTGATTCCCTCCCTCCCACTGCCCCTCATTTCCCACCTACCTCCCGCACTGTCACTAGTATCCACAGTTGCTTCGCATGTTTTTAAACCCTCCTATCTTTCAGTTTCTGACATACAGTGCAAACATTCAGTATATATATTGAATAGGGTCATATAAGGCCTCTCTTTCAAAGTCTGACCTGCTTCACTCAGCATTAAATATTCCATTTTCATCCACTTTCTTTCAAATGCAGGGTCTTGTTTTTCATTACTGAGTGGTATCTCAGTGTATATGTGCCATACTTTTTCAATTCATTCATCTATTCTTAGACATTTGGGTGGATTCCATGTCTTAGCAATTGTGAATAATGATGTAGTAAACATGGATGTGCAAATGTTTTTGAGTATATTCTTATCCTTTGAGTAGATACCCAGAAGTGGACTCGCTGAATCGTATGTTAGTTCTATTTGCAGGTTTCTGTGGAACCGACATGTAGTTCCCCACAGTGGCTGTACTAATTTATATTCCCACCAACAGTGTAGGAGAGTTCCCTTTTCATCACAGCCTCATCAGCACTTATCATTCTTTATATTTTAAATCTTAGCCATTCTGACTGGGGTTTGATAGTATTTCATTGTGGTTTTGATTTGCATCTCCCTTATGAAAGGGATGTTGAGCATTTTTTCATATGCTTTGTGGCAGTTCATATGTCTTCCATGGAGAGCTGTCTGTTCAGCTCATTTGCCCATCTTTTAATCAAACTTAGTATTTTTGTGTGTGGATAAGCTGCTTGAGTTCCCTGTATATTTTGGTTATCAGTCCCTTATCTGAAGGAGAGTTTGCAAACATCTCACTCTAAAAGTTGCCTTTCAGTCTAATTATTGTTTCTTTTGCTCTGCAGCTTTTTAGACTAATGCAGTCTCTTTTTTGGGATTATCACCTGTGCTTTGGAGGTCTTCTTTAAGAAGTCTTTGCCTATTCTGATGTCTTCAAGAGTTTTCCCTGTTTTACCCACCAGCAGTTTTATAGTTTGAGGTTTTATGTTTAAATCTTTGATCCACTTTGCTTTTTGTTAATGGTGGGACATAAGGGTTCAGATTAATTTTTCTGCAGGTCGATGGTCAGTTTTTCCAGTCCCTTGCTGAAGAGATTTTCTTTTTCACACTGGATTGTCTTGTGACCTTTGTCAAAAACCAGTTGGCTGGGGAACCAGCAGTTAGCGTAATGGCTATGTCGCTGGACTCCCACGTAGTCGACCGCGGTTCGTGTCCCGGACCCGGTGGCTTAAAACTCACGCTGGGCGCATGTGCGTGCGTGCCCAAGATCCCGAGAGGAGAATGGAGGAGAAGGGATTGCGGCGTGACCATCCCCGCTGGGGGGTGATTTCTCGCTTTCTGTCTCTATGTCTCTCTCTGTCTGTCTGGCGAGCGCACGCGCCCTACAGTGAAAATCTCTCAAAAAAAAAAAACCAGTTGGCTGTATATTTTAGGGTTTATTTCTGAGTTCTCCATTCTATTCCATTGGTCCACATGTCTGTTGTTATGCTAGTAACATGTTGTTATGGTCATCACAGCTTTGAAATATATTTTGGGGTCAAAGAGTGAGATGCCTCTTATTTTATTCTTTGTATGCAGTGTTGTTTTGGCAATATGGGGTCATTTATAACTCCAGACCATTTTTTTCTAATTCTGTAAAGACTATCTCTGGTAATTTGATTGGAATTGCACTGAAATTACAAATTAATTTGGGTAGAATTGATATTTTAATTATATTTATTCTTCCAATCCAGGAACATGGGATATCTTTCCACTTTTTTGTGTCATTTTCAATTTCATTTTTTAGGTTTTTACAGTTTTCTTTATAGATATCTTTGACTTCCTAGGTTAGATTTATTCCTGGGTATCTTATACACTTTGGGGATACTGTAAATGGATTTTGTTTTCTGTTCAGTCTGTTCATTGTTGGTATATAGAAATGCTATTGATTTTTGTATGCTGATTTTGCATCCTGCCACTTTACTGTAGTCTTTAACACTTCTAAGAGTTTTTTGTGGATTCTTTAGGTTTTCTATTTATATAATCATGCCATCTGCAAATAGAGATAATTTCACTCCTTTCCCTATTTGAATGCCTTTGATTTTCTTCTCTTGTCTGATTATATTGGCTAGCACTTCCAGTGCTTTATTAAAAAGGAGTACAGAAAATGAGCCTTGTCTTGTTCCAGTTTTTAATGGAAACTTTTCCTCATTCAGTATGATGTTAGCTATGTGAGTTTTTCATATATGGCTTTTATTGTGTTGAGAACTGTCCTTTCTTGCCAATTTTGCTGAGGGTCTTAATCATGAAGGGATGTTGTATTTTGTCAAATGCTTTTTCTGCATCAATTGATATTATCATATGTTTTTAATCTTCCCATCTGTTAATATGATGTATTACATTTATGGTTTTGCATATGTTGAACCAGCCTTGCATCCATGGAGTAAAGCCTAATTGGTCATGGTGTATAATCTTTTTAATGTGTCATTGGATATGATTTGCTTGCTAGTATCTTATTGAGGATTTTGGTATCTATATTCATCAGAGATACTGATCTGTAGTTTTCTTTCTTTCTTTCTTTTTTAATTTTTCTCTGTGTGTGTTCTTGTCTGTTTGGGAGATTAGAGTAACAGAGGCCTCATAGAATACATTTGGAGGGCCCCCTTCCTTTTGGAGCTTTAAAAGTAGTTTGAGGAGAATGGGGTTTAGGAAAGGGTTTTTAATGAATAACAAAAGATACTCTATTTTTTTCTACTACTCAGAAAATTCCAAATCTTTTTAAAATTTATTATTATTATTATTATTTTTACTTTCATATACACTCATGAGAGAGGGAGGGGGGAGAGAGAGAGAGAGAGAAGGAGAAAGAAAGTGAGAAAGCAAGCCACCAGGTCCAGGACTCAAACCATAGTCAGCCATGTGGGAGTCCAGTGCCTTAACCATCATGCCCCCTGCTGGCTCCAGAAAATTCCAAGTCTTTCAGAAGCTCTGTACCAGGTACAAGGAACAAAAAATCCAATACCTATTTCTTGTTCCACCAGGATATTACAATCTGCTAAGTATCAGAAAGTTTAATTGGCCAGACACAACCCAATTACAGGGGGAAAAACCCAGGTGTTAGGTAAGGAACCAAAGCTTAATCACCTTGAGGTTCCTTCTTATATTAAAAAGAAATAAAACCAACATGAGTGAAGAAAAATGACAATGACAACAAAACTACATTCTAGTAGTACAATGTTTTAGTCTGTTTTTCAGTTGTTAACAACTGAATACCACAGATAGGCTAATTTATAAAGAATAGAGGCTTATTTAGCTGATTGTTTGGGAGGTCTAAGGTCAAGGGGCTGCATCTGCTAAGGGTCTTCTTATTGAGAACCCAAGATGGTATAAGTATCACATAATAAGAGGACAAGAGCTTATGTCTGTCTCAGCTCTGGTCTCTCTTCCTCTTCTTAAAAAGCCACTAGAATCCAATCATAGGGGTTCTACTTTGATGATTTTATACTATCTAATGATCTCTTCAATGCCCCACCACTTAATATCATAATCAAATTAAATTTGCACCCTCTTTATTGTTATGATGGCAGTTAAGTTTCCATCACATGAACTTCTGGGGGACATATTCAAATAATGACATACAGAGAGTAGTAAGACCCAGCTACTGTCTTGTTCCCACTCTATTTTATTTTTTTTAACCCACTGTGCCCTTGCCCCAGTCTTAACAGAACTTGGACATTAGGTCCAAAACCACAAACATGAAGATAAATACCTTCTCCAACAATAACAGAGGTAACTCATATAGTCTTATCTAGTCCTTCACATAATACTTCAAACTGTGGGTAACATCTGCTACTAGCAGGCATACAGCCCCTGTTAAAACACATTTTTGTTTTATTTTGTTTTGTTTCTGATTTTTGCTTTTAAATTTGTTATGGGGGTATGTGCTCACTGAGGAGAGAGAGAGAAAGAGAAAGAGAAAGAGAAAGAGAAAGAGAAAGAGAAAGAGAAAGAGAAAGAGAGAAAGCTCCCTCCAGAGGGGATGGCCACAACATAATTCTTCTCCAGTCTCCTCTCAGAATTTTGGGCATGCATGCACATGTGCCTGACGTGTTTTCTAATCCACTGTATCTGGGACCTGAACCACACAGTAAGTCATGTGAAATCCAATCACCTTAACCACCATGTCACCAGTTAGCCCTTATGTGTCACACACTTTTAGTGACAGTAGCGGTAACCAACTTGTCTTGGTGAACCCAGGAATATCCCAATTTTGAAATAGAAAGCCCCACATTCCAGAAAACACTACAGTCTGTTTTTCCAAGACTTTTAGTCACCCTAAAGGACAGAATACATACTCTCTCCTGAAATAGACCATTTTCTGCTTTCACAATGTTTCTATTTTTTTTTAAATCCATCCTTATTATTAGGCCTAAATCCATCTCTCTGCATTCCAGTTTTGTTTCTTCCCAGATACCAGAGAAAGTAATTTTGCAAAATTGTAGGTAAGAAAGGTACGTAGTATTTTTAAAAGAATATTGGATGAGAAATTAGAGAATGAAGATTCTAGTTTAGGAGATGAAATAGAGGAAATAGAAGGAGGATAAAATTTAGAGACAAAGTAGACCTGCATTGGCAACCTCATTCTATCATCTTTTTCCTATGTGATATTGGGTAAGTGTATTGACTCATTTGAGCTTCACTTGCCTCACCTATCAAATAAGCATAATAATAACTAACTGAAAATACTGTTGTAAAGACCAAATTTGAAGGTAAAGATAGAATACCAACACACAGTACACAATAAACATTATCTCTTCACTTCCTCCGCCCATCTAATGCCAACACTGCCACTTAATAGCAGGATGACTTGGCAAGTCACTTCTCCCCCCTTGTATTTCAATTTCTTTATATACTCCAAAAAATAATTAAGCCAATATTCTTTAACACCCCTCAAATTCCCTAAATTCTCACCAGAAGCATGAAGTTTACTCTTAAGTGCTATCTGAATTAAAGAGAATATATTGAAAGCCAAGAACAAATGTGTCCACATTAATATTTCTTAATCAAAAATATATTTCTCTTCTTAAGAGAGCTGGACAGCTAATCCAAGGAAATATAGGTCAAGGTCAATACAGGACATAAAACAATGGCATTTCTTTCTTCTGAGGATTAAGTTGCTGCACATACACACCCAGAGAGGTCACCTTTGCAAACACTGTAAAGTAATTCAAATTTCAACTTTATTACAGAAAAGATATATAACCTGATTAGAAAAAGTAAATAGGAAAAATGGAAATGTTAATTAACCCTATGATCTCTAGTATTTTATGTTTCAAATCCATATTTATCTTGCTAACAGTGTAAAGATCTTGCCAGTCATACTTCAAAGACAGCTTTACTTGATACAGTATTCTAGATTAGCAGTTTCTTTCCTTCAGTACTTGGAATATATCTCCCTGTTCCCTCCTGACCTGTAAGGTTTCTGCTGAAAAGTCTATTAGGTGTACTGGAAATTCCTCTTACGTTATTTGCCTTTATTCTCTTGTTGTTTTCCACATCTTCTTATTGTCTTTGATCTTTGACAGTTTGATTATATATTTCAGGGGTAGTCTTAGTGGGATTAAATACAATTAGAGACCTCTGACCTCCCTGTACCTGGATATTTATATCTTTCTCTAGGTTTGAGAAATTTTCCATTATTATTTCTTTAGATATGCTTTCCACCTCTTTACTCCTTCTTGAATGCAAATTACTCAGTTCTCTTAATGGTTTCTCATAAATTCCATAACTTTTCTTTATTCTTTTTTATTCTTTTTTCATTTTTCTCTCAGCCTGTATATATTCAAATCTGTTTACAGGTTCACAGGTTTTGTGTTTTTTTTTTTCCCTTAGGTTGTTTGTTTGTTTTTTCAGAGGGTGCCTGTGCTCACCAGAGAGAGACAAAGAGAGGGAAAGTGAGAAATCAACCCACAAGAGGATGGCCACACCACAATCTATTCTTCTCCATTGCCCTCTCAGGATTTTGGGGGAGGGCACACATGCACATATGCTGGGCGTGATTTTCAAGTCATCGGGTCCAGGAATTCAAACCATGGTTGCCCATGTGGGAGTCCAGCATCTTAGCCACCACACTACTTGCTAGTCCCTGAGTTCACAGATTCTTATGCTTCATCAGTTCTTCTGTTAATATTGCCTGCTGCATTTTTCATTGTATTTTTCAACACAAAGATTTACTTTTTTTACAATTATTTCAATTCCTATGAAATTTTCCATTCTTGTCTCTCTGTTTTCCTCATTTTGTTGAATTGTTCTTTTTCTGAAGTTCACTAAGTTTTTTCCTTTCTTTTCTTCTCTTTCTTTCTTTCATTCATTCATTCATTCATTTACTAGGGGGCATGTACACTCACCAGAGAGAGAGAGGGAATGTAAGAAAGCACTACCCATGGAGGATGGTAATGCCATAATCTCTTCCCCATCTTGCCTTCCTTTCAGGATTTTGGACATAAACACACACAGTAGGTATGATTATCAAGCCACTGGGTCTGGACTCAACTACACAGTTGGTCATGTGGGATCCAGCTGCCTTAACTACTATGTCACCAACTGGCCCATTCACTGAGCTTCTTTAGAATAGTTCTTTTGAATTATTTGTCTGGTATTTCATTATATCTCCATCTCCTTAGAATTAGTCACTAGCATATTACTTTGTCCATTTGGTGACATCATGTTTCCCTGATCACTTTTCCATTTTATAATAGTATGTACATGTACATGCACATGTAAGAAAGAGAAGCACCCTTAACAGTCTCATTACACCATGATCCCCTTTCTCCAGCCCTCCAGTTCCTCAAATCCTGTGCACTCATGCACATGCCTGGTACATTTTTAAGTTGACCTGGAAATCCAAACCCACAGTTGGCCACATGGCTTTCAACTTCACAGGATATTTGCATTACCACATCACCACAGCATCTGGGTCTCCTTGATTATTCCTGATTTTCATGGTCATATGTCAATGTCTGTACAATGAGGAGGTAGGTATTTACTCCAGTCTTTACAGTGGGGTTTTGTCTGGAAACAACCTTCAACAATAATCCTGTCCAGATTCCTGGCATGCTCTGATGTGGTCCCTAAGCCTAGAATATCTACAGTCATTATAGCACTAGGAGTTCTTCTAAGCATAGGACCACAGTGGCTGGCATAATACCAGGCTGGAATCCTATAGCTACAGAGGCTGGTGCAATATTGGGGTACACCCAAAGCCAATAGTCAGTTACTGAGGCCTGTCTGCTACTGAAGTTTGTCCTGATAACTGTAGTCAGCCACTGGTGATGCCAATTATAGATCAAACCTACCTGGCAGGGGTTGCAAGTCCTTACCTAGCAAGAAGAAAACTCTGGAGGATCAGTCTGTGCGTACTGACCTGAAGTCAAGAGCTGTGGAGGTCTGCTCAGTTCTGGGTTCAAGTAATCTATCTACTTGTGCAGCTTTTGTCTAGATGTTATTTCCATGATTAAAAATGAGGTATTGGGGCCAGCCAGTAGTGTGGTACTTAAGGTGGCTGGATGCCACATGGCTGATCATGCAGTTCAAGTCTTGGTTGAGGTGGTTTGAAAAACATGCTAGAAGTACGTGCATGTGTGCCAAAAATCCTGAAAGGAGAAAGAGAAGAGAAGGGACTGCAGCATGATCCTTCACCCTTTTTCACTGTTCTGGTCTGTGTGTCTCTCTCTGGTGATCACAGGTGTTCCAAGCAAATTATGAAAAGAAACTGAGGTATTGAAATCTCCCTTTATCATTGTTGAATTATGTAATTCTCAGCTACATTCTTTCAGTTTATGTATTTTGGAGTTCTATTGTTAGGTGGATGCATCTTAATAATTGTTATATCTTTTTAATTTATTGATATTTTAATCTTTATAAAATATCCTTGTCTCTATAAATAATTTTTATCTTAAAGCCTTTTTTTCTTACTGTAAATATACCTGTTCCAGTTCTATTTTATACTTTTTGGATGTTCAGATAACATATTCATTTTCTTTTTCTTTTTCTTTTTTTGGACAGGTTTTTACTTTAGGGCATGTGCGCTTGCCAGAAAAACAGAGAGAGACAGAAACTGAGAAATCACCCTCCAGGAAGGATGGCCAGAGAAATCACCCTCCAGGAAGGATGGCCATGCCGCAACCTCTTCTCTTCCATTCTCCTCTCGGGATCTTGGGCACGCACGCACACAGACCCAGCGTGAGTATGACACTGGGTCTAGGACTCGAACCGCGGTAGACTACATGGGAGTCCAGCAACATAGCCATTATGCCAACTGCTGGTCCCAGCATGTTCATTTTCTATCCTTTTATTTTTAACTTACTTGTGTTATTCCAGATAACATGTGACTCTTCTAGATATAGTACAGGTGGATAATGTTTTGGTAGCTATTCTGTCAATCTCTGCCTTTTGATTGGAGTATTTAATATACTTATATTTAGCGTAATTATTAATAAGATATGATTTCCATTTTGCTATTCGTTTTCTAAGGATCTTATGCTTTTTGTTATTTTACTCTACCATTATTGCTTTTTTGTGTTAAATAGGCAGTTTTCTAAGAGCCACCAGGTGGCATGGTAGGTAAGGTGCTGGACCCTCACATGGCTGACAGTGGTTTGAGTCTCAAATCTGGCAGCTTGAAAATCATTCCAGGCACATGTATGTTCATGGTCACAATCTCAGGAGGAGAATGGACAAGAAGGAACTGTGCAATGGCCATTCCCCCTGAGGGGTGATTTTTACTTTCCTTCTCACTGTCTCTCTCTGTCTCTCTTCAGGTAGTGTACATGTCCTATGGTAAAAGTCTTAAGTATATTAAAATAAAAAATAGATACTTTCTAATTTACAATTTTAATTCCCTTGTTTCTTTACCTATGTATATTTACCTATGTATATTTTTGGTTATTTTTTTTTTTTTAGTGCTTCTCCAGGGGATTACAATTAACATCTTAATTTATGATAATTACTTCAGATTAATACTAAGTTAACATCAATAGTACTAAAAGACTTTGGTCCTATATAGTCTCATTCCTTCCATTTCTGCTATTATTATTATACAAATTACATCTAAATACGTATAAGTCCATCAACACCTTTATAATGATTACTTTATGTAATAATCTTTTAAATAGACTAAGAGTCGTAAAAAATACATTTATACTATCTTTTAATTATCTTTTTTAATCTATATTTCTTCATTCAAATTTGATTTATTTGTTAATGCACTTTCAATTCAGCCTGAAAAACTTCCATTATTATTTCTTCCAGGGCATATCTATTAAAGATGAATTCGCTGTTTTTTGTTTATTTAATAATTTCTTAATTTCTCTTCAGTTTTTGATAGATAAAAACTGAATAAAATATTTGATTGATATTGATATCTTTTTTCCCCAGTGATTTGAATGTGTTTTTCACTGGACTTCTATGTGGCCTTCATGGTTTCTAATGAGAATTGAACTGTTAATATATGAGCCAAAAGTCATGTTGAAATTTAATTGCCACTGTAATACTATTTAAAGGTGGAACTTATAAGAGGAGATTAGGTCATGAGGGCTCCACCCTCACACATGGATTAATGCCGTTATTGTGGAACAAGATTATTATTATAGGAACAGACTCCCGATAAAAGAATAAATTTGGCTTCTATTTTTCTTTTACTGTGTCTTGGATACCCACTTGCCCTTTTTGCAATGGGATGAACCCTACACAATCCCAACACTATTCACTTGGATTTCCGAGCCTCCAGAACTGTAAGAATAAAATCTCTTGGGAGCAACAGATGGCACAATGATTATATTGCTGGATTTCTATGTAGTCGACCACAGTTCAAGTTCCGGACCTGACAGCTTAAGCTCAGGTGGGGCAGGTGTACATGCATGCTCAAAATCCTGAGAAGAGAATGGAGGAGGAATTACAGTGTGGTCATCCCCCCGGGAGCTAATTTCTAGCTTTCTGTCTGGCAAGTGCATGCACCCTATAGCAAAAATCTCTCTCTAAAAAAACATTCCTTTTCTTGGTAAATTGTCCAGTCCATGATATTCAGTTACAGCAACACAAAATGGAGCATGACACCCCTTGCCCATAAGTACTTTTCCTCTTATTTGTATAATATTCTCTTTGTGGTTGTCTTTCAACAATATGCCTATGATATGTTCAGGTGCATATCACTTTAAAGTTTCTTTCTTTTTTTCTTTTCTTTTTCTTTTTCTTTTTAGTTTGCCACAGGACCCATGTGCTCACCAGAGAGAGACAGAGAGAAACAGAGAGAGAGAAAGTCAGAAATCAACCCCTGGGGAGATAGCCATGCTGCAATCCCTTCTCCTCCATTCTCCTCTCGGGATTTTGGGGATGCATGCACAAACATCCAGTGAGATTTTCAAGTCCCTGTGTCTGGGACTTGAACCATGGTTATCCATGCAAGAGTCCAGTCCCTTAACCTTTATGATACCTGCTGGTCCCAAGTTTATTTTTCCTGAATATTGTGAAACTTATAGAATATGCAGGACTTGGGACCAGCAGTTAGCGTAATGGCTATGTTGCTGGACTCCCATATAGTCGACCACTGTTCGAGTCCCAGACCCGGTGGCTTAAACTCACGCCAGGTGCATGTGCATGCATGCCCAAGATCCCGAGAGGAGAATGGAAAAGGGAATGCGGTGTGGCCATCCCCCCTGGGGGGTGATTTCTCACTTTCCGTCTCTCTGTCTCTGTCTTTCTAGTGAGTGCACACACCCTATAGCAAAAACCTCCCCCCCCAAAAAAAAAGAATATGCAAGACTTGTTGAACTTATGCGCTGTGTTTTTCACCAAATTTGGCAAGGTTTTGGTCATTATTTTTCAAATATCCTTTCTTTCCTTTCTCATTCTCCTTTTCTTTTGTGATTTCCACTATGCATGTATGCTGTATGTGTGATTGTATCCCACAGGTCTCTCAGGTCCTTCACTTTTCTTAATTATTTTTTCTTTCTTTTCCTCAGCATGAATAACCTCAATTCACTTGTCACTGACATTACTAATCTTTTCTTCTCCTGCCATAAATCTGATTACGAGCCACTGAAATAAATTTTTTACTTTAGTTATTGTACTGTTCAAGTACAGAATATCTACTTAGTTCCTTTTAAAAAGTTTATTTTCATCTCTCTAATGATATTTTTTGCTATATTAAATTACTGAATTATCTTGTCAGTTAGCTTACTGGTCAGAAAATAATTGAACAGAAATTTCTCTAAATGGTTTAAACCAAATAAGTCTCATTCTTTGTTGAAGATCTCTGTATATATTTCAACACTTAGTTAAGTGGTTTACAACTCTGCCTTAGCCTTACCTTCTTTAATGCACAGAACTTCAACGTCAGTCAGAATTTACTTCCCAATTTGGATCCTTCCCAGGTCTTTGGTGGACAGGTACAAACTCTGGACATGCGCAAAGTCCTACATATGTATGTGACCTTCTGGATTTCTAGGAGTGTGTAACAGCTTTTCAAAGCTAAGTACATAGCATTATGCATTTTTTCCATTTAGGTTTACTGTTCAGCTTTTTGCATGCTGTTTTATTCTTTTTGCTGCCTATGTCAATTGCAATACTAAAGAATCACCACTGATTATTTCTGGAAAAGGCCCTGAGGGAAAAATAATCTATTAAAATGAGTAAATTCTGAGTCAGTTCTAATAAGACAAGCCCTCCGAGTGATATTTCCCAGCTTTGAGGGAACTTCAAACCCCTTCTGCCCTCTCCATTTTCTGCTAGAAGGGTGGTTTTCACACCTCCCATGATTATGCACCCATTACGTTTTAAAATTGTATTCTTTTATTTACATATAATCATTGTACATCTTTATAGTGTAAAACATGTTTTTTTTTTTCCCAGCATGAATATAACACATATTGGTCAAGTAAAAGACATCACCATAAACTTTATCATCAACAGATAACTAACTTTTCACTGTTTCTATTAAATGTGTTGCTTGTTGATTTTTTTCCCTGATCCTCTCCCTCCCACCACCTATTACCCATCCCCTATTACCTACTCCCTCCTATATGGTCTCTAGTAAATATACAGTTGCCCTGCCTGCTATTATTCCTTCCAATCTTTCAGTTTCTGCTATATATATTGAGTTGGGATATAATGCCTGACTTTTATAGTCTGGGTTGCATCACTCAGCATATCTTCCATACCCTTCTACTTTGTATCAGATGTCAGGATCTCATGGTTTTTTATGACTGAGTAGTATTTCATGCCACATTTTTCCAATCCAATCTTCTGTTCTTAGACATTAGGGTTGATTCCATGTCCTATCTATTGTAAATAATGCTTAAATAAATAATGATATACAAGTGTTTTTTCTGGCTGAGAGTTTTTCTATCATCTGGGTAGATACCAAAGACTGGGTCCTATGGTAGTTCTATTAGTAGGTTTCTGAGGAACCTCTATATCATTCTCCACAGTGGTTGTACTAATTTACATTGCCACCAGCAGTGTAGGAGGGCTCCCTTTTTTATTTTTTATTCTTTTTTGAGAGGTTTTTATGCTATAGGGTGCGTGCGCTCGCCAGAAAGACAGAGAGATAGAAAGTGAGAAATCACCCTCCAGGGTAGACGGCCACACCACAATCCCTTCTCCTCCATTCTCCTCTTGGGATCTTGGGCACGCATGCACATGTGCCCCGCATGAGTTTAAGCCACCGAGTCCAGGACTCGAACCACGGTCGGCTATGTGAGAGTTCAGTGACATAACCATTACGCTAACTACTGGTCCCAGAAGGGCTCCCTTTTCACCGCAGTTTCATCAACAGTTATTGTTCTTTGCTTTTCTTTTCCCATTCTTTATTTTTTTAATCTTAACCATTCTGACTGGGGTTAAGTAGTATCTCATTATGGTTTTTATTTGCATTCCTCTATAATAAAATATGTTGAGTATGTTTTCATACACTTTTTGGCCACTTGTATGTCGTTCTTGGACAGCTGTATGTTTAGTTCATTTGTCCATCTTTGTTTCCTTATTATTTCCACTCTTTCTTTTATTATATATTTTCATTATATTCAGTCACTGCACATCTTTACAGCATACAAAATGAATTTCCTCTGCATGAATACCAACTATTCGCCCAGTAAAATATATTACAAAACACATTATCATCGACAAATAATTTTCCATTTTTGTGTCTGTTAAATCTTTTTCTTTTTGTGTCCCATGATTTCCTCCTATCCATCCCTCATTGCTCACCCTCCTACCATACTGTCTTTTGTATCCACATTTCCTCTCCATGCTTTTATAGCTCCCAATCTTTCAGTTTCTGCCAAAGAGTACAGACATTTGAAACATATTAAATGGGAACATACGTACATCTCTCTTTCATAGTCTGGCTTGTGTCACTCAGCATTAAGTCTTCCATATTCATCCATTTTCTATCAAATGCTAGGTTCTAATTGCTTTTCATGGCTGAGTAGTATTCCAAAGTGTCTATGTGCCACACTTTCTCAATCCAGACATCTGTTCTTGGATATTTGTGTTTATATTCATGCTCAGGTCCCAACCTGTACTTGCAAGAATCTGAGAGTAAATGCCTCCTTAAATCTGAGCCCTAGCCACCTGACTTACCTCCTAGCTATGGAAGTGCCTTGAGTATCACTTCTCTGAGAAGTCTTTCTTGTTCATTCTCCCCATCACCCTATCCCTCCAACATACACATATATCAATTTGGATTAGGGGTGCCATGTACTTATTTCTACCATAGTACTTATCACATTGTGTTCTGTTTATTAACTCACCTACTTCCTTTTATTGACTCTGAACTCCATTAGAGCAAGGAGATGTGTTCTACGACTCTGAATCCCAGATCTATGGCACTTAGTTGACAATCTCTACCTATTTACTAGTGAGAAAATATATATCTGGGATCCAAGGGGGGGGGGAATGGAACAGGTTCTCTTAAGCCTATGTAGCAAACATTCATTATATGGGTTGTCAGAAAAGTCATGTTATATATTTTCCATGTTTTTCTATGCAAAAATGCATCATGACTTTTCCAACAAACCAATAGTTTCTGGCACTATGATGATATAAGAAGTCATTTGCCAATCATTTTTCCTACAACTTACATGAATGGAAGTTCTATGAAGACAGAGTTTATACCCAGTGTTCAATAAAAAAAAATGTTGAATTAATAAATTGGGCTTTAGCAGATGCATTACAGTTCAGAATGTGGCACTTTTAAGCTGTGCAAGACCTTCAACAATCACTTCCCCTCTTCTGGACCTCAGTTTCCTCATCTGTTGAATTGGGAGTTGAACTAGTTTAGTGTTTTCTCTCTCTCTCTCTGTCTCTCCAATTTATATAGTGCTTAGGATGATACCTGGTATTTGGTAAGTACTCTAAAATGATAAGCTTCTTTTATCTCTCAATCTGAAAAACCCATTCTTCAAGTAAATTCTTATAAGGAAGCCCAATATAAACAGCTTCTTTTTTGAGCTAAGGTGGATGGGAGCTATGAGGATCCAAGGACCAGAATTTGAAAAAGGCTGAGACCTTCCTGAAATTCAAAAATGTTCACTAATATTCTCTGTAGAAATCAAAGCCCTGGGTTCCACTACAGAGATTCTGATTCTTTTGGTCCTTAAATGCTAGATCAATAAGATCCTAAGGAGATTCTGATGTAAAGCTGTATTAGGAATAACTGAACTAGATATTCTCTAAGGTTGCTGCCAACAATGAAATTTTATGACTTTTCATTTTACTTTTGAAATTCATTTGGGAAGTATAATTACAAACTAACACCCTTCTCCATAAATTAGCTTCTACCATGTTCCTGGTAGAATCATAGATAACTGTAAGTTACTGAGCAGCAAATATATGGCAGATGCTGAGCTAAATAATTTGTGTACACTCTCTGATATATGTATTATCTGATTTACTCCCTACAACCTTGTAAAGAAGCTTAATCATTTTACAAATGAGGAAAATAGATGCTTAACGAGCTCAGTAATATCAAGATTCCAAAGCTAGTAAAGAAAAGTCAAATCTGTAGCAGACACAAGACTCCTGAACACCTGGGATATCTTTTAGTTACTAAGCAATAGAAGTGGAGAAAAGCCAGGCAACATCAATAGAAGGCATAGATGTCTTACTCTAGAACAGTAACAAATGTCATTGTCAGGGCAGTGAGATACTGCCACCCACTTATCCCAACAGGGACTATTCAGAGTAGGTCCTAGAGTAGATTGTCAAGGGAAGGAACTTTTAAGAGAAGCTGCAGGCTTTCACCCTCATGTGCTCTAGGAATCATTGCCACTTTTCTGTTACCTAATTGACTGGTACCTACAATGAGATTCATGATACTGAGTTACCTTTTGGAGCATTATAAAAATAAAATCAGCCCAGCTGTCCAAGAACAGATGACTGGATTGAAAAAATGTGGCGCATACATACTATGGAATACTACTCAGCCATAAAGAACAATGAGACTTTGGCATTTGATACAAAGTAAACAAATATGTAAGATTTAATGCTAAGCAAAGAAAATCAGACTATGAAGGACAGGCATTGCATGTTCCCTGTTAATATATACCAAATGCCTGCACTTGATAACAGAAACGAAAGATCATAAGGTATAATAACAAGGAAGGTAACATTAGATACTAGAGACAGTATAGGAGGAGGTGGGTAATAGGTGGTGGGAATAAGGGGAGCAAGGGGAAAAAAAAACATCTAACAGATACAAAAAAATTAAAAGTTAACTATTGTTGATAATGTACACTGGTAATATCTATAAATTGACTAATATGCACTGTTTTCATGCTGGAAAAAATATTTTGTGCACTCTAAAGATGTACAGTGAGTAAATAAAAATTTTCTAAAAATATTTTTAAAAATCCATTATTAAAGGGCCATCTGAAAATGTAATGTGAACTATAAAAGTACAATGCAAAATTCCACCCTAACTGGGGACCAGCAAATAGTGTAATGGTTGCATTGCTGAACACCCACGTAGTCGACTGTGGTTCAAGTCTCAGACTCTGTGACTTAAAACTCATGCCAGGTGTATGTGTGTGCATACTCTAAATCCCGAGAGGAGAATGGGTGAAAAGGGATTACACCATGGCCATCCACCTGGGTGGGGGTGATTTCTTGCTCTCTGTCTCTCTGTCTCTCCAGCAAGCACATGTACCCTATAGCAAAAATCTCTCTAAAAAATTCATTAAAAAATACAAAACTCCACTTTAACTTTACTTTCATCAATTTTTCCATTGAAACAGTAGATGAATCAGAGTCAATAGTGTTGGAAACTGGAAGACATGGCAGGCTCTGCTATCTCAACTTCCAAAGCAACTTTTCCCAACAATGGTCTCCCAGTCGGGCCCCCAGGAATTCTTTTCAAAATCTTCAAAGAGCTTCAGCCTAAGCTGTTGGAACACTGGTTCTTCTTCTCACTATCATCATAAATCTCAGCTTTCAAAATGAGGAATTCTACAATGCCAATGGCCATGATAGGCAAAGAATTCTTAAACATCTTTTCAGTCTCCATTAATAAACATCAGTTCATTAAGTCAAAATTCCTAAGACCAATGGTCAGATTATAACTAGGGGTTATTGAAGTTGCCAGGTAAGTGGTAACTGAGTTATAGAGTTATGGTAGGGCTGGCCCCATGGCCTAGTGATTAAGGGGGCTGCATCCCACATGACTGACTCTGTGGTTCAGATCTTAGGCCTGGCAGCTAAAAGCACACAGGTAGCATTTGTATATGTGCCCAAAATCCAGACAGAACAGGGAAGCAGAGGAGAAGGGATTGTAACATGACCATGCCCAACCGCAGTGTGCTTTCTCCCTTTCCCTCTCTCTGGCCCTTAGGCAAATCTTACCAAAAAATAGTTACTGTAAATCATGTATTAAGAAGCAAATATGAGGCCAGTTAGTGGCATGGTGATTAAGACAGCTGGATCTCATAAGACCAACTGCACCGTTTGAGTCCTGGACCCAGCAGCTTGAAAATAAATCCAGGTATGTGTGCATTCATGTCCCAAATCCCAAGAGGAGAATGGAGAAGACGGGATTGCAGTATGCCCATCTCCCCTTGGGGGTTCTCTCTCTCTCTCTGTCTGTCTCTCTCATGCATGGGTACACATGCCCTATGGGAAATTAAACAAAATAAAGATGTCACAGCCAGCAGTTCTCACAGAGCCAACAGATATGCACAAAACCCTGACAATACTAGGAAGTAATTTTTATTTATAAGTCATTATGCCCAAACTCACACACCCTTTTTTCCTGCATTGAACTAGTTGGAACTAGTGGTGAGGTCCAGAGGGATGAAAGAGTTGAAGCACAAAGTTTAACAAAAGGAATGCCATGGGAAAAGTATCCGCTCTGTTGGTTGGCTTGGGAGCAAGTAGGCACCTGTTTGAAGTCAGGACCCTCTAGCAGCAAAAGGAGGCATTTATAGAATGCCACGTACCATGTATCTCCCAGTCTTCAAAGTCTACCAATTGATACACAAGTAGCAGTTATTTTAAGTAAAAAGTACAAAGAAATAAAATCTTAAATCAACAATGATGTTGAAATAGCTAATATTAATTTAGGCACTGTGCAACACCTGACATTGATTATCTCGTCCCCATTTTACAGGTGAGAAAAAAATAACTCAGAGACCTGAAGTCACTTGCCAAAGTTAGAGTTCAAACTTGGTTTGCCTGACTCCAGAACTCATGACGTTATATTTTAAATCAGTCTTGTCCTTAAACCAGGATAGATTTGCAGTAGAAAGAAGTGGAATGAATAAGAAATAATCCAAATACAAATATTGGCCTCACTAGTTACACAGCCACATTTAACCAAAACACTCATCAATCTTAATATCATAAAAATACTCCCTAAAGTATAATTTATAGTAGTGAAAAAAAGAAACAAGCAAAATTTCCAAGAATAAATATTTAAATCTAGTTCATATAATAGCAAAATTTTAATAATGTATCCATTATTCATTCATTCTTCTTTTTAACACTAAAAAATATGCATTTATTTTCCTCAAAACCAAACACTAAAAAGTAACATTTAAAGACTAATAAATGGCATCAGACATTGGACTTAACAGATAACAGTCACACTGTAAAGATCTACATGTAAAAAAAAATCTAAAAAATCACTCCTAAATTCATGCTAAGGCAAAATCTATCTAGAACTGATTAGCTGTAATTAATGTACACAAGGTGTAATTTGTAAGCAGGGAGATTTCTGTTTTTTAGAAAAATATAAAATACAATAATTTATATTTATAAAGAATACTGCTCTATGAAGAACAACAACAACAAAAACAGAAGAAAGTAATAAAGAGTATTATTACTCATGAGTAAGGCAGTTAATGCCCTGATGTCTCAAAATCCTTTACAAAAGGAGATAGCTTCATATATTCTAGTTTAGAGGGTTTTGTATATTACTTTTTTTTCTTCTTTTTCTTTTCATCTGCTTCCATCTTAAGCTTAACTTCTTCAGTTGTAAGAGCTCCCAGTTTCTTATTTTTTGCTTTCTTAACTTTCTCCTTGATGGCAGCCACATCAATTTTAGTATCAGTAGAAGCTTCCTTAGGTTTCACTACTGATTTTTCTTTAGGTGGAATAAAAGCTTTGTTTCTTTCCTCTTGTCTCTTACTGAGAGATTCTGCTTGTTTAGCCTTTATTGCTTCCATCTTCTGTCACTTCTGACTAGCTTTCAAGAAAGTATTCACTACTAGCCAACTCTTTATCAATCTGACTTTCTGGCTGTGGTGGTGCGAATGGCATATACTCTTTCTTTACAGTTTTTTTCTTTGGTTCCTTGCGTTTATTCACATTTTTGTGTTTGAAATGTGGCAAAAATCTTTCCCAACTTTGTGATTGTAATTCAGAATCTTTTGCCAACTCTCATTTAATCATTAAGGTTTTAATGTTATAAATTGGGTGAATATTCTTCATAGTATCTAGGACTACTTTTCAAACCTCCTTTAATCCACTACAAGGTCTGATGGCTGAAACTGTGTTTCCTTGAACCATAATGTAACAGCTTGTTAAGAGTTCCAATGCCTTCAATATAGATCCTTTGGGACAAATAAGCCGTTGTCTTCTTTTTACAACTCGTTCTTTATTTCTTACCAAAGAATCTATTTTGATGTTGTCACATGCAATGTCATCCTGAAGAATTCGTAGTGCCTGTTCAAATGAAACACTCCTTGCTAATAGTTTTATTAAGTCTCTGACCCTAATGATGATGTATGGATCAAAAGTCTTCTTTGTAATACAAACAGTCATGCTGCCCTCGATCAGGTCCAAGGTTGCATTAACATGATGTTCATTCAATGCTTTCTGCACCAAAGGCCAACACTATTTCAAGTAAGCCTCTCTATTCTTTGGAAATAAGGTTGCAAAACTGCTCTCTTCCCAGAGTCCTTCGGGATTGTCTTCTTTGGAAAAGGCTGGTTCCTTCCAACCATCAGGAACAGTAAGTAGCTCTGATTCATCTCAGTTCTCTACCTTTGACTTCTGATTCTGAAATTCACTTTTCCCAGTCCCGGCAGTCAGCCCGTTCTGTGAGGGAGCAGCCATTTTCTTCATTCGTTCTTCAATACTTTCAGGAAACATGTATTGAGCCTCTACAATATGCCAGGCTTTCCTTTATGTTAAGGAAACAGCAGTCAACAAAACAATGTCCTTGTCTACCCCCACCTAATGAAACTTACAAAAAATTTCAAATTACACAGGAAAATACTTGTGATCGAATATTGGGTTAAAAAGACAAAATTATATATTTAGTCTGAATTAAATTAAATACTAAAACAGA